>NW_027104385.1:964704-1148929 GCF_902728285.1 Clytia hemisphaerica | reverse complement strand
TCTCAAATCAAAGCAAATAGAAATAGAAACAACGTCATAGCCAAATATATGAAAAATACTGATTCAGAAATAACTGCAAAGAATAGCATTTTGAATTTAATAGAGAAAGAATATTGATGAGTGACAGAGGCTTTCCTGTTCAAGAACTCTGTTTTGTGAAAGGGATTTTTTTGGAATCGTCCAAATCAAAAAGACGAAGATCAATTTTCACAACACGAAGTCGTCCATAGTAATTTTGATATCACTTCATAGTAGAGGGCATTTTGTAAAATCGCATGACTGTTTTGTTAGAAGCACTTGTTATACATTTTTGGAAAGCTAAGGGGTAGGGGAATCGAAATTACTATGTTTCCAATTTTTTTTCGGACACTTTGGTGTGAAGACGATACTGCAGACGATACTGCTGTGCTTTTTGAAAGTAGATCGGATACAGAAACTTACTCTCCGCTGTTGATCACTCACTTCTTGAAATTTGGGATGGGAGTTCATGTTGGTGATATTCGTACTCCGGATAAACCCTCAAAGACGGAAATCCTTTTTGTTTCGAAACCACCGAAATCGTATTCTGATCCTGAATCTTATGACGGAATCGATCTCTCGCCCATAAAGCTCTGTGCGCACACTTACTTCCCCATCGTTGACAAGTTTTGCTACCTTGGTTGCTTTATATCAAGGGACTGTAAGGATTATGTTGATATTACCAATCGTATCAAAAAGGCTGGCAATGCTTTCGGAGCCCTACGAACGTCAATATTTTCCTCTCGTGTTATTTCTGATGAGGCTAAAAGTGTAGTTTACATATGTCTCATTCTACCGATATTGCTTTATGGCGCTGAGTCGTGGTCCCTCACTGAGCACCTACTTCGTCTTCTGCGTAACTTTCACCATGCATGTATGCGTTCAATGTGTCGTATAAATCGTTCCCATGTCTTTCTGTACCGAATAAGTACGGAATCGTTGTTGACAAAGTTGAATATCCAACCAATTGAATTTTATATCTTCAATCGTAAAAGACGCAATCAACCAAGGATTTAGCAAATACTGCGCTATTTGCCACCGTGGAAACCATAACATTGGAGAATGCAACTTCAAACGTTACTTCACATGGGACGATCAGAACCACGTCATGAAATTCAAAGGCGAAGAGCAGATAGCTCTCATGGACCAAATCCAATCTCCACACATACAGAATCAAACAGAATACTCTGGCATAGCAGACGCTATCTGTCAAACTATGGTACGACAAGGATACTCGGCAAAGCCAGGTGGAAACCCAAACCGTAAGCCCTTCACCCCAACCACAGAACAGAAAAAAGACCTAGAAAACAAGACGTGCTTCATATGTCACCAAACCGGACACCAACGGAAAGACTGCCCCAAGAAAAAGAAGGACACAGTCGGATGTCTTAACACCCCAAAGGAACACACACACACACTCGAAAAAATAGAGAAGGCCGAAGAAGTCGACTTTCTCTACAACATCACAGACACAACACCAACGGTCACACTGACCGGAGAAAACGAACAACGATTTGAAGCTCTGTTTGATACAGGCGCGTCACGTACAACGATCCCACAAGCGAAGGCTGACCGTTTGGGGATAGACTACAAATCCAACAAGAACTGCGTTGAGCTCGTCACCGCAAGCGGCTCAAGAATCAAGACTCTAGGGAAAGGAACTCTCAGATTCGCCCTGGACTCAGTAAACGGAACAACAAAGATAGTGGAAGGAGAAGTTTACGTACTTCAAGACTCAATCAACAAGGCACTCATTGGCAGAAATTTCTACATGAAATACAACATCTGCACCGAAGGTCTTGACGGCCAATGGTTTGTCTCAACAGTCGAATCATTGAGCGACCACATGAACCTAAAGAAGCGAGAAACAGATTGAAAACGAGACCAGTATACTGACCATGAATGGATATGTGAAGTATCACTGAAAGTAGAATGTCCTACACCCAAGACAGTAGCACAGAAGAATCATCCAAGAAAGAGTGAGTTCTTCTCGAAAAAATGGATCCAGAAATGGGAAAATATCTTCGAGCAATTCACAGAAGGAGCTGACATCCCACCAGTACACCTGAAACTCAATAATCCCAACATACTCCCACCAAACCAACGACCTTACCAAATATCCCAAGACAAACTCGTAAGTCTGAAGACTATGCTGAAAAAAATGGTCAACGAAAAACAGATCAAAACATCCCAATCTCAACGAGCAAGCCCCATCGTCATGGTAGAAAAACCTGACCGCAAAGATGAAAACGGTGACCAACTTTATCGTTTGACGACCAACTTCAAGAAGTTGAATAAGTGTATCAAGGACGAAATACACCCAATTCCGAAAATTCGACAAGTATTGGACAAATTGCTCGAAAAAAAAGTGTTCACAGTAATCGACCTGAAAGACGGATTCCACCAGCTGAAACTGGACGAGGAATCTCAGGAGCTGTGTGCACTCACCACACCAATTGAAGTTTACCAATACCTCAGAATGCCCATGGAAATAAAAGTAGCGCCCAGTATCTTCCAACGGGAAATAGCTAAAATTCTCGAAGACACACCTGAAGAACTATACATCGACGATATCATCCTCGGTGCCGACTCCATTGAATCACTGTATGAACAGACCAATGAAGTATTGAAGACACTGGCAAAAAGAAAAATTGTCATCACTCCATCGAAGTGCCACTTCGGAATGACCAAGGTCAAGTACCTTGGCTATCAAATTACGCCGAACGGAGTCCGCATTGACCCACAGACAATTGACAACATAGAAGACAAAATCTTCAAAACAATCACCGCTGTGTTAAAAGACGAGAACAAGTCAGTAAAAGATTTGGTCAAGTCAACAGTAGGAATTGTACAATATTATTCCCAGTTCTGCCCCATGATGGCGGACAAACTGGTACAACTGACAGACAAACTACGCAAAAATGGAGATGGCATGTTTAGAAATAAAGACTTAGCCAAAATTAGAAAAATCATCTATGAATTTAGAGCGTCGGGAGCCATCGCTCCAGCGGACCCAAGTCTTCCAACCATCGTAGCCACGGACGCCAGTAACCGTGCTATTGGATTCATCGCCACCCAAAACCAGGATGGAGAGCCCAAAATCATCGATATGGCCTCCGCCAAGATCAACAACGGACTCGCTAAAAGACTAACATCATACCAGATTGATGAAACGAAATTGGATAGCGCCTTCAGCCGGGAGCTATTCGCCATCGACTTCGCAATGACAAGACTCCAAGACAGAGTAAGATTGAGCAAAGTGACAGTGTTGACTGATCACAAAGCAATCACAGACATCTTGAAACGTAATTGGGGACAATGGATGGTCGAAAAAAATGGGACCATCATGGAAAAAATCAGGATAAGCAACGTAACCGTGGAGTGAATCCCACGAAAAGACAACATTATTGCAAACGCTCTGGCCAAGTGAAGAAAACCAGACGATCAATACACACAACGTGACCGACTTGCAGACCTGAAACCCCAAGTAACAAGATATCATCTTCCAAAAGACAGACAGTACGTTGAAAATTGTCAAGCATACCTAGAAACCAAAAAGGTAGCAGAAGACGCTCTCAAGCTGAAATTGGAAAATAAAGTCAGACATACAACAGCAGCCACGCGAGCGTATAACGTCGAGGCAAAGAAAACCCGGCCACCTAAACTGGCGTACACCAACTACAGAGGTCCAAACAGATTCGCCATGTTGCACCTCTTGACAACCTGTCTGGCCATGATCGCCTTCATGCCAACATCTAACGCTTATCAAATCATCTACCCTCACCAACTCCATGCAGAGAGCTTGGACTTGGCTACACCAGTAAAATTGTGCACCCTTTCAAAAAACGATTCTAACACCACCGAAATCCTGACATTCGGACAAGTCCATATCCCAATCAAAGAACCTCGTGTGGTAGTAATACCCAAAAGCACGAAAATGACTATACAAGACGTGGACATTGAATGCAGCGATCCGAACTACTACTGGTCTGGAATCATGTCACCAACCAGCCCGACACCCACAACAATGGTAAACGCAACAAAGACGTCTCGCCTACTTATCTCAATCAAGAGAAGCAGAACAGACTTGATTACCATTGCAGAACTCCAATTCAGAAAGCACAACAAAATGTACACCACAAAAATCACCCTCGACAAAGGAACAACAGTCACCAAAAAAATCAAAATCTCGAAAGACATCCCAGACTCAACAATTCCGACTGTCAACAACATACACCACCAGAACGACTCTGGAACACAGATCCAAACACCATACGAAATGAAGCTACAACATGATTATCTGAAAGGAAATCTGATGATGACCACTCAGCTCAAAGCCAAGAAACAGACAAAACCAACAATACACGCGGACATCAGCAGAAACAAAATTAACCCCAACGATTTACTATATGAATGTGACAGCAAACCATTCAAGGTGAACTTGAGGACTTCCAGAAAAATCAAGGCACAAACATTCACACTCCCCTCGTCCACATACATAGTAAAATTCTATATCGTTTTGCCAAAGAAAATAAATCGACAAAAAAATCATCTATCAAAGAACCAAGTTCAGTTTTGAATACCTAAAATCGCAGAAATAATGGCAAAAGAAAAAGACGCGACGTATGACCAAAAGGCTTACGAAGAACCAAAGTATGTTAACGGAACCTTACCCATTCCGGACTTTGACACGTTCATCGCACGCACAGAAAAATCATCAAAACGATGGTCACACATCAAAATTGAAAGTATGTCTAACCAGCAAGAACACGGAATTCTTATGTACAAGACCGAACAGACCTTCCACATCGCCAAGGCGAAGGCCGGTTGCGAATATAAAATTCCCGCATCCCAACTTATAGTCTCAGAACCTAAGAACGGCCCGTACCGTATATACAAAACAGAAAACTCCTGTGGAGAAGCCAAAAGATTCTGAATCATAAATCCGCTAGAGGAGATCATCGTGATCAAATCTATGGGGACCGTGAAGACAGAATCTAGTCGCTTAAAGACCAAATGGTTACCAAAAGCAGTCAGCATACAACATACAAATCAAATCGTGTTAGAAGCAGAAAACACCCAAAACAACGGAGTCAAAATCACTCAAGAACAACTCAGACAGTACTCACAAAGACTTGCCACCACCTTGCCCAACAAGTTCTGGCAACAAGAAGACTTAACCGAGCTAAAAAAAACCCGGTTTATAAAAATGATCACGCAGAGACCAGGAAAGACTACGCGAGCCAAGCTCAACCGTCCTAATTGGAAAATCATCACGAACCCAGAAGAAGGTTACTACCTTAACGGCGAGATGACAACTAAGACCTGGCCTTGCGCCCTGACACCAACAAAGTTCCAAACAATGCTACACACACAAGATCGAGTATGTCGCCCAAAAACCGACGTATGAAACATAACGTTTATCAGAGCAGACAAAGAACTGTTCAAATCAGATCCGAAGTTCATCCTCACAGAAGGAAACACGAGACTTCAGTATGAAAGAAACTGCTTAGAATTATCCTTCTCAGCCAGACTATGAAGAACGGTCACATGGATAGGATGCACTCCCTCAATACAACATAGTCCCCTTAAACTCCAAACACCAGTAAACAAAGAGAGGTACATATGAAAATATGGAGCCCTCATCCCAACGATCACAAACGACAACATCACAGAACTGACCCCACAAGGAACCGTAATCATCCAAGTACACGGAAACACTGTGGAGTACCACACCAACGGACAAAAACACGTCAGACTTATCTATGAATACAAACCGGATAAGTACATCATCACATCCCGAGGAAAAATCATGTGGATTTCCGCCAAAACTGCATCATCCCTCGTCGACATGGACTTAGAAAAAAGGTATGAAGAAATTCATGCCTTACAAAGAACGGAACTAGCCACCCAGCTAGCCCTTCAAAGACGTCCACAAGAAGTCAACCAAAGATCTCTGGACAATGGTATACTGCACGAAACGCTTCAAGACATCGAACGACAGTATCGATGCTTCCCCAGAAATAGCACACCAATTTGGGACAGAACAATAGTTGAAAGACTAGCGTATACCCCAGTTATCCTCGACATCAACAAACCAGTTCTTAAAATCACAAGAAAACCAGAAAAGATCCTGAAGCTCCTGCAAGGACTTAAGGAAAAGAAAAAATTAAACAACAAAACCAGAACCCACATGGCACGAGCCATCGTGGCAGCAAACGAACTAGACGGGAAAGCCCTCACCATGAAACAGGTACGCCAAAGACAAGAATTACTGCAACTTCTAATCGCCATAAATTTTGTAGTATGTCACCTGGACTTCAAAAATGTGAGACGGCTGAACCAACGAAACAACGTCATAGGAGGAGAAGAAATCCCTCTCCCACCTCCAATAAGTACGTTTAAGTACAACGAAATGGTTTACGCATTTACACCTACAAAGACAAGTATATAAAATGTGTCTAACCTAGAAAAAGAAACACTGACGCTGCAAGATA
This sequence comes from Clytia hemisphaerica, assembly GCF_902728285.1. Classification (NCBI taxonomy): domain Eukaryota; kingdom Metazoa; phylum Cnidaria; class Hydrozoa; order Leptothecata; family Clytiidae; genus Clytia; species Clytia hemisphaerica. The sequence continues at coordinate 1,142,414 of NW_027104385.1, read as the reverse complement.
AAGAAACGGAATTTCTCAGAGTCACTGCAGATCCCCCTTACACAGATGTAAATCACTCATGGGAACTCGCCCTTGAAAACATCGAAGAGGCTTTAAACTCAGTAACCACTGAAGTAGAAATTGTAAAACTTAACGTCAAAAAAAACAAGAACAAGATACAAGAAAACAGAAATAGACTTAACTCTCTGAAGATTCGAGTAAGTACTTTAAAAATAAAATACGTCCAAATCAACAACAAACTTGACAAGAATATCAAGAGACTGGACAGAAGAATCACACAGAACGAGTTCAAGATCCAAAAGAACGCAGACAAGATTGAAAGAGTTTCTCAAGAAGTCAAAGCATTGAAGAGGAAGATCAACAAATCTCCGCCCTTCCCCAAGTGGCTACAAGCGGCTGAAAAAGGATTCATTGCAATCGCCAATGGCCTAGACAAGTTTACTCAAAAAACCATAGACAACGTTGAAGACCAAGCGGAAAAAGTGGTAGTTGCCGGAGGAGACGCTCTTGGTAAACTCGCAAAGCCACTCATGTACGGAGAAATTTCCATTGCCGGAGTCCTCTTGCTATTGGTCGCTCTGAAAATAGAATTTCAGTACAAAGCGAAACAACAACAGTACCAGCTGGACAGAATAACAGCTGGAGAAATGAATGAGACAACAAGCAGAACAGCAGAAACGGAGTTCATAAATGCTCTCCAAGACAACACAAAGTACACCAAAACCATAGTAGAATTATCTATTGCAATCACAATAGTAGCAGTCGGAGCTGAAGGTTATCTCATCTATGAAGAGGTCACTTCCTCTCCCACAATCAACGTTGAAGCACTAGTTATCATCTGTGGGATGGAAGCAATGCTCATCATGGCAGTAGTTTTCGAGTCAGTATTCGAAATCGAACTGTTCGCACATACCATCAATTTCTCGAAAATAAAAAACTGTTGTAAAGCAAAAGACGACAGTGAAGAAATCGCTCTCGTCTCAGATACCGAAGAAAAAGCAGGAAGAGGCAAGGTGATAAAAGCGAAATTGTACCAAAGTTTGGTAGCATTTTCCGAAACATTCATCCTCACAACTCTGCTAATCCTGTTTGTACTCGGAAGACGAGATCTAATCCCCCACTTTCCTAAAGAGCTGAAAGGAAAGGTCGAACCATACATGTGTGTGATTCTCGGATTTGTGGCACTCTTTATAATAGAACTGCACATCACAATTTCCAACATAATCACTCATAAAATGTTAAAACCAACACTAAAACCCATCGTCAAAAAGCCAAAAGCCAAGAAAAAAAAATCCAGAAAAGACTTTTCTGCATTCAATCCCGCATACGAGCTTAATCAGCCAAGACTCTATCCGGACATCTCGAAAATCAGACAAGGACAAATAAATGAAGTTCCATGGTCAGTCTCGCAAGTGACAACATCCGCCTTCATGACGCCAATGAAGGACTTGAAATTTGAACAACTTCCGAATGAAGCAAAGTCGCATAGAATGACGAAAATCTATGCTCGAAGAAAACTCGATAGACTTCGCAAAAAGAAGTCGTCGTCAAAATACGGAACGTAAACCCGTACTCGCATGGCAGTTTAAGCCTCTCTGCCTCGTAAACAAAAGAGCCGAAGCAGTTTGAAATCTGCTTAGACCTTGATCCAAAACAAAATTATTGCAGGAAATGCCCGATTTCCCGAAGAACGAAGAAAGAGTAACACCCGGTGTTATCTCGGTAAATAGATCTCGAAAGGATCTCGGTAGACCTAGTGTAAAATCTTTTGGCAACGAAAGAATCTAAGTCACTGTTGAAGACACGTGTTCTGACACGTGAATGTCCAATTTATGTAATGTTTGAAGTAATTTCACTAGTAGAGTGAATTACTAGTATGTTTGTAATGTTTATTATGTTATTAGGCTCGGCCCATAGCAACGTAATTATGTAATTGTTTTGCGGTTACAAAAGGAAGTCGATAGAACTTCTCTTTTATAATCGGTTTAGTATTGTTTTATTTGTTATGTATTGTTTGTAAAGTAATTAAGAAATTAATTACTTCTTTTGTTAGGTTTTTGTATATATAATCGTGTATGACTTTTATATATTCAATTAACTCCTGACCAGGGAACGGTGAAGACCTATCCAAAGTCAGTATTTAGTAAAAAAATATTTTAAATTGAAACTGATCATTCTTGATTTATTGTGTCACCTATTTTACTAAAGTGTTAAAAAAGTTTAAAGAATTGTTTATTAAACCGTTATTGACTTGAATTATTAAATCGTTACTTTACTTACTTGTTTGATATCAAGACATTTGTACGTCTCAGCTGAAAGATTAGCCGAGATATCTTGAGGCAAACTCTAATCACTGAAGATTCAAAAACCACTGTGCTTACATCAAAGAACATCGAAGTCGAGGTTATCTGATCCCATAAAGTAGTATATACGAAGTGTTTATATTGAGTAGTGCTTGCACAACGGCTCAATTGCATTAAAATATACGTACTTTAGGAATAAGATACTTAAAGGACATTTATATTTGTACTGTTAGACCAGTCAAAAAATTAATTGATTAATATCAGACGTATAAGTGCCCACAGTTGTTTAAAATTCAGTAAGTTCGAAAGAATTTATCTGAGTTTTACTTCCCTTGAGAAATAAATCAAAAGAATCACACTATATCCCGAGACCACAATAACTAGGAGGCTTCAAAACCCTTAGAGTTATTGTGTTTAAAAAAGACGTAGTGTGTGTGAATTAAAAATTCGAAATCGAAAGATTTCATGAAAATACTCATCGTCGAAGCATTCAGGACAAGCCCAACCAGCCCAACTGAAGGCATCGAGTACGAACCATCACGTGACTACATAGTAGGCCATATCAAAAAATATAGACTCCACATCAAGCGCCTTAGTAAAAAAGAACAGAGCGATTCAGAACATTAAAAAATGAATCCCGTTACTACTATTCCCTCACCCCGAAAATAAGCAATCCCACTGCCCCAGTTAGTTCCAAGTGTAAAACCGACTGCGCGCCTCAAACTGGAGGTTCTACCGAGATGAAACCAACAAACACGAATATCCAGAATCCAATCCGCCAGGATATTCGTCTAAATTATCAAACACCGAAAGTGAAGCCAGCACAGTGTCAACTGAGCCTGACCTTCAACACATTCAAAAAAAGAAACAAACGTTACTGCACACCATCAATCTGTCAAAAAAACTACAGGCCGAGGTATGTAAAAAAATTGGAAACATAGTAATTTCGATTCCCCTACCCCTTAGCTTTCCAAAAATGTATAACAAGTGCTTCTAACAAAACAGTCGAGCGATTCCAAAAAATCGAACAAAATTCCCCCTACTATCAACCTGAAAACACGTCGAACGTTTTATTGGACGTGAATATGATAGGAAAATTATACATAAAGTCTCTAAATTTAGACCCTCGAAAGCTACCGTGTGTCGGCACATGAAGTTACCAATTATCAACGTAACAGAACATGCGCTAACAAGGGTAGTCCTTGAAACTTTCAAGAACGAGGCGAGAGAAAAGTTTTTCGTGTTGCTGAACAGCTACGTAATAAGTACTGGCACATCACAATAAAGCAAGTCAAATTTGCCACCGAGGTTGAGCATGTCCCTGACCAGACAGTACGTGGGTAATTCTTTCTTACAGCATTTAAAGCCACTCGAAAAAATTATTTAAGGAGGCGTATGGAAATACGATCTGGAACGACAATTACAATTTGCAAAACGCTTAAAGAAAACCATGACTGTCGAAAAGCTGAAAAATCTTGAACTGGCATTTGTTTTTATCTTGACTCAGTTAGTTTTACGCAAAATAAAACCTTTTCGACGGAAGCGGCGCGGATGCGCTGGAGTTTTTACAACGTCGGCTGAAGTTTTCTTTCTGTGTATTTTACCGAACCAGTTCGCGCGCACTCTTGCACATGGATCTCCTGCGAACTTACTTGAGCGAGAAGACAGAAATAACCACATGATCAAAATCCAGAAATTAAAGACCCAATAATACTGAATTAAAAATTAATTTTGATCACTTAAATAATTTTCTTTCATAATATAGAGAAGTCAACAATATTTAAATGCAAATTTATGTCATTTCAAAGTCCTTTTTTTATTATTTCCTGAAGATCAAAGAAAAACAAAAGATATCGTCCTCTTTCTACTTTCACTCGAGGGTATCAGTGCTGCAACAGAGCTTTTGGATTTAACTTTCACTGCCTTTGGTTTGACAATCAATGTCTCGAAAACCGAAACAATGACCATCAATCAAGAACAATATCACGATTCTATCATATGTCTTCGTGAAGAGCAACTCAAAAATGTCAAAGAATTCAAATATCTTGGTGCTGTCCTTAATCACCATCAACCAAACACAGGGGAAGCAGAAGTCAATCAACGAATTCAACTTGCAATTGTAAAATTCGCCCAAATGTCTAACCTGCTACAAAACTTCCAAATCAACCTAAGTGTTCGTATCTTCTTCCTCAACAGTTTCGTCAGGAGCCGGTTAACGTATTCATGTCAGAACTGAAACTTAACGTCTCTCCAGTACGACCGCCTCGATGTCACCTATAGGAAGTTTTTGAGGAGAATGGTCAGAGGTGGATTTCGTTATGTAGATGAGGTCAATAATGATTTTCGATACGTCATTAGCAACAACCAACTCCAAACTATATGTGGTACCTCAGATGTTAATGTTTTTATCAAACAACAACAACGAAACTACGCAGCTCATGTTGTGAGAATGCCTTCTGGTCGCTTGAGTAAATTGTTAATGTTTAATGATGATAAAAATTGCAAACGTGGTAGAATTTCTTTGACTTTACTCGACCAAGTAATTAAAAATGAGAATTGTTCGATTGAAAAGTTTTGTGGACTAGCTATTGCAAAGAAAAATGCAAGATAGACAGAGAGTCTTCTTAAAGGGCTCTCTGTCCTTATTTTCTAGGAATAGGAAATAGTAAAATGTTATATATATAATATATAAGTCGGTCAGTATTTTGTTCATTAATGTTGCGATGGAAAACGTGTTGATATCAACAATAAAATTTTTAATTTGATCAACTTTCTGCAAGTATCTTCCTAAGTATCTTAGTATCAAGTGTTGTATTTGTGAATCTTTTACATTTTTAAATATTTTCAAATATAATCTGAGTTTTTTTTTTGTTATCGTTGCTGTTTATTTATTGATATTTGCTTTTTGACGCTGCTGACCACTGTACCGGATTTATAGGACTGACACTTCTACCATATATACTATGTCAACATCATCAAACATTGTTGTACCGACAGCATTATCTGGAAATAGAGGAAGCAAGAGGGGTCTGGGAGCTTGCAATGGATGTGAGAAGGAGTATGCCAGTAGAAAAAAGCCAAAGTTTTGTGTGGATATGAGCTTGGTGGCTCCTTTGTCGCTAAGGTGACCATGCCCACCGAGTGTGGAAATTTGATCAACAGAGGAAGAATCATTTCGATCCGTCAAGGTAACACCAAAGGACAATAGGGATTTTGCCCTGGCGAGTCATCAAAATCAAATTTGCTATGTCAAGAAATGTAAGGGTGCCCGTGCATTGTCTTTGATTTCGAGTTATCTATAACTCTAGTTAATTGTTGAGACGCTGTTTATGTTCCACAGCTACGCCCACCATTTTTGTTGTGGTTTTCTTCCCACTGTGCGCCGTTCCGCCACTATTGTATTGTGTGATCCTCATCGTTACATTTTAGCGTTCCGGGCGCCCCGTCCTCCCGTATATTCTTCTTTCGTTTTGACTGTCTCCTTCGTTCGATAGTACTACATAGCTCAGCTCATTAAAAAATTATCCATATCTTCGCATATCTTCGCTGTTTTTCGTTGTTTTTACTTTATCATGGGATTCCCGAGTGGTCGTACTACCTACATATTCACTGTTGTGGTTATTTTGTTTCGGTTCGGCGCTCCTGCCAAGCGTAAGGCTGCTTCTAACCCAGCAGTCCCGACTACAGACCATGAACAATCCTCTCGACAAACGCATTAAGACCCGGCTGCTGTCGTCGCTCTCCCACCGCAACAACGCTCCCTAGAACAGTGGTCAACTCTCCCTAGAACAGTGGTCAACTCTCCCTCTGGATGCTCTTCGCAAGCATCACAAGTATCCACATCACTTCTTACCACCACCATGTCGACCTAGTCTTCTAACCCTGTCTCGTCCACGCTGCCCCCTTCTTCGCCGTCCATCCGTAACGAGATGCTAGCCGTTTTGTCAACCATGTTTCCACTCCAGCAACCACCCACGACGCCTCGCAACCCTTTGCTCCCTGACGTCGACACCATTGAGTTTCAAGCCCGAAGGGCTAGAGGTCAATCTCTTTGGTAGGATTTGAAGCTAACAAATCCTACCAAAGTTGCGCGGCCTTGAGCGACCCGCCTGGTTTTTACACAAATGACAGATTGAAACTAAAATTTACCGCTTAATTTCGAAAAATATATCACTCGAAAACAAAGGAATTGCTAGATTCAATCCGTTATCAAAAATACGGCGCATATTTTAAGGCTTCAATTTTTCTTGCCTGGGAAAGGTTAGAGATTGACCTCTAGCCCTTCGGGCTTGAAACTCAATGGTCGACACCTCATCCACGGCTCCCTTACCCTTTCTACTTTACCAACCAAACCAGCAAACACCGACTAACGTTAACCAGCTTCCTGCAATTCCAGCGACGGTCTTGGAGAAAATTAGAAAGGGTGAGTTTGTCAATTTTGATCTTCCCCTGCCTAACAATGTTCCATCAGAAACCCGCAACGCTTACTCTATTTCCCTTGATGATTCAGACCCTTCGGCTGCCCCTAGGATCCTCCTTCACAATGGCAACCAAGCCCACAGAAGTAAGGTCACCGATATCCACTCCTGGTTCTTGGCATGGTCACTGTTTTTCCAGGCTTTCATCATATTCTATCCTCATCTTGCTGGCCAATTGGCCAAGTATCAAATCTACATCGCTAAAATTGCCAAACATTTCAATTTTCGTTCTTGGTATGCCTATGACCAGGCTTTTAGACTATTCATTGCTAATAATCCATCAGAAAGGTGGGGTGTTACTAATATGGATGTATTTAACACTCGGGGCCGTTACATTTACGTTCACGAGTTTGCCCGACGGGGCCGTTACATTCTACATTCGTATCATTCATTCCCCCGTCGGGGCCGTTCATTTATTTGCCCGTCGGGGCCGTGCCTGCCCGTCGGGGCTTAAGTTTGCCTCTAGCCTTAAGCATGATCAACATCCCCTTATTCATCCCAAATCCCGCCTAACACACACCTCGTTTCGACTATCAAATTCAGAATATAGGTCGCACAAAACAGGTGAGATTCATGGTAACCAATGGAAAAGTTCCCCCGAAATTTCTGTGCATAGACGACCACACTATAAAGCTCATGTACAATGATCCAAGAGAATTTATTTTTTGTTACGGCTCGGGGATGGGTCTGACCGAAGGGGTGGAGGAGGTCTCTAGGTCATCTCGAACCCAGCCTGGGCACGAAGAAGCAGTCGTGCCCAGCACAGAAAGAGAGTTCAACTTTGGCAAAGATGAAGATGGGAAAATAGTACAACAAATTACAATTAAAAACTGTAAAGACGATGCTATTGTAGTAGACGAAGAGAAATCTGAACAAAACACCAAACCAAAACCTAAAAACGAAACTAAAAAGGAACAAGACAGAAAAAAATTGTTGAAGCGCTGTTTATGTTACGCGCACCATTTCTGATTTCACCCCCACCGCGCGCCATTCCTGCTACTATTGCATTGTGGCGTTCTGGCGCCCTGTCCCTCCGGATATTCTTCCATTTTGTTTTGGCTGCTTCCTTCGATTTTACAGCTATCAGAGTCAGTAACTTCTCAGAAAATTTTATATCTTTCGTTATCTCCTGCATCATTCGGTGGATTTCGATAAACTATGGTTATCTTACAATCTCTATTGAGCACTGCTTATGTATTGCTGTTTATCTCGTTCGATTTCTCCGTCTGTGTTAAAAGAAAGCTCAACAGTGGTCAACTTCCCCTCACAGCCTCCGGAAATGATCCACCAGCTCAACACCAACGGTATGATCCCGCACTTGTTGCATCTTTGCCTCCACAGCAGCGCTCCTTAGAGCAATGGTCCTCTCTCCCATTGGAATCGCTACGGTTACACACCAATGCAGATAATGTCCCCACAGCTACACAGCTACCCAGATCGCTGCCGCCCTTTACCACCACCATCAGTCGGTTTTAACACCAGCGGCTTCAAGCGTTTTAACACCTGCTGTCGACGATACCGGACCTCCAAACAGCCCTGACAAATTTTAAAAGAATAGGAATTACTCCGCAACAATTTCTCGATCAACAAGACACTTCTTCAAAGGTCAACACTAAAACGCAACAAAAAGAAAAACCTCAAAAATCTCAAAACACCGAATCAAAGATAGGATCTTCCAAAAAAAAACCGGTAATCACTGAATCAAAGATAGGAAAAAACAAAACCAACGCTTCACCTATGAAAACGAGTGAACCGAACGTCGATATGGACACCGGAACCGAAGATCAACAAGTCTCACCCTCCGGTGAGGCGAAAATTGACTTCACCAAAACAATCGAACAAACTATCAAGACCGGGAAATCCGTAAAGAGGAAGGGAAGGGCCTTATCCGCCAGAGACGAGAACGTTCAGATGACCAGGAGACGACCTCCAAAAGAGGGAAAACGGAATCGCCAAAACAGGATGACCCACCTGGGCTGGGGGAGGGTGTCCAGGAGGCCGAGTCTGCCCTTGAAGGGAAGATCCCCCCCTGAGTCTAATCCGGAAGTTAACTTAGTGGAACCAAATCTCAGTGAGAGGAGGAGGGAGAAGTGGAACTTGACTACAATGAGGAAAGCCCAACTCGAACACTCTCTCAAAAATACGAAAGTGAAGGGGACACAATTATCTCTGACGAAACCTTCCCAGACGCTGACTCTGAGAAACTTCAGATAGATGAGGGGGAAAACTCGAACAAAATTGAACAATTCGACACCCAGTCAACACCACCCGGGGAAAACAGTAATGTAGATGAAATCAAAGAATTCTCCGGCACTAGTTCGAAACCCGACGCCCAGTCAACACCCAGTTCCACACACAGTCCAACCCCATCCTTTTCGTTTTTTGAACCAACACTTGATCTGAAATCCTTGGGAGAAGAACAAACCCACATTTTCATGAGGAAGATCCAAAATAGGAATAAAACAATAAAAGCTGATATAAAACGGGTTAGACAAGGAAACCCTGAAAACTATAAGTCAAAGGAAAACTTTAAGAATTGGACCATTGAAAAAACCAAAATTCAAAAAGACGTAGAAAAACTAAGGAGGTTGAAACCCAATTTGTGGAAAAAGGCAAACCTTCTGGAACCCGTCACTTTCAGACCATCCTCCGGAACAGCGGTAAAATCCCCCCCCAAAGTCAATCGCAGCCAAAAAGCTGAAGAAATGGCCAAGACAGAGGCAAACACCGGGGGAAACTAGCCGCTGACAAAAAGAAAATGCTCGACCGGGTGACCCCAGATCGACACCCAAACGTCCCCTTGACAAAATTCGAATTTAATGCGCTTTGGAAAAAATTGAGGGAAGATCATAGGAACGCAGAAACCTACCCAAAACTGGAACCCAGAATAGCAAATGGGAAGCTAATGAGAATGGGATCCATCACATCTCTGATGTGTGGGGTTGTTGCAGAGATATACCTCCAGAACGTTGCGAAAATGCTTTGCATCAAATTTCCATCATTCATCAAAAATCTAATTGCCCCAAAAGAAATAAAGGAAGCGTTGATCACGAATGCTTGTGTGATCCAAACCCCTTTCAGTACCCAGAATGCGGATATAGAAGCAATCAACAAATCCATGAAGGTCAGATTAAACCTTGGGGAGGAATGCGATGATAGCCTATACCAACTATACCAGAAACATCCTAATTTTTTCGATATTCCTAACTAAAAATGACTGAAAAAAATATTTGTAACTTGGAACTTTGAAACATGCCTTCCAGTACCCATGTCTTTTCCTTGGCTCTATTGGTTTTTATTCGGTCAAAAGTGAGATTTGTTCTCCATACGGTTTGTGCCCGATACAATCAATAATTTGTTCCAAATCAATGACTAATTGATAACCTCAATAGATTGGAGGGGGTTTCAGCTTTTACGTAGGAACATACCTTTTTTTTGTTTTCCTCCTGTCAGATCTACAAACAACAAAGAATGGCCGAATTCTTTTTCCTCTTAGAGAGACGATGTTATAATGAAAGGGTAATTAGTCTTCTCTGGGTCCCCCTGTCTATATATATTATATACAGAATTATACAAAACATAGACTAGACTGTATAAGGTAGGTTACCCTATTACCGTCAGGTTGTCTAATCCCGACCACCCCTATCTATCCACCCATTGAAACCCCCTATTAGATATCAATTAATAAAGATAACTAGCCGTATGCGCAGCGTCGCACGCTGCGTGTCCCAATCCAGTGAATCACTACACATCTAAAAAATTCTAACGGAAGAAAGATAGCCGCCGATCGATGATTTGATTTTGATTTTAGGAAATGAAGGAGAAACAAGCAACATGCTGAATGGACCTACCTGATGATGAAAGTTAGTTAGCATTGATAGCAATGCGAAAAGAAAAATGAAAAAAATCAGTCAGAAAATATAGCATTTAGCGAAAATACACAACACAATAAATTCATCATTGATTGTTGATGGGGGGGGGGGTTGTAGGGAAAAAAAATAAATAGGAAGTTCTTGTCGCAAAAATCAGTTTTATTGACAATTGAATCATGCTTGATGGTGAGCATTGTAAATCAATAATGTTTTTGTGTGAAAAACATAGAAATACAAGGAAAAAATCCAATGAAAATCTGCAAAAACGGCGATTTCCGGCAACCGGAAAAATTTTTTTTTTCAAAAATCGAACTCGGCCATTTTTTGAGCATTGCGAATACGCATCTTTCTGCAAAAAATCAGAAAAAACTAAAAATGAAAATTCGAGAAAAAGTCAAAAAAAAACTTTTTCCGGCATATTTCCGGCATTTTCGGCCGGAAAAAAATGTTTTTCGAAAATCGGGCTCCGTCACATTTTAGGTATTGTCATATTGCATCAGTGTGCAAAATTTCATAAAAATATATAAAGTACAGCTCGAGAAATTTCAAGAAATACTGTCTTTCCGGCGAAAATCGGCTGTTCCGGCGATTTTTAGAAAGTTCCGGCTTCAAAAATCAATTTTAATGAATATTGAAACATGCTTGATAGTGGGTATTGCTATTAATAATCTTTTTGAATGAAAAAACAACAAATTATATGGAAAAGTCCAATGAAAATCTAGAAAAACCGCGATTTCCGGCATATTTCAGGCATTTTCCGCCGGAAAAAAATTTTTCTTAAAAATCGGACTCGGCCATGTTTTGAGCATTCTTAATACGCATCTTTGAGCAAAAAATCAGAAAAAACTAATCATAAAATCTCGAGAAAATGCCAAAAAAACAGTTTTTCCGGCATATTTCCGGCATTTTCAGCCGGAAATGAATTTTTTCGAAAATCAGGATCCGTCACAATTTAGGTATTGACATTTTGCATCAGTGTGCAAAATTTCATGAAAAAATATAAAGTACAGCTCAAGAAATTCAAGAAATACCGTTTTTCCGGCGAAATCCGGCGAAAATCGGCTGTTCCGGCAATTTTTAGAAAGTTCCGGCTTCAAAAATCAATTTTAATGAATATTGAAACATGCTTGATGGTGGGTATTGCTATTAATAATCTTTTTGAATGAAAAAACAACCAATTATATGGAAAAAGTCCAATGAAAATCCAGAAAAACGGCGATTTCCGGCATATTTCCGGCATTTTCGGCCGGAAAAAATTTTTTCTCAAAAATCGGAGTAGGCCATGTTTTGAGCATTGTTAATACGCATCTTTGAGCAAAAAATCAGAAAAAACAAATGATGAAATCTCGAGAAAATGCCGAAAAACCAGTTTTTCCGGCATATTTCCGCCATTTTCGGGCGGAAAATTTTTTTTTTCGAAAATCGGGCTCCGTCACATTTTGGGCATTGCCATTTTGCATCATTGTGCAAAAAATTAGAAAAAACTAATGAGCCAATCCCGAGAAAAGCTGGCAACAGACGAACGAACGGACGAACGAACGGACAAGGGTTAATTTAAAGGACTACCTTAGGTAGGTCCAAAAAGATGACATTGCATTACAATTTGTAACCACAATTAAATAAATGACTTAGCAAAAGTATATTTTAGATCTTCTTAGCCATCGTGGCTAGCCATCGTGGTTGGACATTCGAGGGTGACTTTGAAAGACTTTAAAAAGTTTTAGGGAGTGATAGGGAGCCGCTATTGTAAACAGAAAGTTTTAAAGAGCATCTGAATAAGAATTCTTTAAATTGACAAAAAAAATTGGGAAGAAGGTTGATTTTAACCCATCAAGCTCCAAACTTGGTGAATAGAAAATAGCATCTTGGGGTCTCAAAGTTAGTCTAGTGGTAGGAAATCTGCTTAAGGTGCAAAAAGATGATGGTTCAACGCCATGAAGAGGAGGCTTTGTAGAGCTTTGTTAGATTTTCGAAAACTTTTTACAAAACGTTGTAAACACACACGTTTAAGCGTATTAATATATAGATTAAAAGGTAATTGATACTTTAACGAGGGACATTTGATTGATTGATTGATCAAATTGATCAATTAGCCATTGATTGGTTATCGATTTACTCTTAAATGGTGGGCGGGTTATTGGTTAACTGTACAGTAGAACCAATTTACAATTGATAGCCAATTAATAATGTATCACAAAAAATCAATTTGGTCTTGCATCTTCTAGCATAAAAACTTCTTTATACTAAGTAAAAGGAAAGAAACTATGTGTACATTTGCACTTGGTCATTTTGGCAAGACAAAAGATGGAAAATATTTTCATTCCTACGTCTAAAAAAGCAACACCCACTTCTTCAACGCTGACATCTGAAAATTCAACACCTATATCTGCTACATCCACATCTAAACAAGTGATACTTTTTGGACCTACCTGGTTATGCATTTAACACATATATAATAGATATCTACGTGAGCATGAACGTTAAACAATCATTTAGAACACAAATAGTGACGATTTATTAAAATTAGTCGTTTGTTTCTTATAAAGAAAACGTTTAGAAACCAAAATTTCATACTCTTGAAATATTCTTTCATATTCAAGACTTCGTGAGCATAAAAAGACATCTATCTCATCAAAAAATTGAGTAATTTGGCTAAGAACATTGCTGTATGCTTATTAATAGTGATTCTTATAGATAAAGATGCGTTTTTAGAGCTGAAAAGTTTTTTTACAAAAATCAGCTTGACCCATCTTTTACCTACTTTCATGCAAAAAATCAGAAAAAAACAACGATCCAATATTTCACAATGTCCAAAAAACCCTTTATTAGCCTTTTTTGGCNTTTTGGCCCAAATTTGCCCAAAAATATTTTTTTTTGAATTTCGGGCTCCGTCACATTCGAGGGTTTATAGTTATGCATCTTTGTTCAAAAAATCGTAAAGAATGAAAGAGCCAATCTCGAGAAAAGCTAATACCTAAGTAATTGATAATGTGCTTATAAAAAAATATCGAATTTGGCCAGTTTTTCTATGAAAATACGCCAAGCAACCAAAATTTCATGTCGAAACACACATATTCTTTAAAAGTAAGCCCTCCTGAGCAATAAAAGCATCTATCTCATAAAAAAATTGAGTAATTTGACTAAGACCGTTGATGTATGCTTATTAATAGTGATTCTTATAGATAAACATGCGTTTTTTGAGCCAACAAAATTTTTTTGCAAAAATCTGCTTAAGCCATCTTTTACCTACGATGGTACCCTACTTTCATGCAAAAAATCAGAAAAAATTAACGACCTAATTTTTCACAAAGTCCAAAAAACCCGTTTTTTAGCCGTTTTTTGGCCCAAATTTGCCCAAAATTTTTTTTTTTTGAAAATCGGGCTCCGTCACATTCGAGGGTTTATAGTTATGCATCTTTGTGCAAAAAATCAGAAAAAACTAACGAGCCAATCACGAGGAAAGCTAATAACGAACGAACGGACAAAGGTTAATTTTTAGGACCTCCACCGGGGTAGGTCCAAAAAATTGGACGAAATAAAGACGCTGTACTTTTTTTCAAAGCAATAGAAAAGGAAGGAAAAAATTAAAGTTATAGTGTTTATTTCCATGACACTGGAATCCTGAAATATAGCATGCTAAAATTCAAAAGTGTGATCCTGAAGTGTGTCTACAAAAATTAGACGGGTGTGTGTTGATTCTGTATAATGTTAAAGTAAATAAGTGCAGCTATGTAAAATAAACCACAAGGTGTTACTACATAAAAACTGTGTGCTTTTGTTTAGTTTTCGTAAATATATACTTTTGTATAAGATAACTTGAAAATTTTAATTTGACAAAAAAACCTCTTAGCTAATTCGAAAGTTTTAGTTTTAATTTGGTAAAAAAATCGAGTTAGCTAAAAAATCACCAAAAAATAGTGACCCACTCAAAAAAATATGACCCACGCACAAAATATGACCCACGCACCCACGCAAAAAAATGACCCACGCACCCACGCAATTTAGCAGACTCTTTCTCCCCCTAGTAACCACTGGGCTTAAAGAGGAGTCCGAATTTCAATGTTTCCAATTTTTTTCGGACATTTTGGTGTGATTTTCGGACAAATATGACGGTCTCAGGCAAAAATCATAGAGTTAAAAATTAATGAAAGTTTTAGCTTGAGAAAACGGAGACCTGTTGTATATTTTTGGAAAGCTCTCAAAAAATTAGGATTAGAGATATATTGTGATTAAGTATAGGTGATTTCAGTACCTATCTCGAGATATTGAGCTTCAAAAAGCGCTAAAACTGGACAAAATAGCTGTTTCTGGCTGAAAAACACGGTTTTCAAGGGTTAATATCTCGAGTTAGGTACAGAAAAAAATTGGAAACATTGAAATTTAGATTCCCCTACCCCCTTAGCTTTCCAAAAATGTATAACAAGTGCTTTGACCAAAATAATCGAGCGACCTCAAAAGAAAAAAATTTCCCCCTACTATAAAGGCAAAAATTAAAAACGAGGAAGTTTTATTGCAGAATTGCATCTTTTGACAACAAGAGAAAAATCTATTCGTCCTCTGCATCGAGTTTGCGACGGAAAGCTTCTTTCTTTTGCTTGGCACTGTCTCGTTTTTGGGCAAGGGACATTTTCTTGCGGCCAAATCTAAAAAGATAAATGGAATGAAATTTTTCTTGGTTTAAATTCCAACGAGAGAGAACTATGAGACCAAAAACTAGCAAAAATGGTTCAAAGAAGAAAATGGGAAAAACAGGAGTTTTTACAAGCTGTTTGATTTGGGTCGTCGTTAAAGGTTTTGTTTTGATTAAAAGGTCTGATGATGCTGATGAAGTAAAAACAAGGGCGACAAGATTAGAACAAGGTTTTGAAAAAATGAAAATACATTAAATAAAAAAACAAAAGCAATAGAATGTGAGGTCACATATCGAAACAACTTTTGATCTTTCACTGACTCAACATGAAGACACTGCCTAAAATAAGCTCCTTTTATTCCCCTAGAAAACCTTTTACAAGACAATTACACTTTCTAAAGAACGCGTCGTCACTATCAGGGACGATCCACGTAGTACGTACGCACTAAGGGTACAGGGGAATTTGATTTTCGACATTTTAGTGCGTACGTAACTTTCTTCAAATGACCAATTAGTGAAGTATTTTACAAAAACTCCAGCTCATCCAAAAAAATACGTCAAAATCAAAGCTTAAATACAAATGATAGAAATTTAGCGACAGGTAGATCTTTGAAATTGCCGAGTTTTTATACTGAACAAAAACGCTCGTATAAAGTTGTAACTACTAACCGTTTTCCTTTGAATTCTTTTTTGTCAGCTTTCTTGGCCGGTGAAGGGTCAGCTCTGATGGCAGCATGACATTTCTTGTATATTCCTTCCATCTAGAAGAAAAGAGCGAGAAATTGATTTTTCTTAATTGACACATTTGTTCCTTCGATAAAAAATCCAATCATAATATTCTTGAAATTTCAATTGTTCTTTGTGTCGGTTACCTTAAGGGAACTAATTTTGGCGGGCAGCAAATATCCAAAAAAAATTTGACGGGAACTTCTTTTGACGAATAGTGAATTTTTTAAATTTTGGCGGGAACTAATTTTGGCAAATGACAGCGTAAATCTGTTCTATTTTGCCTTATTTTGATGAATTTCAAGGATTATTTAGGTGGGAACTTATTTTGGCTAGTGAGCAAAATATTAAATATTGGCGAATTTCATCTAAATTCGCCAAATCTGCCAAAATAAGTTCCCTTAAGGTATTATAAGAACTTGACCTAGCTTGAATATCAATTAGTATAAAGGAATAAGACAATATTCAGAGTGTCCCACCGTATATTGAGCAAATCATGTCAGAAATTGATGGTTTTCTCATTTTGATGCTCTTATAAATTCAAGCTCCACAATTAAAAACAGCCATTGTTATAACAACTAAGGGATTTGTGTAAAAAAGCTAGAAAGAACTAAGGAAGATTTTTATTGACTTACAGAATCAGCTGTAACTCCATTTTTGATGTATTGAGAAAATTGTTTTTTGAAAGATTCTTCATCCTCTTCAGATAAATTTCTCATGTACTCAGCAACATTTTGTCCTAAAATGTGGTTTCTGTGGACCTCAGCAGAAAACTCATTGGACTCGTCATCGTAGCCAGGGAATCGACGGGTGCTGAAATTAATAATTAATTTAATAGTTAGTTATATTGTTGATTCTGTTTAGTCTTAGCACACACCTCACTCCCTAAGATTTATAGTTTTAAATCTTTCACTTAGACATAGTAATATGAAAAATCTAACAGTTTCGTTTCTCATCATCCTACTGTTGAATTAGATGAAAATAGGACAAATAGTAAGACTTACAGCTGTAGATATCAAGGTGAATGAATATTTTAGCACGATTTCCCTATTGACAACAAAAGGTGATTTCCCCCGAAAATGACAATGATGGCGAAATATATGGCATGGTATGGTCTGAGAATTTGAATTTCCCAGATCCTAATAATGGTTGAAAACATAACCAATCAAATTTTGTTATTCTTTTACTGGTCACACACTTTCTTAGAGAAAACGCGCAAGTTCTGAATGGCTTGGCAGCAGGTTTTAGGTGCCCCCTAAGATTTAGGTAACCCCTGGTTGCCAAATATTTTAAGTGACCCCTAAGCCTAATCCTTTTCAAACAATCAAATACAACAGTTAGTTTAGCTTATTGCTAAGAATAAATGCCCTAAGAAATAAGAGATAAGCTAAGTACTAAAGGTTCATGCCAGAATAGATCCTTGGCAGACAGATTTTTTATCTAAGTAAATTTTACAGATCAGTGCCTTAGGAAGCGTTTTCATATTATGGGGGGGGGGGCTGAAGTTAACTGACACCCCGAGGGCCAACCATGGTTTTGCCCGAGGGGGGAAATTTTGTAAATTTGAGCTCTAGATTGCTTGAAAATGCACTCTAAACATGCACTTATAAGACAATTATGACAAATTAAAAAAGAAAATCTTTGCACTTTGCAAAATAACCATTTCTGAAAAAATTATTGGGGGCATAGCCCCCTTGCTCCCCCCCAGTTGCTATGGGACTGTAGATAATATATTAGATACCAAATTTTCAGTTTTCGAGCATTGCTTACATTAAAATATAAGAAGAGAAAGTGCAAAACTATGGTCTGGTAGGCTGCTTATAATTCAATCACTAAACATAGAATCTAGCCCCCAAGTCCATCTGAAAAAAATTAGGTGACCCCTAACATGGTTAGTCCCCCTAGCTACAGGCTAAAATCAGGTACCAATTGCTGCTCGACCTTTTAGTCCCCCCCCCTCAGGCCAGGGGGGGTTCCAGCCATGAAATATGGTTTTTATTTTAGTAAGTGAGGACAGCCCTGAATTCAAATTTCCCACTGTAAATTTTTTGAGACAGAAATCTACCTCACAGGTCATACCCATCCTGTCATAGTGTGTGAGGGGTTCCAGGTCCCACCTAACCCTAAAATTCCCACCCTAAATTCGGACTCCTAGATCCCAGCTAAAAATGTTATCCCCACAAAAAATTATATAATTCAAAGAACGAGACAAAAATTCTTACAGTATACCAGACGGTGTCAATCGAACAACTTCGAACAAAAATCGCAATCGAACCAATCGATCGCGATCGAATAATTGCGATTCGATTGTTGAACTTAATCGAATCTCAATCGAACGGCTGATTCCTGGGTAATATTCGATTGCGTTTGAGTAAGGTTAGATTGGTTCGATTAATTGTTGACTATGTTCCATTACGATTATGTTGGATGAGTTTGATTGCGATTAAATTAAATTGGATCACTCTGTTAGAGCTTTTTAGCGTGGACGGCCGAGTGCTTATTAAGTATCGAAGGCGAATAAAATCTAAATCAATCGAACGTACTCGAACATAATCGAATACAATCGAACGTAATCAAAGCAATCGAACAGCAAATCCTGGGTAATATTCAATTGCGTTCGACAATCGAATAGCAATTATTCGATTGTGTTCAATTGATTCGGCGTTCGATTCGTTCGATTGACACCGTCTGGAGTATAATAAGAAATAAGAAAAAGTTTAATATAGTATAAGAATTATTTATAGAATATCAGAAAGAATTACAATTAAATTGGAAAAACATTAACTTTAACCAAAACAGACCAAAACACCAAAAATCCCACCTTAACTGTTTCTCCCACCTAATGCCTAAAAATTTCCAAATCCCACCTTGAAATTTTCGACGAAGTAACATTTGTCACAGAATAAACGTCTCAAAAATCGATATTTCTTAGCGTCAGACTCTAACCCCACCCCTTCACATCAATTTTACGTTAGTAGTTTCAATAAATTTTGTCTGAAGCTTACTGGTGCAAATAAACAAGTCAAATTAAATGAAAAGAAAGGCGAGTTGTCAAGTAAAAAGGCTTACAACAGCAAACTTTACAGAGTGAGAAACAGTATACCTGTGTGGGATGTCTAAACCACCATCAGCAGCTCCTTTCAAAGCACCAAAGACACGAGCTCCTGTTGTTGTTCTGTTCAAACCAGTATCAAGATAACATCTGAAAGCACCTGGACCATCATCATTATCCTCAATAGTGAAGTGTTCTCCATCGACTTCAGTTTGTCCTTCATATTTATCTCCCAAGTTGTACTTTTGTAACAATCTGCGAGCCACCAACAAACCAGTACAGTAAGCGGCAGCATAATTAGTTAACCCGACCTTAACACCATATCTAGGGAGTTCATGAGCGTATGCAGCACATACAATCACGTCTCCTTCGATTTTGGCGTAGGCTATCTGGCATACGATATCCTTGTTTGTGAAACGTACAATAAGACGATATTTGGGAGTGTTGTATTTGTTTTTGTCTTGTGTTGTCAAGCGTTTACGGGCATAGTAATCGGTTCTACCCTCTCTTCGCCTCTTGAATTTAACTTGAAATCGCTTAAAGTAAGCTCTGTTTTTGATGACCTTCACGAAACCCTACAAATGGAATAAAAAAGGCCTTACTAATCTGCAAAAATCGACACGATCAGAAAATCAATGGGCTTATAATGCGTGAAAAATTAAACACCACTCTCTTAATCGTCTTCTAGTGAACATAATTTGGGTAAAACTTTTATTTACCATAATAATTTGTTCTAAAAGATACAGCCAGGTAGCTTCGGTTATGGGGCAACCACTGCTCGAAATGAAAAGGTTCTACGCATCGGCTCCGTCCTATTTGAAAGGCTGAAATAATACCAATCGACGATGTATTTTCAGGACCAATGAATTCTCTTTAAATCCTCCCAAAATAATTTTTTGTTTTATTCAAAATCTCAAGTTAAGACCATATCAATAAAGTTGTAAGTTTTTGAGTCAGAATTTGCAAAACTATAAGTGTAAAGTATGAAATATTTTGAAAATGTTCATATTGTATTAAGTCAGTAAATTTAATGTTTTGATTTCGAGTTTTCTCACCATGTGTAAAGCACGTGTGTTGTGTGATTGTAGTATAAGTTCCGTGTGGTGAATACAGCCAAACGGATGAAGAACAGTAAGCAGTAAGTATTTGCATCAACTTCTGTCTTGAAATCAATTTAGACTGTACAGTAATTTAAGGTATTAGTGTGCCTTCATTTCAGTCCTGTGTTGCTTATGTTCTTGGTGTATAATAAAGTGCATCATGGAACCTTTTGTCTAAATTTCTAGAACCACAAATCCAAAATTTGAGGTCAATAGTAATAGATTGCACCTGTACTTCGAGCGCTGTTCTTAATATAGGGTTTCGTGGAAATAAGGTTTTCTGTGGTTGTGGGGTCTCTGAAAAAAACTGCGAAGGAGAGTAGTTCATATTTTTACAAGGGGGTTTGCTTCATTTTTGCGAAATATATCATCTACCTTATTATTGGAACTAATTTTCGCGGGAACTAATTTTTGCGGTCGAAAAAAAATATCCAAAAAATTGCATTTTGCGGTTTTTAATTTTCGCGGTTTTTATCATTCTGGAATTTTTGCTGGTTTTAATTTTGACGGTTTTGCCTTTTTTTGGACAAATTTCTTTTATTTTCCTAGGGATTTTCCAAATTTTTCAATAAAATTGGAAAAAAATTGTGTTTTGCGGGAATTAATTTTCGCGGTTTTCTACTCTCAAAATTTTTTGCGGGATCAAACTTTCGCAATTTTGACGAAAAACCGCGAAAAACGCAAAAAGTAGTTCCAATAAGGTATATTACTAAACGTAGAATTCTGAATGAGCCGTGAGGGAGCCATTATGGTTTTTTGAGATGGGGGTTCGAGAGAAAACGAAAGCAAAAGTGGTCAAGGGAATAGTGTGGAAATTAGCGCTTTTTTTAAAGCAGTCGTTGCAGTGCAAATCTTTCGCAAATTTAAAAACCCACTTTCCCGTGGAAATTATTGAAGTTTTTGGGTTTTTTGGGACCCTTGGGGCACAAGGTACCCGTTGACCAGGGGGGTCCATGTACAAAACAGCAGCATGTATCAGTACTTTGTAGCAAATTGCAATTTTAAACACACACCCACCCACCCCTATAGTACAAAATGTACAAAAAACTATCTAGCAAACTCCCAAAAACACCCCAACACCCCTATATTTTACAATATACTATCCAGTACTATCCAGCAAACTCCCAAATACACCCTGACACCCCCTGTGAAATACAATATACTATCAAGCAAACTGCCAAATATACCCCAACACCCCCCTTACATAGTACAATATACTATCCAGAAAACTACCAAATATACTCCTAAACCCCTTCATAAAATAAAAATTTTAAGCCAAAAAAATTGAAACTTTGGGGCAAGTTTTTTATTCTTCCCATAAAAAGTTTTTCAAAAAATTGAGTATTTAAAAAAAATTTCGACAAAAATCTAAAATAAATCACAATTTGATTTGATTTTGGCTTTTAGTACACAATAAACCAGCCGAGGCTGGAAGGTCAGCCAATAGAGCTTAGCTAGATAGCTTTTTGTTTTACTTGATAAAACTCCAATAACACTTTAAACTAACAAGCTACAAAGGCCTACAAACTTTAAGTCACATAAGCACAAACTCCAGAAAAACACAATTTGCATCAAAATCTTTGCAAAACGTAGTTCATATTTATAACATTTCAACAGGAACTGTATTTTGGTAGACTTGGTCAAATTACAGAAACCATTTGTCAGTTGTCTGCAAGGCCAATGAGGTACGTAAAAACTGACTGCTATTCAGTCAAAGCCAAAATTTGGCAAGGTCAGAAAAACATAATTTACATCCAGTCTTCGTAAATAAATTTTGTATTTTAGTACCGTCAAGTTACAAAACATGCACACAACCATCTTGAAGACTTTGCTGGTCGCAAATGATAATCGAAAGCAAAACTTGAAATTTATAACTATGCAGGGAAGCTCATTTTTCCCCCATTTTGCTTTAAACTCCCTTTTGATTGGTCTATGAATTTGGGCGATCGCTTTACCGCCTTGGCTGAATAAACACACAACCATAATAAATAAATTCAACAGGGCAGCGGAGTAGTAGTCCAGGAGCTGGAGCTCAACTACTTTTTGCCTTTACTAATTCTGATGGGGAAAAAGTAGAGCTAAAAGTAAAGCTATCGCAGCGCCATCATTCAAATCAGAAAGCGAAGATAGAATACGGCAGATTTTCTGACTAGCGGAGTAGCAATTAATTTCAACTGGGAGTCCTCTCTTCTGTGCCAAGCACTGGCAGTGTTTTTTAAACTTTAAAACAATGTTAAATCAAGACCAGATGGATCTGTTTGTTATGACTGTGCAAGTTGTGACAAGAGTGTGCATGTTGTGTAACTTGACGGTATAATTCATTAAATTCTAGAAACCATTTTTCATAACTTTCTGCAGTCCGCTTTCTGCAAGTCTGATAAGAGATATGTATAAACTGTTATCGACATTCATTCCATTCCATCATTCACTCAAAACGTGTGCCACTAGTTTAGAAAAGGTTAGAAAAACACAATCTGCGTCCGGAACTGCGTGGAAAATAGTTAGATCAATTTCAACAAGAACTGTATACATTAATATTAATATAATTGATCAAATTTCAAAGACCATTTGTCATAATTTTGCAAGTCCAATAATAGGAGACGTGATGTCATCATTTGGTTCCCGTCATCTGACCGACCCTGATTTACGGTCAGCAGGTAGAGTTGGAGAGTCGGAAAGCTTTTCCACTGTCGACCTCTGCGCGCTCTGTGTTTACAAGTTTTCAAATCGAAGTAGCGAGCCGCATGCTAATGGAGAGTATTATATATTCCAATGACGTCATCAAAACCTGAAAAATCTAATATCTAGAGTTTGAGAGAAGGATTTAAGCAATGATTGACTGCCCATTGGATCGTAAATCATCAAGAGAATCTTTTGGGTAAATCACAAAATGATTTTAATGAAGTAAAAAATTTATTATCCTTTCAATGACGTCATTTAGGGCCCAAATGACGTCACCAAACATGAAATATGCAACTTTTCAAGCTTTGATCAGTGATAAGTGATAATTTTTCGTTGTTTGAGATTAATTCAGTCTATAGTTCCCCTTCACTATCCAAAGGGCTTTTGATGTGTTCAACAACACTCTACTCGGCGGGTGCGACGCCGGGTGACAGCTAGTGTTTACTTAATGGCTAAATAGCTTCAATTATATGCTCAAATGAACTCTCAGATGATGTGACTTCTTATTTATGCTCAACTTTCTAATTAATTCCCACAACTTATATTCAATTGCAGTATTAGGCCCTCCTACATCCTAGGAAGTTGAGGAACACAAAATAACGAACGTTCGATTGTGATCGAAGTAATCAATAATGATCGATAACAATCGAAGGTGATCAGTGACCACTTATCGATTCTATCGGTGATCGAATACTCGCTCAACTCCAAATTATGGCATTTTTATTGACCATTTTCAATTCATTTGATCGTTTTGATTACTGTTCGATTACTTTCAATCACTTTCAATCATATTAAATACCTTCAATTTTATCAAATATATTCCCAGTAGCAGCGCGTCAAAATAATCTGAAACTCTATTATGTATCTTTGAATGTACAATATATGCTCTTTAATTCATTTTCACTTGTTTTGAAAGATGACTGCGTCAAACACACAGCAAACATTTGGTCTACACGTTTTTTTTTAAGAAACTAGTATTACCAAGCAGCCTCAATGTTAGAAAACAGCCATTTGAGCCTTAAATGTTTCTTACATGTTTCTAAACTTTTTGACATAATCAGCCTATTTTTCATGTTTTGATTGGAAGGTTCTTAAAAAAACGAATTAAAAAATTTCATTTTCTCATTTTCAGCCTCAGCATGTTTCTTACAGTCAAGAACAAGTGCAAATTAGGATACCTTCGGCAATCTCTCCTACTTAGGAGAGTATCTTAAATTGGATACAAAAAAGTATCCAAAATAGCAATCAACATCCTAATTAGGATACTAAAAACCAAAAAACCTGTATTTTTCACCAACCAGAGACATCCGCGCCATCTTACCACTTCCAAGATGTAAATAATAAGCAAATGAGATTGTGTACTGAATTTCATTGAGTTTGGCTGGCCGAATGCAAAACTATAGCCCAAAACCACTCAAAATCTGCTAACTAGCATACACGAAAGCTTTTTTCCCGCGAAAATCACACCAGGCCCCTTCCTTCTATACGGCTACCATTTTGAAATTCGGACCGTAGCGGGCTGTTCCATAAAAATGAAAGACAAATCTTTAGCTTGTGTTTGCAAAATTTTGGGCTCTGAACGGCAGATTATTAAGGATGTTAATTTTCAAGGAACCCGCCAGAGAAATTACTTGAAATTTTGGTCAGTGGTGCAAATCTCGATGAAGAAAAGGTTTGCATAGTTTTCCAAACGTGGATCGAAGCAGTAACCTCAAAAATTCAGGTCAAAGTGTCCTATTTAGGATACCTAATTCTCCAAATTAGGATACCACTCTCCTAAGTAGGATAGCACAGGAAAAAATTAGCAGATCACAAGTTTGTGAAACGTCGTTTCCGGCCCTTAAAATTCGGATTTTCAAAATTTAGTTTGTGAAATAAAGTTTGGGATATTGTGAACATTGGGTTTTCTTATTTCACATTGAAGTTTTCTTTTCACAAGGTCATTGTGAATTTGATTTTCACAATGATAGAACTAATTTTCACAATATTTAAAAAGATAGGTTGTAAAGTTCCATTTAACAAGTTTGTTAATTGTATACGTCATAACTTGGGATATTGACAATCACAAGGTAAAATAGCATAGGAACTAACTGTTCTGATACCAAGTTTGGGAATATCAATTTCCGACCCCAAAGACATTTTCTTTAGTCTGATTTGGGATTTCTCAAATCCTGGGTATTTTTTAGTTAAAAAGATTTATTTTCACAAGCTTAAGAAAAATAGGTTGTAAAAACCCATTTCACAAGTTTGTTAATTGTATATACCATAATATCTTTGGGATATTGATAATCACAATATAAAATAGCATAGGAACTAACTATTCTGATACCAAGTTTGGAAAAGTCAATTTCCGACCCCAAAAACATTTTCTTTGGTCTGATTTGGGATTTCTCGAATCCTGGGAATGTTTTATTCTTTGCTATGACAAATTTGTGAATTTAGTCTTTGCAATGTAAAAATTGTTTTCACAAGTTTCAAAAATAAGCTTGTTAAATTCCATTTCACAAGGTTAAGTTATGTGGTTACCATAGATTGGGATATTGAAAATAACGATGAAAAATAACATGGATTCACTAATTAGACATAGTCCGGCGGCGATCCAGGATCACCCTTACAATTAGTAAATATGGGTTTTTATTTTATTTTCCCATCATATGGTCCCTTGGGACCCCAAAACCAGTTTTTGCCAAGCTGGCAAAGCTGGGGAAAAGTTTTTATGGGGGCTTGAAGGGGGTAGGGTCATTTTAGCCTGGGGGTCCTTAGAAAGCCGATTTTTGAAGTTCTCATTTAGCTAAAACTGATTGTGCCATCAGATAGAGCTTGAAGAGTAGATCTCCAAAATGGGGTCATTTGTCTTATTTAGTGGACTTACTCCCCCGGAATTGACCGATACGTCTTCAAAAATGCAATATTTTGTGCTGACGTCAGCATTTTTGAGAACATTTTCAGCGAAAGATACCAGTTTTAACAGATGCGTCTCGAAGAGTACTATCGATCAGAGGGGTCATTTATAGGGTTTCCTAGGCTAGATCATGAGATATTTGAGTTTGAAATTTTGCTGACTCAGCAGAAAAGGGCAAAAAACGTTGAAAAACGCTGAGTCAGCAAAATTTCAAACTCAAATATCTCATGATCTAGCCTAGGAAACCCTATAAATGACCCCTCTGATCGATAGTACTCTTCGAGACGCATCTGTTAAAAGTGGTATCTTTCGCTGGAAATTCTCTCAAAAATGCTGACGTCAGCATAAAATATTGCATTTTTGAAGATGTATCGGCCAATTCCGGGAGACTAAGTCCGCCAAATGTGACAAATGACCCCATTTTGGAGATCTACTCTTCAAGTTCTATCTGATGGCACAATCAGTTTTAGCTAAATGAGAACTTCAAAAATCGACTTTCTAAGGACCCCCAGGCTAAAATGACCCTACCCCCTTCAAGCCCCCATAAAAACTTTTCCCCAGCTTTGCCAGCTTGGCAAAAACCGGTTTTGGGGTCCCAAGGGACCATATAATGAGAAAATAAAATAAAAACCCATATTTACTACTTGTAAGGGTTGATGCAAAAAAGCCCTTTTCGCCGCCGGACTAACACCCGATTCGGAAAAATTCATCTCTGTATCTCTCCTATAGCCTAATTTGGGATTTTGTGAATCCCGAATGTTTTATGATCTAATATTATATCTAACTTTTACAATGAAAAAAATATACATATGTACAATGACGAAAAATGATAAAAATGAAGAAATAACTTAGTAAATGCAATTACTAGAGTTTGAACTCGTGAAAAATTCTAAAAACATAAAAAAAGAGTAATTACTTTCAAAAAACATCCATAAAATTATCATTAGTTTTGTTCTCAGCATGTAAGGCAAAGATAATTATTCTAATGTTACTCTTAGGTGCCAAATAAACGGGCCCCCACGCTTGTTAATTTTTCGATTTTTTTCCAACCCCCCCGGACGTTATTAGGACCCCTCCGTTTATTAATTTTTGAAAAAATTCCCAGCTCCCAAAAGGAAAGTTTCTTGTTTTACTCTAAAAAGCCTAAATTTAGTCCATTTTGACCCTTTTTAGGGTTTTTAAAAGTCCATTTTCCAACCCCCCCGGTAATTAGGTCCCCCCCCGTTTATTTGATTTGAAAAATTTTTCCAACCCCCCCGTTTATTCGAACCCCCACGTTTATTTGGCACCTAAGAGTACATTAATAAAATCAAGCAACCTGGATGTGTGAAATGGTTTGGTTTAAGTGCAGCTTTGGTTTAGGGTCAGACTTTGAAATAGTATGTTTTTGATATATAAAATACAGTAAAACTGTATTGAAATAATGTGTATTTTTGATACCGAAACAATAACATTACGTCATTACTCAAAAGAGTATACTCTTAAAAGTAATGAACAGCGTTAAGATCTGGCGGGAGGTATTCCTTCGGGAACCGTAAAGACAGCCATCGACGAACACGTAGCCAAGCTGGATTTCAACCTGCTACGTGAAGACTGACCGTGAGTGCTTAACCGACCGAGGGCAAGTGAAGTTGAAAACTTGCTTAAATGACTTGCTGTGAAGGAAAAAACACGGTCAACCTCCACCTCGCACGTGACTTGTTTTTCGTCACGTTCAAGCGTTTACCTGTTAGTTTTCAAGTATACTTGGCTAACCAGAATCCTAACTTAATTAAACTCGGTTTAAAAAATGCTGACCAAAAGTAGCATAAAGCCCTTTCGAAAAATTCCTCGTAAATTGTCATAAGTACATTGACTTTAAGTGATAATCGTAATATCCATAATCAAAAGAACAAATGAATAAGGTGGACTAAAGTCACAGTTCAAACGACTCAATATCGATCATTGGAATTCCACCAGAATCTCTACGATAAAGAGGGGTATTACGACTATCCAAAATTTTACCATACAAAAAGAAACTGCTAAAACCAAACACACCCTATTAAAGAAATCCCAAAAAATAAAGATAACACGAGACTTCACCGATGAAAATTGACGTATTTACAAAACTCCATGGTGAAATTCAAAGGACGTCATTAGCTTAGTCGGCAGTACGGTTTTGATCTATTGTCCATTGATACACTGCGAAAATCCAAATATTCAAAATAATTTTCCTGGAGAGCTTGATCGACCAGTTTAACGTTCGTTACTGAAATTGAACCAATGAAGACGACAACTGGATTGTTACTTCCATAACATAGGATTCGCCACCTTCCAAACTAGGTACAAGCTGTGAAAAGTAGAAAAAGTAATGAGTTTTGGTACAACAGTCCAGTCTTTGTGGCTCAAGAGTCCAGTATACTACGACTACGTAGTCGTTCGAGTTATGGGGTGTTCGAGTTTTAGAGAAGAAAAACAGCCTAAGATTTTCTCAAAGGAACGAGAAAAACTGTTCAAGTGATACATTGTGAGACATCAGGAGACATTCGAGTTATGGAGAGTCGACCTGTTCGACTGTAGTAGTATACTAGAACTAATAAATACGAAAAAAGACACTCAGTTTGAAATCAGCCGGCGAGGCGACCTTTATTTCCGTTGTGTTCTGAGAGTATGTTTCAGCTAGAAATTTTGATCTGTTCTGATAAGATCTTCGAAAATTAATCAGCTAGAAATAATGGTGTGTTCTGACGAGACAGGGGTATAACCAAGGTCATCAAACGTGTTCTTGTTGTCCTGGTAACCCTAGAAAGCTTCAGAACACATCTTTTAAGTAGACAGGGGGTATAATATAGATAAAATTTATGTGATATTGTTGCCTGGTAACCCTAGAAAGTTTCAGAACACATTTTTCGTGGAAAAAAAATCAAATATCTTACAAGTATATCAAAAAGTTTAGGGAGACAAATAGTGCGATAAAGGTTTTCTAGAAATCAGAACACATCATTTATTTGTATAAGAAAATCGAAGTTCATAACATGTGGTCTCCTAGAAGATAAGAACACATATTTCTAAAAAATCTCTCCGCCGGCTGCATATGTCAATTGTTGTGTATAAGTCGTATAAGTGACAGACTAGCCCACCAACCTATACTATTTTCAGTTACAAAACAATATAAATACTTGGATTTGTTTGATAAATTACAAGTTGACTTACTTTGTTGAGTTGAAGTGTTGCTTTTTGATAGCCAGCAGTATCTTGCACTTTATTTCTTGCTTGATTCCGATTTTTTTCAAGTTTTGAAAGAAAACGAATTTTCGCGCTATCATAAATACAACTGTAAAACTATGAAAAAGTCTTCCATATAAGGAAATTTGCAAACATGGAATAACGGACAAAATCAACGCGAAAGAAAGCAAATTGTTCTCTTCAAAACTTATATGTGTGGGAAAGGTGTAGAGGTGTGAAAAATACTTGTGTGTGATTTACACATTTCTATTGCAAAGGAAACAATGGAAAGACAAATTAAACATCACAAGAAATATAAACTTCTTTATCGGTAAGTTTTATTACTTTGATTTCAATTTTATGGATTTTAAAATTAAAAAAGAATTTTTTCCATACCAAATTTGATAGCAAAATTTCATTTCATAAGATTTTTATAGGAAAATATATAAAAGAGAAATTTTCGATTACGTAATGAAAATCTACTCCAATCAGCTTTTAAGATTCAAAATGAATCTGTCCAATCAGCTTTCATTGCTAGATTTTCAAATTCTGTTCATTATTCGTTGATATTTTTTTTCCATACAATATTTTTGTTAGTCTGTTGTCTTATGTATTTTTAGTTGAGCGGGGTAACAGCATGGAGAGGAGTTTTTTTGATAGAATAAATTTGAAATAAGTTTCCTTTTTACCATTAATTTTTATTTTGCTTTTTAGATTAGATAATATTACCGTAAAAATTCAGCAAATTACTATTATGGAATCAAAGAAAGACGCCAAAACGAGATCATTGGCTCGCAATATCTTGGTTGGAAAAAGAAATTTGGTTGTATCGATATTTTCAGTTCCTTGATGAGAATTATACAAATTACTAGCTAATGTTATTGACTGAAGACAATGTAAAAATCGACAAGATGACTGAGATGACGTAGTAAACCACAGACTTACAGAGAAAGCTGTGCTTGAAAATTGCAAAAATCAATGGAGAATGGAAGTTATGTCAGTTGCTGAACGATACTGAACTACAGGAGCTATTCATGGATTCATCTTTTCCTAAAGGTTCTCTGTGGATGTCGTTAGAAATCAAGACTGTATTTGTTACTTTATTTTAATAAAATCGTTCTTCAAGTTAATTGTATTTTAGATATTATAGAAACAAGCAAGAAACCTATATTCACGTTGCATTTCAAACGTGCTTTAAAGTAGAGCCCAGATCCATTTTCGACCATTTCCTAATTTAGCCAGTTTAAGGACAATTTTGGACAAGCTAAGTTCTACATTGGGATCCGCTTTTTTACAAAGTTTGGGAAGAGTAAAATCTAGAACCATTTTCGACCATTCCCTAATTTAAACAGTTTCAGGGCAAGTTTGGATAAGCTAAGTTCTGTATTGGGAAGTGCTTTTTTACAAAGTTTGGGAAAAGTTAAATCCAGATCCATTTTCGACCATTCCTTAATTCAAACAGTTTAAGGACAAGTTTGGATAAGCTAAGTTCTACATTGGGAAGTGCTTTTATACAAAGTTTGGCAAAAGTTAAATCTAGATCCATTTTCGACCAAACCCTAATTCAAACACAATTCCAAATATGGGGGAAAACGTAATATTTTATTGGGAAATTATGTTTCACAAAGTTTGGTAAACGTAACATCTGGACCCGTTTTTGCTGGTTCCCAGCGTCAATCTAGGCTAACAAAAGGTCTGGACAAAAATAAATCGGTTAGGTTTTTGTCACTTTTGGATTGTGAAACTGTGACTCACAAGCTCCAGAAATTGAAATTCCCAACCAGTGTATCGGAATATCCGCATCCAGATTTAAAGTTTGTGAAATTGCATTTGACAACCTTGTGAAGAGTTGCAGGATCCCAACCTTGTGATTAGTTTGGGAAACCCACCTATTCCCAAATCTGGAAACGACATTTCACAAAGCTTGTGATCTATTAATTTTTTCCTGTGTAGATTGCCGACAGGTATCCTAATTTGCACTTGTTCCTGACTGTCTTAGATGTTTCTTAGTTTTTAGGCATTCTGAGCCTCATGTTTCTTAAAAGTGTTTCTTAAAAAAAAACTTGTACTGTACCATTAAGAAAATTCCCAATTTTACAAATAAAGGACTACATCATAAAATTTCGGTTTTTTGTAACATGTAGACTAGGCTTTAGCGCTTGAGTTTTTAAATTAAGATATTTCTAGATTCCTCCGACCAAAATATTGGAACATTACCAAAATATTTATTAAAATATTTATTATTACCAAAATATTTGAAAGTCACCAAGAAGCTTTATTATTTGGTGCTCTCTTGATTGGCGATGGTAAGAAAGTGTGCTTTTTTTTTTATTTTGCGTTATAGGTTATATTGTTTCAATTAATAGTTGACTATGTTCCATTGGTTCGATTGATTGTCCATAGTGGGCAACACCCCTCCAACCCCCACCTAAAAAAAGTCACCCTACCTGCATAGGCTTAGACCCACCTGAAAATTGAAGACTACTCAACCCCCACCTTCTTGGGCAACCCCCACCTGATTTTAAAAAATCTTCCAACCCCCACCTGAAAAATCCACTCCAAAAAATTTGGAGATTTTGTTCCTTTTAGGAACGCTCAAAATTCCAGTCAAGTCCCCTGATGACTATGAACTGGAAAGGAGGAGATTGGAGGATAAGAAATAAACTTTTTTTTTCTTGCAAGCCTGTATATATAGTTTTTTCAAAGTTTTTCTTTTTTTGTTCAACTGAAAGATACACTCAAAACTACACAACCCCCACCTGAAAATTTCCACCCCCACCTGTATAGGGTTACCCCCACCTGAATTGTTTCATCAACTCAATGCCCACTATGTTGTCAATTCTATAATCTTTGATTTCATTCAATTACGATTATGTTTGAGTTTGATTGCAATTAGATTAAATTGGATCACTCGGTTAGGGCTTTTTAGTTTGGGCAGTCAAGCGCTTATTTAGTACCGAACCAAAGCGAATAAAATCTAATACAATAGAATCGATCAAATGTAATCGAATACAATCGAACGTTCAACAATCGAATTACAATTATTCGATTGCGTTTAATTGCTTTTAATGGATTCGGTGTTCGATTTGTTTGATTGCAGTGAAGTCAAGTTTGAAGATATTCTTTATTAGAAAAATGGTTAAAAGCAGTCAAAATGCAACTTACCTTACTTCCTGAGTTTGTCTTTGTTATGCTAAAATATAACAAACCTTTGTCATGCGGTCTAATTACAAAAACCTCCAATCACTACTTCTCCTACTTCTCTTCTACTTTAAATGCTGTGTTTTAAAATTCCTTAGCTATATTAGTATATGTACAAAAAAGATTTTCTCCAGGTTTTTTCAATCCCAGGATTAAACTACGAGGGTGGTTTCGCCCGCTTATTTTCCTTACGGCGTTGAGCCCTGGGAATACTTAACAATAAAAGAGATTTTAAAATTAATGTTGAAATGCGTATAATTACGATAAATTTAGGCAACACTCAACAAAAAATAAGCTGAATTTTATGTTCTAATATATGCAAATCACGTCGCAAAAATAATATATTTCCACCTTTACTTTCGCTTTCGTGTTACGCGATCTTGATTGGATGAATACCGCTCACTAACAAATTCTGATTTGCTGCAAGTCTTTAGCTTCGGAATTCTGATTGGATCATTTCCCGCACCACGGTTGAATTTTGATTGGGTGAAAGTTTCTGAGCGTAAATTCTGATTGGATGAATACCTGAAAAGTAAACAATAGTATGTAAGTAATTTGCTTATCAAAACCTAAAGATTTCCAGGCAATTTCAGGGGGGGGTCAACATCCAGATACCAGACCCATAGCCGGGTGGTGGTGTCTTTTTTTCCTTTAAAAGTCTGAAAAGTCAAGTTGGTATTGATGGGGGTGGGTCCCCCTTTTTTTAGAAAAAAAGAGTTATCCTCAGTTGGTATTGATACCAAAATACCCCTTTTTTTAAACAATATGATTCAGAAAGTTGGTATCCATATCAAAATGACAGCAAAACTTTCCTAATTTTTGCTCTTATAGCTAGAAAATACCCCGGGTACATATCAGTCTAAACAGGTTTCAATTGGATTTGTTTTAGCTTTTGAGTATAATGACTGTAATGAGTAATAAGATAAAGACTTTGAAGTTTTTTTATTTTTGACTTTTTCGATATTTTCAAGTTTTATTTTTGATCAAGCCTGAAGCAAAAACATTTTTTCTTTTCTTGATAGCATTGGTAATGAGTGAATCTATTTTCTAAATATGTACTAATAATACATAGTTTTTGCACATCCAATTATATTTGATTTTGCTAGCTTCATTGGGTTTGTTTTTATTATATGTCAGTTTTTCAGTCATTTCTATTAGCATATGACATTTTTTGTTGTGTTGAAGAAAGAGTATTTCAAAAATGAGTTTTTTTGAAGTTTCTTAGTACCCTATTGTGTGGGAGGGGTGGGTTCCCTTTAAACAGCTTAAATTTGTAAGATGGTATGGTATTAATTAGGGGGGGGGGTCCCCTGATTTTGTCAAATTCCAATGTTCATGTTGGTATCGATACCAATAAGGGGTGGGTCCCCCTTTTTTCTGAAATTAATGATTTTCAAGGGGTATGATACCAAATTAAGGGGATGGGTCCCCCTTTTTTCTGAAAATTATGATTTTCAAGTTGGTATCGCTACCAAAATAAGGGGGTGGGTCCCCCCTTTTTCTGAAAATTATGATTTTCAAGTTGGTATCGATACCAATTTTGGGGTGGTGGTGTTAACTTAGCTCAAAAGGTCAAAAGTCAGGTTTTTGGGCTATGGGTTGGTATTATAAATGTTGACCCCCCCCTGGCAATTTTCGTAATACCTCAAATATTGATACTTGACTGTACTGGATTGACACGGTCAGGATATGAGCAACCGATGAAGTTAAAGGAGACACAAGTGTGCGGTGATGGAAACAGTATATTTCGAAATGTAAACAAGGAATGCCGAAAATGTATAAATTGAACGTGGGATGACTTTGGGATTCATCAAGACATATAACTGGAGCGTCAACCAGTTTTGGTTACAGATGTCCTGTCTAGCCTGTTTTGATAGCAAGTGTCCTGTCTAGCCTGTTTTGGTGGCGAGTGTCCTGTCTAGCCTGTTGCGATGGCAGGTGTCCTGCCTAACCTGTTTTGATGATGGGTGTCCTTCTTAACCCGTTTTGATAACAGAGTCAAAACAGGGGGGTTGCCCTGGTGAACCTTAACACCATTGGGAGTACAGTGTCCTGAACTTAATCCAGATCTAACTGGATCCTTGACCTTAGGGAATGGATCTAAGCAACTGACTACTTCCTTGCCAAGGTTACGCAGTAAGTAGTCACCGTGCTCTGATTAGAGTGCAGTTGATAACTAAAAAGAGAGTATACTGGAATATCAAGATAATCCTGCTCTGATTCAAATTCTAAACTTCAACAATATATTAATGGTCAAAGACATCTGACAAAAGAACCATAAATGCATAAAACCATTAAAGCATAAAACCAAAAGTGGAGAATCAAACTTTGTACTCTGTTGGTATTGATTTTTTTAAATCTTGGGTTAGAAAAGTCAAGATCTAAAAAATTTGTGACATTTGAAGCAGTAGACTTTTTCCTCTTTATTGATGAGCCACTTTTGGCCATTTCCATTGCGTTATTAAGTTCTGGGATGAGTTAAAACTTTTTCAACATTTGGTTGGTACCCATTAACATGGGTACTAAAATGCCAATTCTCAAAATTCAGGTGGTGGTATGCAAGAATTTCTTGAAAACCTTTAGTACACGTATGTTTGATATTTTAGTACTGACCCCCCCGCCTGGTACCAAGTTTGTGTCAGGCTTTAGATCTCAGAAGTTTTTTAATACTGAATAAAAGCATTCAGGCTGTATTGTAGAAAGGCAGAGCATTTGCCAAACAAGATTTAAGGGTTTAGGATTTACTTAAGTAAAAGGGCATGAAAAATGGCCTAGCGTTCTGTTTTTGTAAGGCAGATATGGGTTATTAGTAATCATATTTTCTTTGTTGTAGCCAAACCCTGATGAATGATACAAGTAGCAAAAAATACCCAGCCGTACCCATGGTAAATATATCCAGGCAATCTGAATCAAATTAATATGACAATCCAAATCAAACACAATTGAACCTCAAACTATCTACCAGTAAATATTACATCCTTTATAAAATTACTTTATTATTTTACCCTATACATCAGTCAAAACTATTTCAAATTGCGTTTTAACAATTTTTGCAGATCCAAGTTTTTTCCAAATTATGAAGCATCCTCTTTCAGTTCTTATAAAGTTATAAATTAAATTATTTATTTGCTTCTAATGATGCATGGTATGCAGAGGGGTTCTAGGTCCCCCCAGAAAATTTAGCCCCCCCCCCCTAAAAATTAGGTACCCCCTGACATAAAACCTCTCAGCCCCCAGTAGAATATAAATATAACGGGACAGATGTTTAAAAACTTTCTTGATATAAAAGTTGGACTAAAACAATGAATCTGTGGATTGAAAGCAGAAAAAGATTACTCCCAATTTTAAACAAAGACAGCTCCCAGATCTTT
Organism: Clytia hemisphaerica; assembly: GCF_902728285.1. Taxonomy (NCBI): domain Eukaryota; kingdom Metazoa; phylum Cnidaria; class Hydrozoa; order Leptothecata; family Clytiidae; genus Clytia; species Clytia hemisphaerica. The sequence goes on along the minus strand of NW_027104385.1, from coordinate 1,106,893 downwards.
CACATGCAGTTGTAGGTCCCCCCAGCAATATAGGTACCCCCTAAAAAATTAAATTTTGCCAGCCCCCAGCCAGAATATGGTAAAAAAAAAATTAGGTCCCCCCTAATCTCTGGGGGGGGGTTCATACCATGTGATGGCATGTCAAAGGAAAGCTGCTTTGAATAGATATATAAAAGATTTTCACAACCATTTAGGTCATTACTGAGATGTTTTCTATCTATCTTAATACATTAATGTATTAATATGATGGACCCTAAAATGTAGGTTGAATTTTGTGTTTGAAACTTGATTGTGCCTACTATTTTCATTATCAGAAATTCTTAAAAACCAATCTGGTTGATTTGATGATTAGAATTAATCAAGTAAATTTTGGTCACCTCTTTTCAATGGCCTCTAAAATGTAGGTTAGAATTCTTTGATAATTTTTCATGAAGTACTTTTGATATAGTCCACAGAAGGTATCTAGCCGTTTTTGTCAATTCAGCAATATATATATAAGAAATATAATTTATTTCTATTTATACCCAGAAGAGGAAAATATCGATATTGCAGAATGAGAGGGAAAAGTATTTTTCATCAATTTTCATTTTGTGTCTTTTCGCCAGTATGGACCTATCAACATTAAAGACGAGTTAAAACCTGGCCAAATAAAGTTATGGTGTGCTTGTGGTTTGAGTAAGAAACAACCTTGGTGCGATGGTAAGTTTATACACAACTCAAACGATCATTAATGCTGTTGCGGGTGCAGTCTATTGAAACTTCACTAAAGGATGCAGGCCGCAGGCTATGTCCTTGTTTAAAGTCTAATTCCCTAGTATAATAGACTTAACATGATGTTTCATTGCTACTGCGTCCGCTGGAGCTGGAACTAGGTGATACAGATCGATCCCTATTCTTTCTTTTCCTTTTTCTTGGTCTCTTTCCCCTATCATTTTCATCGATATCAGAGCTTTTTGTAGATTCTTCATTGGTTTTGTTTTATTCTCAGACACCAACTTGGGTCGAGGAATGAAACAAACAAGTACATAGCCTGAGTCCCACAGCCTCTAGTGAAGTTTCGCTAGAGTGCGTCCGCAACGGCATTATTGAATTCGTCTGTTTTTAAGCGAAGTAAAATTATGTAATGATCTATTGGCTTGAACTTGCTTGTAGGTAAAAGTGTCTTGTTGACGTGTGGGTTTATTATATATTACTTGTCTAAAATCAAAATCCACAAGGAAGCAAACCCACAACAACATAGACAATCCACACACTTTAGCACAGCTTGAGAAAAATAATACTTATACCCACTGACCTTTATATAACCCTGGGAAAAAGCTTCTCAATCCCAGCCAAGCAAAATCTTTGATCGGAGTTTTTTGAAAATTGGTACCCTAATGTCGGCACTACTCGATAGCGGTGTAAATGCACCGAGAGCGCTAGGTCTACTTTTCCTCAAATTCTTTTGATGATGTAGCGGCGTTAGACGTTAATTTTTAACATTGCAATGGCTTCTCCTTGGGTACCAATTCTAAAAAAACTCCAATCAAAGATGGCAGATATTGTTTGGTCCAGGGTTATATAAAGGTCAGTGGTTATACCATATGAAGGCAGCAAAACTTTCTTTAATGTTCTACTAAGGCTAATAAACTAATAATTTTTTTAAGTTTTCAACTTTTGTTTCTTATAAGGCTCGCACAAAGGAACTGGGATATCACCTTTGAAATGGACTGTTCCAGAAAACAAAGTACAACGTTTATTTCAAATTTGCAACTGTAAGTACACAAAAGCTCCACCATTTTGTGATGCAACTCATGTTTATTTACCTTTGGCCGTGAAAAAGAAGCAAGAAGAATGTTCAGCTGATCATTCGAAACAAGTGAAATTATGCACAGGGTGTGGAAAGGTTCCAGATTGGTAGTTAGTTCTGCCTTAGTTTACTGGCTACACAACATTTAGTTACTGGCTACACAACATTTAAGATCTATTCAGCCTGATTACAACAAATCTTTTGCAGATTTTATTGCTGTATTCATCCAGAATCTTGCATACAATATGTCCATAAAAAAGCAAAATATGTAATATATATTCAGTGTGTACCAAAATAAGAGGAGCGGGCGGGTTTATTATACAAATTCAAATCATTCTTGCGGCTTTTGATGACTCAATTGTTTAATTTCTTTTTCAAAAACCCACTTTCATTACCTTGGGAATCTAAGTCTATTGAACATACAAAGAACTTCCTTTTCAAAATTATATAATGCAGCCCATTAATATAGAATGCTTTGAAATTGATTAAATTGATTGAATAAGAATTAAAACGAATGGTCTACATTTGTGATGGATCAAGTAAACTATATGCATTGACTTCATATGAATTACTAGGATTTTCATATAAAATCTATTAAGCTTTATTGCTTGGGAAATAGTTAATTGAAAAATACATTAGAGAATGAGATATATTTTCATTGAATTGGGATATTTGTATCCCAATTTTACAGTAATGAACTCTAAAGGACCTTTATCTTTGCGATTTAATTTATCTCTCTGTTTGTTATCTCATGTATAGATTTTTTGGACCTACCTCCGGGTGCCCCGGTGGAGGTCCTATGAATTAACCCATGTCCGTTCGTTCGTTCGTTTGTTCGTTTGTTCGTTCGTCCGTCCGTCTGTTACCAGCTTTTCTCAGGATTGGCTCATTAAATTTTTTTGATTTTTGGCACAATGATGCAAAATGGTAATGCCCAAAATGTGACGGAGCCCGATTTTCGAAAAAAAATCATTTCCGGCCGAAAATGCCGGAAATATGCCGGAAAAACCGGTTTTTTGGCATTTTCTCAAGATTTCATCATTAGTTTTTTCTGTTTTTTTGCAAAAAGATGTGTATTATCAATGCCCAAAATTTGGCCGAGTCCGATTTTTGAGAAAAAATCTTTTCCGGTCGAAAATGTCGGAAATATGCCGGAAATCGCCACTTTTGCTGATTTTCATCGGACTTTTTCCTTATATTTCGTTGTTTTTTTACACAAAAACATTATTAATAGCAATGCCCACCATGAAGCATGGTTAAATCGTCAATAGAACTGAGTTTTGAAGCCGGAACTTTCTAAAAATCGCCGGAGCAGCCCATTTTCGCCGGAAAAAACGGAATTTCTTGATTTTCTCGAGCTGTACTTTATATTTTTTTATGAAATTTTGCACGCTGATGCAAAATGATAATACCTAAAATGTATCGAAGCCCGATTTTCGAAAAACATTTTTTTCCGGACGAAAAAGCCGGAAATATGCCGGAAATACTGTTTTTTTGGCATTTTCTCGAGATTTTGTCATTAGTTTTTTCTGATTTTTTGCACAAAGATGCGTATTAACAATGCCCAAAACATGGCCGAGTCCGATTTTTGAGAAAATTTTTTTCCGGCGGAAAATGCCTGAAATATGCCGGAAATCGCCGTTTTCTGGGTTTTCATTGGGCCTTTTCCTTTTAAATGGTTGTTTTTTCATTCAAACACATTATTAATAGCAATGCCCACCATCAAGCATGTTTCAATTTTCAATAAAATTGAATCTTGAAGCCAGAACTATTTAAATATCTCCGGAACAACCTATTTTCGCTGGAAAGACAGTATTTCTTGAATTTCTCGAGCTGTACTTTATATTTTTTTATGAAACTTTTCACACTGATGCAAAATGACAATACCTAAAATGTGACGGAGCTCGATTTTCGAAAAACATTTTTTTCCGGCCGAAAATGCCGGAAATGTGCCGGAAAAACCGGTTTTTTGACATTTCCTCGAATTTTTATCTTTTATTTTTCTGATTTTTTGCAGAGAGATGCGTATTCACAATGCTCAAAACATGGCCGAGTTCGATTTTTGAGAAAAATTTCTTCCGGTGGAAAATGGCGGAAATCTCCGTTTTTGCAGATTTTCATTGGATTTTTTCCTTATATTTCCAATTTTTTTTCACACAAAAACATTATTGATAACAATGCTCACCATCAAGCATGATTCAATTGTCAATAAAACTGATTTTTGCGACCAGAACTTTCTATTTATTTTTTCCTTACATCCCTTTCCTCTCCCTCCATCAACAATCAATGATGAATTTTTTGCTTTATGCATTTTCGCCAAACGCTATATTTTCTGACTGATTTGCTATCTAACTTTCATCATCAGGTAGGTCCATTCAGCATCTAGCTTGTTTATTTCGACTTTATTAGATTTTACAGTTTGTATAGTAATTTGTTACAAAGAGAACATGGAACAAATCTGAATCAATACAGCATTACTTTTTTATACTGACCTTTTAGTAATTCTAAAGACTGGTTTCCCAGATTTGAATCATGATTGCCACTATAAGCAATCCATCAATAATACATATTTTTATTCTAGTAGATTAGAGAAAAAAACAAAATGAAGCTTCATCTAATATTGATGCAATGTATTATTATGGTCATTGCCACAGACATCAACATCATTGATTTAACACATGAATTTGAAAATGGTACATCCCCCTATTGGAAAATGGAAAATTCTTTTCATTTCACCTCCAGTTTTTCTGGTCAAACAGCAAATTACTTCTACAGCAGTAACTCTTTTTGTGCATCAGAACATGGTGGTACCCATTTGGACGCACCAATTCATTTCGCCAAAGGGAAACATACAGCTGGTGAAATCTCCTTAAAGAATTTGATTGCCACACCTTTCATTGTGGATGTATCGAGTCATGTGAACAATGATCCAGATTTCCAAGTTGATGAGCAACATTTAATGGAAGCAGAAAAGAAAAATGGGAAGATTCCGGATGGGGCAATACTACTATTATATACTGGTGAATTTTCAATTTTTGGGACCTCGGACAGCCTTGGTCTTCTCTTTTCATTAGTTTCAATCGCATAAACAGTGATCTGTATTAATTTGCAGAGTCCAAAGACTCTCTCACATTTCAACATCTTTGGCTATTCTTTCTATTTCGTGTTTCTTTGGAAGAACAGTTATGGTTATTTGCTTCTACAATGACAATTTTCCCGTTTCAGGTTTGAGTTTGAAATATGACGATTTATCAGCTTATTTTGGAGGCGAACCACAAAATTCTTCAACTTATCATTTTCCTGGTTTGCACCCAAATGGCGCCCGATGGATTGTTGACAATCGAAATGTAGGGAAATAATTTTTTTATTGCTTTAGGTTAAATTTCAGGCTGATGGAGGATATTTTTCAATTTTACTCTCTTACTCAGTATTTTGTAGTCTAAATATAACTTGCAAACCTTTTCAAACTCTTTGTCCTTTTACATCCACATGAGCATGATTCGATGGTTTTTTCTGTAATTATTTCGATCAGTAAAGTTGTTGTTTCTACTTTCACTAGGTGAGCGCAGTAGGCATCGACACTCCATCTCTGGATTTCGGACAAAGTACACTCTTCCAATCTCATGTCATTCTATTCACTCATAATATACCAGGATTCGAAAATGTTGATCTCACTCAGATCGAAAAAATACAATCAATGAAAAATCCATTAATTATCGCGCTCCCGATGAAAATTAAAAATGGTTCAGGAGGACCGTTAAGAATTGTTGCCATGGAAACTCCGACAGCTCCTTCGGCTTCCATGAGAAACGTCATTTCATTGTTCATGGTTTTAGCATGTTTCAGCTTTGCTGGGCAGTTTGTCGTTTGAGACTGATATATTGAGAATTGAATTGCAGGCCTTCTTTAATTGCTGATGAAAATGATAAACTAACTTTTTTTTATTATGTCCGGGATTTTATTTATCAACACGACTTGACTCAATTTCTTTACCGATTTTTGTAGAATTTTTGTAAATAATCAATTTTTAGACTCGTATATTTTATATCTCACAAAATTTGTTAAAAATTTAATACTTGGAGCAAGAAACGATATTTTCGCTTAAATGACCAATTCTCATAATTTTTTACGGATGGGGTTTTATGACTTAATCGTGAAAATGAGAAAAAACAGCTAAGACCCTCTCAAATAATCTTTATCTTTCAGAACTTTTAAACAGGATCTAAATATCTCTAATGTCCGATTTTATCAAGCATTTTGGGCTTTTCTGACAGGTGAATTACGTAATCATTTTTCTTCCTCGTAGTTTGGTTCATTATGGAAACGTACCTTTCTAGATAAAATAATATCATACGCGGTAGAAAAGACACTCCTTCCTCCTAATGGAGCCCAATGGGCTAATATGGCTAAGGAGGGTTGCATATTTTTTAAATGAATTTTCTTTTGCAGATATGAGTGTCCAATATGACGATTTGTTAGCTTATTTTGGAGGCGATCCACAAAATTCTTCAACTTATCATTTTCCTGGTTTGCACCCAAATGGCGCTCAGTGGATTGTTGACAATTGAAAGGTAGGGATTGTTTACTGTATTCTCTTTTTACTTTATATTCAGTCAGCCTAATTTAATTTAGGTTATTGCTTTTTAGTATAAATCAACTATCCTCATACATCCTACAATACTTGTCTCTTTTGACTAAAAAGCCACCAAACCCCCAAAGTAAAAACTGTAAAAAAAGAGAGGCAACCTTATATTAGTATTTCATCATTGCATCCTTTTACTGAAATCTGTGAATACCTTCTATAGGGAAAGATTAAAGTATGATAACCGCATTCATTCACCGTTCAACATACCTTCAATAATTAGGTGTTCATTAAAGTAATCAATTCGGCGATCATTAATTGATATAATAGACATTGGTTTTTAATACAGAGCGTTTTATGAAATACTTAAAAAGGAAAGTTCAAAATATGGGGTATTAATCCTGTATATTACCGTAAAGGTAGATGACCCTCCCATCTCGGTAAGGCACTTTCTGCTTCTTAACAAAAACGCCTCCATAAGAAGAATTTTTTGTGAAACGAGTGGTATTACAGACAGATGACGATGTATATTTATCAATGTCAGCAACTTTGATTAGATTCGCGCTTAGATTACAAGAAGCAAGAATCGACATACGGTTTGTGCTTGATTTACAATGAGGAGATTTTTGAATGTTCTGTTGGTAACAATTTTTTACTGTTTGGTGTTATTTTTGAAATGTTTTGAAAGTTTGCCAGTGACAAATCAAGTTGTGTTGGATCATCATTCGTTGGTAAGGTTGGACTACGTTTTTTAAGTGTGCCAAACTAAGTGTTTTAGTTATTTTGCAAGGTTTGAGATGTTTAAAGGGCCGTCCATATTGTGCATATGTAGTTAGGGGGGAGAAGTCAAGAGGGTTTACCAAAAGCGTACAACTATTGTTTAATTGACGGCATTTCTATAGTTCTCCGTGTGTACAAGGGGGAGAGGGTGTCAAATATTTGGATGACCCTCAGGGTGATGTCACTTTTCGAGGGACATTTTATAATTGCTAAAAATGAAATTCCATTTTTGTTTTTCGTTCATTTACTACCTCTCTTTTTCAGGTGCGATTGAAACAATGGGGTTACATCAGTTCTGATGATTCAGAAGTGAAAAGTAATACCAACCCTATCCAGCAACTGAGACTCACTCATAAATTGGTTGACGCGTTAAAAACTTTCCAAAGGTATTTTCAAAATTCATTTTGTATTTTATTTTCGGATATTCCACAGCTGTTACAAAAAAAATATTACATCATTGAAACACCTGTCTCTCTAAACGATGGTCGGTAGCAGGTAGAGAATAAAGAAGCTTCTTCCAAACTAATGTGGTCGAATAAAAATCCACTTCTGAAAATCAACTATCCCTGGACTAGGGAATCAATTATTTTTTCCTGTGAAGCACAAATGAAAAAGGAAAATACGTAATACTTAAGGCAAAAAATTTAAAGTTTTATTGATATATGATATATATATCTATTTTTTCAATGAGTCAATATGATGGGATATTATTTTTTTAACTTCCTACTTCTCACGAACGAACTTATCAAAATCAGGTGATTTACTAATCAATGAGATAATTGGGCAGTATCAGCGATTTCGATAGATTCCCTGTTGTGGTGTAAAGGATTATAGAGTAATTAGTTTCGGTTGAAATGAATAGGAGACTAAATTGATCAAGCTATTTTAAGATTAAGATTAAAAATTTTTGATGCTTCAGCAAGTCGGACATTAATCGTTCTGATGAAAAATATACAACAGTTTTAAGCTCTACAACAAATTCTACGACAGTTTTATGCGTTGTGTCAAACTCACTCAAACATCCGACACAAGTGACCCTTTTAACACCTAATCGCAATATTTTTGAAATTCCAGTCATAAAAAGAATGACTTCCATCCTGGTTTATATCTAGTTCCTCCACCTTGTTCAAAAAGCCAATCGGCTTATCCAAGAAGTTTTAGTGATGCTTCATTTAATTTTTTTACCTAACAGCTTCCTTCTCGACATCTCTCTTTTTTAGAAAGTCTGATACCTCTGGCGATAAAACGCAAAATTCTACATGCCGGGCGACAATATCTGCGTTTGTGTTTGCTGTGTCCATAAGAAAAACAATCCGTCATCCCTCTCTTTTTGTTTAGGTTCGCTTATTTGGAGCCAACCGGTCGTTTGGATAATGCAACCCGAGAAAAGATGGCTGCACCGAGATGCGGAATGCCTGATGTCATCCCCGCAGAAATTAAAAACCGTATTAAAAAACGATTCGCTGCGCAAGGCTCCAAATGGCAAAACAGGGTAAGTGCGATAATAATAATACCAAGTTTACTTTCATTTTAGTAAGCGTTGCATATTCTGATTTGTAAGTCTTCTGCACAATCATCTACTAAAGTCTGACTCATAATCCGCAGCGGAAACAAAAAGGCTGTAACTTTTGATAGAATTCGAATTAGATGGCGGTTTTGTGTTCGTTAAAAAGATATTCCGGAGTGGAATATCATGTAAAAGAAAAACAATCCAAAAAGAATTGAAAATGAGGATGGGAAAATGAAGAAAATCAACTACTTGTAAAATTGCGCTATGATCTTATAATTATTTTTAGACAGACTTTTAAGAGGATTCTGAATTTGCATGTAATGAATTGAATCGAGAGGAGTGAACAATAAATTTCTTTACTGTGGTCTGTCACTAGGTGGTCACGTGGCAACTGGAGAACACAAATAACGACGGATTAACGGTGGCACAAGTTCGTGAATACATGACAAGATCACTCAAAAAGTGGTCTGACGCTGCAAACATCGACTTCAGAGAAATCCCTCCGACTCCAGCAGGCCCGCAAGCACCGGCCTCTCAGATCCGAGTACAGTTTGGTCAAGGGAACCATGGTGATCAGTTTCCTTTCGATGGGCCTTCAGGGACACTGGCTCATGCTTTCTTCCCTCTCAGCAATGTTGGTAAGAACTTCTGCTTTTCAATATCTTTCAATTTCAATTTTCGCACAAAATCAGAATGATTCATAAATATACTCTTTATCCCATGGCCAGAGAAAGAAACATAAAAGCGATTTATTTGAGCACAACTTGACTTTACAAACAATCTAAAGCTAAATTTCAGAAATCTTCTTCTGAATCTGAAGGCAATGACCTGATTCCTATTTCTTCGATCTGTGAATTCTCACGTGATATGCCTATAGTCTCTACTGGTCTGGTAATTCTTATCTACCTGATGTATAAATGGCAACGTCAATATATCACATGAGATATAGAAAACACGATGGTAGATTATATACCTGATAGGTCTTTTCATAAATTACTTTTGAGTGCAACGACTGCCTCGTTTTTAAACCATCACCAAGTTGATTAAATTCCTTGAGTCTCCAGTTTTGATTACTTTCTTGACTTTCAATTACCCTTGCAATATTATGAAAGCGAGGTAAGCGATACTCGTGACGTAATTTATGAAAACGTCTATTGCGATATTACCGCAATTGATGGTTACCTTTTACTATTTCTTAAAATCGTTTTCTTCATATATACTAAAAATACGTTTTGCAGGTTTATCAGGGGACATCCACTTCGATGATGCTGAGCGTTACACCATCCTTGATCCACCACGTAGTAGTGGCCTCATCAAATTCTACTGGGTAGCGGTGCACGAGTTGGGACATTCCCTCGGGTTATCACACTCTGAGTTGTTTGGTGCGATCATGTATCCTTTTTACACGCACTTCCCTGGATTGGAATTCAACCTGACGCAAGATGATATTCTCGGCATACAATCCATTTATGGTAAGAGAACCGATCTAGGTGTTCAGTTCATTTAAATTTCCTCTGTTAACAAGTCATAGTTCAGGACCGTCGCATGTTTAGCCCATAAAGGTCAGTAGTAGTGAATCTTGCTAGTAGAAAGAATAAAATTCAGTGTAAACACATTCTTTTCGTGAGATTTCTATCCAGGAATTTTATTTCCAGAAACTTTTTTACGATTAATAATCAAGTTTGACGATTGAAATTTAAGTAGATGACGACACAGCGTAGGAAAGAAAAACTCTCTATCAATTTACCTCTTTATGTTAGAAGCGGTAGGGATGATGCATAGGAGAGCTGTTTTGCATAAGCCAAAACACCAGTCACTTTACTTTTCCCGCTTTTTTTCTTTACATAGGCGAGAAATCAGGGGCGTTCGGTCCTTCTGCTCCACCCTCTCCTTTCACCACCCTGGGGTTTGTTTTGGTTGGCAGTCTGATACATTGGTTGTTGATGTTGTAAAGCATTCATCTCCTTCGTAGGTGCAAGAACAGCCACCAGTAGCTCCTCGACCACCACAACAACCACAACGACAACGACAGAAAAAGAAGCCACTGCACGCCCAACACAACAAACGCCCTCCCCTCAAACACAAGGTAAATGTCTCTAAATTCTTGCAAACCTTGCCAAGAGCCAATAAATACAAATATAACTTGTGATTGAAATACATCGGAACAAAATTGGTAAAATTGGGACAACCCTTTATCGCGTTTATTTTTTCCTCGTCTTCTCCAGCTACTACAACGACCACCACCACCACCACAACAACAACGACCACTCAAGCCCCAACGACATGCATCAAAAGAGCAACTGCAATCACTCTCTATAACGGCGTGGACCCTTTCATTTTCAACGACCGTTTGTTGTACATCAGTAATTCAACAGGGTACGTGCGCCCACAGTTTGACGGATCATTCACAAAGAAAGTGGACGCCGTTCACGGGAAAGTCGGGAACGCAAATCACGTGGTCTTCATGCACGACACGACGTACGTATTTATTACACACGCCCTTCTCTTTATTCTCCTGTTTATTTGAACCCCACGTATTCGAAATTTTTGGCTAAAATTCAGTTGGTTTCCCCTCAAACTTTTAAATACTCAATTACTTTTAATTCAGCTGTAAACCCTCGGTTATTTAAACTTCAGTTATTCGAAACTTCAAAACTCTTGGTTTAGAGCTAATTTTCCCTCAAATACTCGAAGTTTATTTATAAACTTTATAGTAAAGATTAAACCCTTTTAGGACACACACAACTTCTTCGTATTTATTATTGAATATGGAGCTTACCAATCAAAAACATCTACGGAGACAGATCGGTTCAAAGTCTTTGTGTTTAAAAAAATGTGATTTTTCCCTCTTTAGATTCACTGTATACGACCGGCGTACAAACGGGATCGTTTATCCGGAACGAAAGATTTCCGATGGTTATCAGGGTTTACCAGACGGTTTTGAGATTCCAGACACAGCTTTCATTTACCCTAGCAACAATAAATTGTATATGTTTAAAGGTAAAAATTTTTATTAAATCCATGCCTATATTTTACTTTTATTCTATGACACATAGAAAGCAGATACGCTTTGCAAAATAGCGCGGTTCCTTTGTATCGATGAGGCGTCTTCAAAAACTGACCTGCTGATAGAGAGTCCATGAAATGACTTTTTTGAAACCTAAAATCAAGCAGGTTGTTTTTTCACTAAATTACAACATACCCTCCTTCCACTTACAACAAACATCTCCTCATTTTCCAGGAGACAAATATTGGAGGTTCACCGAGAACAAAGCTTTAGACTACGAGCTTGATTTCGACTATCCGAAGAAAATACACATCCACTGGCCAGGTGTTCCTGATGACCTGGATGCTGCTTTCGTTTACACCAATAAAGACATCTACTTCCTGAAAGGTGAGTCAAATATGGTGGTAAAGCTTGGGACGGAACTGAAGGCTGGTTAGGATGTCCAGACATCACGGTGATCAGTATTCGCTCCGGTATAGTTTTCGTTACGGAAAGGAAATGTTCATATTCGTTTCGGAACAATAAAACGGAGTAGTATAGTTCCGATGCAAATATTTTCTTCAAGAAATTAGCAGTGTTGAAATGAATGATTTCTACACAAAAGCGTATTATGTTCTTTCGATCTTTGTTTTTCCTTAGGAGAAGAGTACTATCGATTCGATACGAAACGGATTGAAACTCGATCTGGTTATCCTCGCCAAAACGAACTTGGCTTCTTAAGATGTGAAACGTCGATTCAAAACGCGAACGCTGTGCTACAAAACCTAAATTTCTATTCGTCGGCATTTCTCACAAAAAGTAACATTTTATTTTTAATCTTTGCACTTTTTGTTCCTTATCTCTTGTAATAAATATTAAATTTTAAATTATCAAATTATTATTTTATTAACTAAAGTAAAGTAATAACTACTTAAATAATCACAAAGAATATGAATATCAGTTGTTGAAACTACAATAGAATGGTAGATCCTTTGCTTTTAAGGGTAGAGTGTTTTACCTAAATTTAGTTCACAGCTGAACATTCATTGGGGATTCCCAAAATTTCAGTAAGCAGTGGAGCAAGAAATTCATACTTTTCCTCACCTTGTTCTATTCTTGAAATTTTAGGGTATTTTTCTCAAAGCGTGCTGTGATCATGGAGGTATAAAGAAAGACAGGAGAAGTATGCTATTGTAACCAAGCTCGCCCTACGATTAAAAAAGTTACGATGTATGCATGCTCATAATCTCATATATCGTGCATTTTTAATGAGCTCTTTTATCCATAGGTTAAATCTTATTGGCTCATTTAAGCTTTAGAAATTAGATGAGACGAGATTCATTGTTTCTGACATCAGTGTAAGAAAATATTTGGACTAAAAAAAGGCCTGTAAACTTGGCAATCCTTCATCAAATGATAAGATTTTTCGATCAATGTTTTCTTTCAGGTGAACTCTATTGCTTGATACTTTCCTCCAAAATTCTCCAGCGACTTTATGTCTACAAATTGAGTCTGAAATCGTGTGTGCTTATAAAGAACTTTTCATTTTCTGGCTTGAGAAAATATCTTTTCAAAACAAAATTGAACGGATAGCGAAATGGAACATAAATTTGTTTCGTGGACGAAGTTTTATCTAATTTTCGTATATTAAAAGGCTAGAATCTTCAATACTGATTATTAGAATGTTCAGAGCAAACTTGAGTTCTACTAAAAAGTCTTATTTCATCGGGCGAGCTTAGAATTTCTTTTGATACATTTTATAAAAGAAATCAAAAGACTTTAACCTTTCCAGCGCGCAACTTTTTAAATTTTCACGCTGTCAGCGCGCAACATTTTTTCAGAAAATAGACATGTTCAGTTATTTGATCATAACTCAAGAACTAGGAATCTTTAGAAAAAAAGTAAAGTATCCCTGAAAAGCTACTTAAATTCTACAACTTTTAGACCAAGTACCAATCAAAATAAAATATTCCAACAAAAATGGTAGCATCACGTAAACCACAGTTTTTTTTCACGTTTTGCGGTAATGTCACTTTTTTTGCATTTTTCACTTCTAGAGCAAAAAAAAGTGGGGGGAAGTTAATTAAAAAATCTGTCTTTGGCTATTTATCAATCTATACATCATTTTGAAGTAATATACCAAAAATCAGCATCTAGAAAAATCTGTATGTGTCACACCAGCCTCCCAAATATCGGTCACTTTTGCCAAAAATCACGATGTTCGGCTAAAAAAATCCAATATATACAATTTTGAAGTATTTTGATGATAATGTGTTTCCAGAAGCAGCTACAACATCAAAAATGGTGTAAAAGTATTCCCCAACTATCTAAACAACACTTTCAGTCAGTATTCTTAGCTCCTGAAGCTTTTGAAGGCTATCGGCTACCGTGAAACTAGATGGCATAGTCGGCGACAGTTGCAAAGTTTCCAAAAACCGTAAGCCTTTTGAGGCAAACTCATTGCTATCAAATCTGGTCTCTTTTGCCCATAAGGAATTCTAAATGTCATCATAATAATTCCATGTGGCTGTTATGTGGTTCCTGCCATCATTTTGATCCATATAAGCTGTAATCAGGACATCGTTATGAGCCAAGAATTTCGGGGATCGATCAACCGTTGCTGGTGGAGCGGAAGAAGTAGTGCAATTCAACATAAATCCAGGCTTTTCAAATTCTTTGGTGCTCCTTTGAAATAAATGAGGTGTAGAAAACACTTTTGCATTGAATTTGTCCACTTTCCATGCTCCAACCTGAATAAAAAGTAAAAAGTACTGTAAGTTTGGGTCGACTCTGATGGTTTGTCGAGAAAAGTGGTCAAAATGACAAATAAATGGAATTTTTATGCTAAAAACAAAACACAAAATATAAGATATACTTACTGGATGTTTTGCCATTATAAAAAAAATGTTTCCATGAAGAAAAGTGGCCTAAACCAGTCAAAAAATCCAAGAACTTTAGCAGTAAGTTTGAAAAACCCATTTCTTGGTCGCCATCTTGATTCAGTGTTTTTCTCTACCTTTTCTCCGAAATCTGCTGCCTCGCCACGTGATCAAAACATTACATCACCATATATCAAAAGAAAGCTTAGAACCTCTACTTTCCGTTTCTCTTTACTTCTACGGCTAGCAAAGAAGCCAATGGGAGAAATATAGCTTAGAAGATCACTATGTCAAAAAAACGAATATACTCGTCTGCCGGAACGTATGCTCGACGAGTATACTCGTCCGCCGGGCTGAAAAGGTTAACGACCAATTACCGACACATTCAACTCCTGTTTTCTTTATACCTCTATGCTGTGATACAGACGTGTGATGAGTCCTTTCAAACAGACAATGACTGCCTATATTTTAGATACATTTTTTTGCCATGGAAATTCATATGGTATACCCAAACAATAAGATTCAACGATTCTCTGAAAGGTTATTTATTTCCCATCCAGAAGTTCTAGATCTAGCTAACCTGAGATCAGATTGTGAATATTTTCTGCACACCACGCTGAAGCTGTAAAGGGATGTGTGAAAACAAACAATCTAACGAATATGCAATCTCGAAATCGTAAGGACAGCGTTCGTCTAAAAGGACTAGGAACGACAACAAAGTTGCGTGATCGTGTTTATACATAGGGCGCCGTATCAGTTTTTAACTTTCCGGCGTACAACAAGATTCTTTTTGTAGAATTTTCCTCAGATGTATAATTTTAACGCGCCTTCAGAGGTTTACCGTGCGCGTAAGAAAATTTTTTCTGAAGAATCTGTTTTTCAGCCATTTTTAATATCGAAATTGCAAATCTTAAGAAAATCAAAAAATATGCTAACTTATTTATTTGACTAAATTATTTGCTATTTTGAATAAAAAAGAACACATAAATCGGCTATAGTAGACCAGTCTTCTTCTGTGAAATCCATCCCTTCAAATGAAAGATGTTGGCCATAACAGTGAATTCGTTGAGCTGTGAACTACATGTTCTCTTACTGGGCCAAATTACTTTAAATAAAAATGTGAAGACGAAAAATATAAATTTTTGCATTTTTTGACGTTTTGATGACTTCTTTTTATCATGATCACAATACTATATGAAAAAAAAATTCCACAAAGTTGAAACTGGCACAAATTTATGATAAATCACAGCAATAATTATAGGTAAATAAACACTTCACATAGAACAATACAAAAAGAAAAACTAGAAAAGCTCAAGGGGATACGCAACTTTTTCATTCAAGTCCGGTCGTAAACTTTTAAACTTTCTATTACTATTAGCGTAAATTTTTAAATTAACAAGAGAGGCATGCCCAGTTAACAATAGATGCTCCACAACAGCTGACTGCTACGAAGGGTATTCTTTGTACCTCGTTTCTGTTCTTTCCCATATAAAAAGAATCGGAATTTGTGCACTCCGTTGCGTACACCACATGTGATTTTCACCTTAAAGGTATTCTATTTTTGAACATAAACAAATTTGTTCTGGTTCCAACTCACCATTCCGTGCAATTCATTATTGCATTATTGCAAACAAAGTGATCACTGAAATCTACCGTACATCCGCTGACCAGATACGCAAAAGTTCGAAACATTCACCGTCTCATCAGGTGCAGCTCCCTTGAAGAAAAGTAGAAAATCAAATAATTTCAAAAAAACCCTCTGCTCAACTCATAGATACAGCACCTAACCACGAGAATGTAGGTGAAATTTGAATCAGACCTGAAAGATGTAGATTTGCATATTAAAAAACATTGAACGTTTCCAACGAAATCTTGAACTCCCGAAATCCTTTCCCAGGGGTTAGTTTCATTACTTTTGATAGATAGGCTAATTGTTTTGGTCCTTGAAGTTGACTCCCTTTTTCGTTATAACCCCCAGAATGTAGGTTTGGTTTTATGGCTTTAAATTTAGTATTAGTAAAATGTTTATATTTTTTAAATTGGATTAATTATAACAGCAAATTTTAGAAATATTATATACCAAAACAATATTCTAAAGACTATTTTGTTATTCTGGAAATTGGATTTTTTCACATTTTAACCCCCAGAATGTAGGTGAAAAGATTCGGTTGTTGAGAGCGGAATTCCAGTATTCATCGGAAGTTATTGTTCTCTAAGTGAAATTCATACTTTAGAAATATACTCTGACAAAAAATTAACAAAGATATTAATTTTATCGTGCTACAACATGATGATGAGTAAAAAAAAGGACGAAAAAAGAGACTAGACAGTTGTTTTTATTTTGTAGGTTGAAAATTTTGTGTTAAAATATGTGAATAATGTAACAACACCCCTGCCTCACAGCCCCGGTGGAACTTTTTCTCATATCGGGTCCAAAAATTTCTACTAAAGTCCCAATGGAAAACTAACCCCAAAGGTAGGTCAAACATTTTCGTCAAAATATCTAACTTAGAAAAATAAATATTGAAATGGACTATTTTCCCCATTTCCTTAGTTCATTAGGAATAAGAAAATACCCTATCATCATAACTTAATTCCAAGAGATTTCGATCAACTTCGATTCAGACTTCGCTAGAAAAAATTTATTCAAGTTAAAATTTTATGTCTAGAAATATTAAGTAATATGTAAAAGTATGCTCTGAAACAACTTTGCATGAAGTCGAACTATCGTTAAGGCTACAATGCTAAAAAATAAGAAACCTAAATTCTCGGGGTTTACTACATTCTCGGGGTCCGGTGCTTTGGAACCTATGTACTCATCAGTTAGTGAATGAGTTGCAGTAACTACATTGTTCTTTGTATCAGACAATGGTCCGTGAATTAGACAATAACAAAATTACTTATTTCACGTCGTCATGTCAACAAGAAAAGGCGCTTGAGAATTAACTTTCTTTCATGAAATTTTTGCAAACGTCGCGTTCGAAGATAGGCATGGTGTATTATTGGAGGGTATCACTCATTCGACGAATCTGTCTAAATCCCCATCCTAGAGAAAAAGAGTGATTAGAAATTCAGCTGTTTCTCTCTTTAATTCGATCTTAATGGGACTAAGACCTTTTATTTGAATTCAAGATTTCGGCATATTAACATTACCTTAATTCCTCTTTATTTTGGGCTTAGTTCCTGCCAAAATAAGTTCCCTTAAGGTATCTTCTTATAATAATTTGCAGACACCTGCTGACTGTCATGGTTGTTACTTTGCTTTTCTTATATAAATACATGCTTTCTTTGTTTCCTTTTTAGACTCCTCCGCCTAAGAATGTGGAAAGTGAATCTGCTTATGATATTAGTTGTAAGTTGTTCTGCAATTGTCACAACTACTCTCTTTTAAACTGTTAAATCAATAGAATGGGTCTTGTAACTGCTTGTAATAAATTTAGTATCAAAAACAAGTATTTTTTTGTTGTGCCAACATTTTATTTCATATTTAATTTTTTCACTGCTTTTTTTAGTTACACAAACACAGAAGAGATCAGGCAAACCCAAGGAAGTGCCTTTAAAAGGTGCGTTATTCTTCTAATTTTCTACTGTGTGAAAAACGTTTTGCAGTCCAATATTATGGAATACATGTAATAAAGTAGAATTTTTACCGATTGTTTTTTTTTTCAATGTTTTAATTCATTCTTTTTCTTGATTTTAGATTTAAGTGAAAAAGACCTAGATGGGGTGGCAAGAATTTACTGTCAAGTAAGCAAACTGAAGCGTTCAGTCATAAACCAAGCGGCGTTTGATTTGGACATAAGACTGAACCCGACCCTAAAGGATAAAGCTGCAGTGCAAGAATTTGCCAAGGCAGTTATAGACAAGCGCTTGGCTGCGGTCATCGACACACCAGTCGATGACAAAGACAATGTTATTGTGTTTGTGGATTGGAAAGGGCAGAAGACTAACTAATTTAGAAAATAATTGTAAATAATCTTTTATGTACTCTCTTTGTTTAAACTTTTCGTGTCTTTGAACCATTTTAAATTTTACAACATTCCTTCGCATTTTTCTCGTATATTCATTAGTCTAATTTCGTTGCAATTTAAATGATAGATGTGTACAACATTATCTCTTTATGAATCGTCAAGCTTTGTTATGTAAGTATTGTGTTGTGTTGTAATTATTTAGTTATATTTCTACGCCACATTGTATGTTATTAATCAAGATTTATTATTTTTGCTAACTAATCTGATAAGATTTTTTTATTCATGCTTGTGTTACATATACCTTTTTAATTCTAATTGAAGCTAATATTTATAAATTTCTACGCCACATTCATTGTATGTTATTAATCAAGATTTATTATTTTTGCTAACTAATCTGATAAGATTTTTTTTATTCATGCTTGTGTTACATATACCTTTTTAATTCTAATTGAAGCTAATATTTATAAATTTCTACACCACATTGTATGTTATTAATCAAGATGTATTATTTTTGCTAACTAATCTGATAAGATTTTTTATTTATGCTAATGTTACATAACTTTTTAATTCTAATTGAAAATAATATTTCTAAATTAAATACAACGTTGAAAATTTAATGAGTAGATTTTTCCGATCTACCTTATTTTTAGCCATTTCTTAATTAAATGAATTTAGCTTAATTTCCAATCATATCAATTTTCTTTATAAAGGTCATCATCGACTTTACGATAGCTGCAAATTTTTCAAATTTCCAACCTTGATGGGTCAGAGCATTTTCTATTTAAATCGACTATCTATTTTCCGACCCGCATTTTCAAAACCTTACGTTGGAAATCACTGTTTTCTTACCGGAATTTGACAATTTCGCAACTTGGAAAATGTGTGATACCCAAACTTCCGACCTTGCGTTTCGGGCTTTTTCCAATATAATTATTCAAAATATTTTTGACAATGTCTGGGATATCAACTTTTTCCGACCCGCATTTTCAAATCCTTACGTTGGAAATCACTGTTTTCTTACCGGAATTTGACAATTTCGTAACTTGGAAAATGTGTGATATCCAAACTTCCGACCTTGCGTTTCGGGCTTTTTCCAATATGAATATTCAGAATAATATTGACAATGTCTGGAATATCCACTTTTTCCAACCCGCATTTTCAAAAACCTTACATTGGAAATCACGGTTTTCTTGCCGGGTTTTGACGAAATACAACCTTTGAATTTTCTAGTAATTTGTTTTCCGAGTCGGAATTAGAAGATTTCGCACCTTGGAAACTAAAAATTTTCCAACACGGAATTTAGCTTGGTGGGTGTTTCACGATCCCATGGCATTTTCCGGGTCGGAAAGTTACAAATATCCGGGGCGGAAAAATAAAAAGTTCCAACCTTGGGATAAGATCATTTTTTTCTGTGGAAGTAGTAAAGAAATTCGAATCATGGAGGCGTTTCGCACTACTCTCCAGCTAAGGCGACGAATTGTCTTACATCGAATTGTAGAGGTTCGAATTAGAGAGAGTTGACTGTAAGAAAATGACTTTAGTGGATGAATACAGTGTTGAAATACATCTATTAAATGGGAATGACTATCTTACCTGAAACAACGCTATTCGTTCCGTGCTTCTGATAGTGGAAGGCTGATTGCTAACACGCCAGGGGTCTTCTGAAAATCGATAGGTTTGGACAACCGAAGAAGGGCGACGTCGTTGTCTTTCGTAGCTTGATCGAACAAAAGGTAACTAACTTACAAAGGGTAAGGCAATAACTTGTGCGACGTCATATATTGCTTGTCTATTTTCGGTCGTGTTTTCCAAGCCTGGAGAAAGAAATCACCAAAAAGTTATTTCGAACACTAGAAAAAGGTGAGGGGCTTCACACTCTTTCCTATATACATAACGTTTATAAGCATACCGAGGCTCAAATTTGCGAAAAATTGGCATATGTAATGCTAAAGTATACTTCTATCCTCTTTTGGCAGATGAGATGGAGTTTTTATAAGGCTTTAATAATTGGTAAATTTCTTGGAAAGTGGACACGTTTCTCTCCCTCCAATGATACCTTAAGTGAAGCACACTGCTATTAAATTAGCAGATAGAAAACTTCGATGAAATCAATAGGGTTGACTTATTTCGGTAACACTACTCTCGGGTAGTAGGGGGCCTATCCTGGGGTTCCGTGACATCTTTTGTACGACCTTATAATTTTTAGTGTATTCCAAAGAACAGTATATTACAAAATATTTTGAGAGGCTGGACGCGGATTAGGCCCGGGAAAACTTTTTATGACCAAAATAGTGAGGCCATAGGCAAAACTGCAGGGGAAAATAAGGGGTAGAGAAATAGCTGATTCTCAAAAGTCAAAATAAACGAAAATGATTGGTACCATCTGATAGAGCATGAAATTCTGAGCAAAAAATGTATTACAACAACAACTCTCTGACTAAAACACACAAAGAAATACAGCCGCTTTAAGACCAACTAACTGTCAGCTCTACTGTGATTCGACGTCAAATCTTGTGTTGATCGTTACTGACGTCGGTATGTTTCTGAACTTCAAGCGGCTGTTAAATATCTTGTAATATACAGTTTTTTTGGAATAGACTAAAAATGGCTAGGTTGTAAAAAAGATGTCACGAGACCCCATGCTTGACCCCCTTAGGGTGTCTAATAAACGCCCTCCCACCATTTTTTATTTGTTTGATTTTTTTTCCCAAACCCTCGGACCTTATTACTGTTTATTTCTAAAATTTCAACAAGTATACGTTTGCTCGAAATAGCCAGGTTTTAGTCTAAAATTACCTTATTTTGTGGGTATTTAGAGGTATCATGCCCCCTTTATGAAAATTTGTAATTTGTTTACGATTTTTCCAACCCAACCCCCCCCCCCAAAAAAAAAAAAAAATTCTGATCACCCTGTTTATCAGGCAACTGAGAGTACATTACAAGTTAAGCCTTTTTTTGTTTGAAACTTTCTTTCCCTGTTAATATTTGGTAACTGCTGAGTCTGATCTACCCAGTCCCAAAACAACACTGATATATAAATGGCTATCAGTTGATACATATTCAAGAAAAAAAGTCATTTTGGTTAAAAATGCACAAACTTACAATAAGCTGACACAGAAAGAGCGCAGAAGACGGCAACACTGCAAATCTTTGTACCCACCAGGTTTTTTGTAAAAAGCTGCTTGTATTAGATTTTACTTTGAAAAAGAAAAAGTGGGAAAATAGGTTAAGTCATCTAAATGTATGCAAAGGGAATGAAATCTATACTCTGTGTATTTTTCGGGCTAATCAGAAGTGTATTTAAGAATATTTGGCAGAGTCAAAACAACGATTATCATCTTTCTCTTTGCAACAGAAAAAGGAGAGCAAAAAACGAAACGACGTTCATCTGAGTGGACTCGAGAACTCGAAATATTGGGAATCCGAATAAAATAGCGGATATGAATAAGAATGAAGTAGAAACCTACTTTTAACATCTTTTGTTTTTAAATATGAATTCAAATTTTTTATATCCTTCTTACATCGAAAAACTACAGTCCTCTGAAAAAGAAAGTCTAAATCGTCGCCATCTTTAGCGATTTATCTCCTACTCAGACCTTGTATAAAAATATGGCCTTAAATTCTAGAATGCGTAGAATATGGTGTGTAGGTGAAGGCTTTTTAGTATGAGAAACGTTTTTGGTTTTCATTTAATATTTTCACAAGTATTTTGCTTTTTGAAAGTTAAAAGGAAAAGCAAAGGGGGTAACATCTTATGATGAGACCGGCTGGTGAAGACATGAATTTAAAACGTCCCTTTTTTCCTTAATACTCTCGAGTTGAAAGACATTTCAAAAGGATATCGAATTTCTAAATGAGTGAATATCTTGATGGAAGAATATGTGCCAGAAGGAGGATTAAAGAAAGCGAAGAAAACTGAAAAAGAAGTGCCTAAAGAAAAAGGTTTCCTTGTATCTAAGAGCCTTCTTATAGACTATCATATCAAAGTAGATAGAGCAGAGGAACCAAAATCAAAATAATTCCCTTGACACAGAATCCAATCCAAAGAACGGAACGGGAGTTTGTAAATTGTAAAAGATGTAAAACATGATTATCTTAAAAAAACGATTAAAATGCTGACCTGGAGGCTCCCATTCCATAGGCAAGAACCTTAAAGGTACTCATTGTTAAATATTTCCACTATATCTTTAACAAACGAAAGGAGGGTCTTTTATCGAAACGACTTGTCTGCAGCACTCCCTTCAGAAAATTTTATACGCCGGCGTTGATTATTTGATGAAATCTCTCTTTCTGAGAAAAACATTTTAATCATCCTAATTCAGGGCCCCTCCTTTACTTTGTGCTGGTTGTCAAATGACGCAAATAATCCCGCGTGGTCAGTGAGTAATAAGTTTTCCTGGTAATCAAAATTGAAGAGTTTAAAATTCTTGGAAAATGGAGTTGATGAAAATTTCTCCCACATAAGTTCAAAATTGCTTAGAAAAGAAAAGTTAGGTATTACTTGGAAAAGCACATAAATCAATTGATTTATCATATGGTACTCATCTTGAAACTATAAAATAAAGTTATATTATAATGCGTGAATTGGGCGTGAACAAAAATTGCGTGAATTGCGAAAAAATGTTGCGGGAATGCGTGAATTTGGGGAAAAAATTTGATTGAATTGAAGGTCCACTGGGGGAGGGGTGGCTCTTATAAATCACCCAGTGATCGCAACTAAATTTACTATTTTTCATTTATGAATGGATCTGAACCTCAAAAAGAGTAAATCACAAGGGGAAGGAGGGAAAAAGTTTTAACTTAAATTTGGCTTTAAATATAAATCGCAACCTCTATAGATATACTAAGAAACTCTTTTCGCCAGAGGATGAGCGAAGCTTACTTTAAAAAGGGTTTCTTTTAGTTTCTTTATGTGTTAAATGACATCTTTTCTCGAGCCTTAATGCCTATTGGTGAGATTTACCAAAAATGGAAGGGAAAAGCAAATGATACAAAAAGGCTCCCACCAGAAGTCCAATACTAATGGTAGCTTCCTTTAGGTTGTCTGCCATTTTGTTTTCAATTCCACGAGGTCAAAGCACACCGTATGTTTTCCAGTAAATTGATACCCCATCTTGAAAACAAAAACATGAAATGGAAATAGAGAATAAAGATCTGATGGAGTTGATGATTGAATAGAATGTTACAAGATGGCACATCATGAAAAATAATAAATTCGAAGGATTATCGGAGTTCGGAGTTATAGTCATCAACAACAAGTCAAAGTGAAGCACGGAAGGAGATACTCACAAGTGATGGAGAGAAAATTTCTTGCATGCTTGTTCTTATTAATCGTTCTGTTGAACTTGAACGATGGGAAAAATATCGCTATTCTGATTGAGCCTGATGATAACCTAGCTTCAGAGCTGGAATGGTTGGGATCGGATATGACCGATAGTCATTCGCTCAATGCTGGTGCATGGCCACGCCCTGGTGATGCCAGATCATCTCATGACGCATGGCCGAGACCTGGAAAGAGAGAATTCTACGGCAACGAAATGTTCGAGAAGAGACCATTCCCAGGGCAACAAATGCAATTTAGTTGGCCAAGACCGGGTAAAAAGGAAACTAAAGAAGACACATGGCCAAGACCCGGTAAGCGGGAAAGTTATTCAGAAGGGGATATGGACAGTCGAAGCGGTGCATTGCGTCGATCTGAGGAAAAAGAAACGAATGAAGATGAAAAACTAGAAAATGCATGGCCTAGACCGGGGAAAAGAGAATTTTACGCAAGCAGGAAGATGGACGTTCGACCACGAGGTGGACGAGACAGCAAATCTCACAAAATTTCAAAACGAAATTCAGAAGCTATTTCTTATGATGAAATTGATATGATGCTTAGAGAAGAAGCATGGCCGAGACCAGGAAAACGAGATTACCACATGTTGTCAGTGACAAGACCCCGAGGTGGAAAAGACGCCCGACCGAGGGGCGGTAAAGATTCATTACGCCCTAGAGGAGGTAAAGACGCAAAACCAAGAGGAGGGAAAGATTCAGTGAGACCTCGAGGCGGAAAAAAAGATTCTTGGCCACGACCAGGGAAAGACGCTTTTGTGAACGAAATAAATGGATCACGACCTCGTGGTGGAAAAGATGCAAGTAAATGGCCAAGACCTGGTAAAAAAGACATCAAATAACCAAGATTAGTTTCAGTTTGGTCGACTCCCGTCGCTTTTCAAAAGATTTATCAAAAGTAGTGTTTAGCAATTATAAAAAATTAGATGATATTTTTCCACATTTTTCATTCGATATATGTCGGTCAACGGTTCATTTTGAAATTTTATTTTCTGTGATTTTGTATGAACCTTTTGATTTAGATAAAGTTATGAAATAAATTGGAATTTGAAAATTAACAAATATCATCATCCATTCTTCGTTTACAAAAACTTTCAAGAATCAGTCAAGAATCTAGCCTCGAAATCCCAAGGCAAAATTCAACCTCCCTTTTGTAGGGTAGGATTTTCATAAGTAACTTTCTCAAGTAGAAATACTGGGTAGCTTTTTGTTAAAGACAAACACGCCTACTCACAGATGCCTAATAAACGCCCCCTCCTGCCCGCACGTTCAATCTTGAACGCCCTGGACCTAAGTAGGACTCCTCCCAGTTTATTAACTTTAATATTTTCAGGTGTCAAAAGAAAAGCCTTTATTTTGCTCTAAAAAGCTTTAGTTCTAGTCTATAATTACCTATCTATTGTTTTGGTTTTTAGCAGTATAATTTCCGACCCCCTCCGTTTATTAGGTACTTGAGAAGATTGTCAAAGTTAGAAAACCAGGTATGGAGCGATGGCCAAGTGGTCAAAAGCGTCAACGTTACAAACCAGGGATTCGCGGCCGTGGACCCCATGAAAACAATCGAAAAACTGTCTAAAAGTCCTAGATCCACGTTAAATATCGACTCTATCTATCTAGGTCTTTTTTAAAGGTTTAAATATTCTTGTAAGCAAAGAGTGAAAGCCATCGTTAAAACGAACAATAACAATGATGGACTGAAATGGATGGAGCGATCGGGATAGTGGTAAGGTTAAGGAAAATAATTTATTTGGACTTTACTACAGCCTTCACTGATCAATAACCACTTTGGGTCTAATTAAAGCCTGTTTGAAAGGCCTTTTCAAATCATCATCCCCTGATGTATCCATTATCCATGTATTTTTCGTAAAAATGATTGCAAAAGAACACGAATATTACAAAAACAAAGACATTTTTTGAGGTAACAATTCAAAACAAGAACCGGTTTTCAAAGCTTGTGTGGGTATACCTTATCGGGGAAAACTTCGTCGGGGAAAAGTGACGAATATTTTTCCCCGAAGAAAATTTTCCCCGACGAAGTTTTCCCCGATAAGTATATTAGTACCGATGGCAAAAAAAGTCGGGAAAAAAATTCTTGATCCATATAACTTACTAATGAATTCAGCTTCCATCCAAAGGTTGATGACCTTATCCATCGCATCCAAAGCTTGACGACTTTATCCATCCAAACACATTTCTTTACCTATAAAAAAGAAATTGAAGTCTAATAACTTGTCTATATGTTATACTTATTAAGTAAAGTAAATTTGCCACCTCATACCGAGGGCGTCCAAAGAAAAAAAATCCTTTAATTGTCTATCCAAAAGTAGAGGAGCGCTCCTCTCCATGTTTCTTTCAGCACTTAGCCTTAATCCTTCTTTTAAGTTTGCAAGCATTAAGCAGAGATATAAAAAAGAGTACCTCCTTTTTTGGTGATCATTGGGTCCAACCCACAACGTTGCTCACCGTAACTGGAAGTTCTCTCCATTTACGGTCGCTCTAAAAAATATGATAAAATCCTCTTCTTTTGATACCAAAGAACCATGATGAAGGTCAGATTGTTTCTAGTCTAGCATTTTTCCCTTGAAAAGTAGTATGATGAGTGAAATTTACAGTCCCTGCAGACAAGATTTCACTTATCGATCTCGAGTATTATATCTGTTGTAAAATCGTAAAAAGTAGATAACGAAAATGACGTCGCTTGCAAATTCTTTATCAATTAAGGTGGGAAATTTCAAACCAGGCTCAAAAGATGGACCTTGAAACGTACTAAGACAGTATGGTTCATACAGTCTCAATAAATAGGTCAATTTAGGTTTGCTAACTCAGCTCATGATATCCTTGAAATGTTCTTTTTTTTGATCGCTTCATTGGGGACATAATTGTTCTTGCAAAGTTATTCTTATTGAAAGAAGAAAATCAGAGTGATGCTGGGCCACCTCAGCTAAGAAACAAATTCAATTTTATTTTTTTAAAAATATACAAAATATTGATTTCCAATCTAGAATAAATCAATGATAAAAATGCTCCCAAACAACCGATTTTGTTCAAAATATCGTAAAAGTATATCTACTCTTAGGTTTCAAATAAACGCCCCCCCCCCTGCTTTTTAATTTTTCGAAAATATTCCAAACCCCCGGACCTTATTAGGACCTCCCCACATTTATTAATTTTTAAGAATATTTTCAGTTGGCAAAAAGAAGTCTTCCTATTTTTCTCCAAAAAGCCTTATTTAGCCTATATTTATCTTATTTTTGGATTATCAGAAGTACAATCTCTAACCCCCCGGCAATTAGGTCGGGTTATTCAACGTATTTCGTTTATTCGAACGGAGTAAAGAGTAAAGATTTCGCCGACCCAAAATTATCTGTATTGCTTAATTCGAACATTTAATCTTCTATGTTCTAAATTTAACACTAAATTTCAAGAATTTTAGATTTATTTCCATTGATTAAGTGGATTATAATTCGCGATTTTCGCGAGTTTTTTCGTAAATTCGCTAAATTTAATGCTTGGGAAAATTTTTAAAATTTTTGAATTCGTGAAATATAGTCCTCGCAAAAATTTAATCTCCGTTAAATCTCTATTTTAAAAAATTAATCGTTTAAACAGTGATTTTAAGGGTTGTCAACATATTTGTTTTTGTTGTTTTTAAACTACAAATTTGAAAACTAATCATCAGTAGAATTTTACACCAAACAGATTTTGTTTAGGAGTTATCAAAATCTATGAGCCAAAATCGTTTCTGAGCAATCTCAAATCGTTTCTAAGCAACCTTAAGCAAAAACAAGTTCTTTTTTTTTCATCTTTGAATTCGCCGAAATGTTATCCTCATGAAAATTTCCATTTTCTTTGCTCGCTAAAAACAATTCCGCGAAAAATAAAGTATTTTTGAAAAAAATACCTCGAAAAAATATCTGCATGTTAAAATTATTCCAATTAAGGGTAGCTTGTGCAAATCGCAATAAATTCTCTTTGGAAAGATTGCCTAAAATGCCTTATTTTAGTATGATTTTTTGGAAAAATATAAATATCCATAATGGAAAAAACACAACTTCTAAAGCAAAAAGGCTACACAGTTAAGATTTTACAGGCCAAGTCAATACAACAATTACATTGTAGCTACTTGAAAAAACTTGTCAGTGTAAGATCTGATTCTAATCATAATTCGATAAAATAGCATTTCAAAAATAAATCGAATCCAATTGTACTTGAAATAACTCATTTACAATTTTTTTCATTTGTAAACATCGTTCAACAAATTCTCTCGATTTATTATTTTCTAGTTGTCGATGCAGTTTCGCATATTCCTTTACCAAAAACAAAAGATTTGACAAATCCTCATCTTCCACATTTGTGAGGAGATTTTCTACGGCCTCGAAGTCGTGCTTTCGAAATTTCAGGTATGAACTGATTCTAATGATAAATGCATTATTGCATTGGTTCCAGTCATCAATTGACACTTCTGCGTCGTTGAACTTTCCTAATTTGATCAAAATCAAGGCTTCCGAAACTAAAACAGCTGCATCAGTAAAAAAATCTCGTTTAATTTCATCGCATACAAGTAATGCTTCGTTGTAATTTCCTTTCTTGTAAAGTAAAAAGCAATGCTTTTGTGTGAAGTTAAAATAAGACGATCGAGAAAATTGTTTTCTGTGTAAATGTTCTTTCCAATTCTTCATGACTTGTTCAGCCAAATCAAAGCAACCGTTCTTGATGTATAAAGAACATTTTGCATAATAATACACCAAAAAGTCAGCGTCACTGAGATTATTTGTGTCAACGGAATTCAACAATACTTCCATATCCCTTACAGTGAGAAAACTCGCCAATCTTAATTTAATATAATCAAATCCTTTCTTCTTGACTAGTTCATTGAATAAATTTCGAACGATATCATTGCATAACGACACTCTTCCATGTATATTATATGTCTCAGCTTGCTGTAGCTTCCAACGGTAAACTTCTACATGATTTTCTTCAAGCTCTGAGGAAAACTCTTTTTCAAAAGCAAAAATCTCATTCAAATTAAGTAAACCTAATTGACTTGACGCATTTATGAAACGACGATGAACAACCAACAGGTTGTGAAAAGTTTCCACATCTCGAAACAACCTATATTGTTTTAACAAAACTTTTGAAAGAAGTTCAGAAATTTGGTATAGGTTCTCCATCTCCATTCTGCCTATGGCGATATTTAACACAAGGGAAACATGAAAGTTGATAGTTTTGAGTGCACCACTCATGATCAAACGAAAAATATGAATGTACCATAAATCCTCGTAGTCAGCATTTGCAAACAAATCTTTAACGGAAACCTCGATTTTCAAAAGAACATCTTCAAGAAGTGTCAACGGACATTCATCCTCGACAAATTGTTTTTGTTCGATACGATATCGGATAACTTTTTGCACAAGACTGTGAATTTCTAAACATTCGTTCCGCTCGTTGACCAATGAATATTGACAAAGCAGATTGATTATTTCATTTAATTCAAATTCGTCAACTCTATCAAAATAACTGAATGTCTTTTTATTGATTTTTCGATTGTCCATGAAAGCCATCATTCCCAAGATCAAAAGAGCATTCTTTGATTCGACCCGAATTTTCTCAAAAGCCATATCCCAAACTGTCAACAATGTTTTGTCATATTCAGTAAAAGAAGTGATTTTTATTCCTAAAACACTTTCTCTGCATGCTTCAAATTGTTCGATGTATTTGTGTAGAGGAACTTTATGTTTTTTGATGTAACAAATGGCTTGGTGAAGGGCTAAAGGTAATGATTGTAAACGATTCGCTAAAATGGAGATTTCATGTTGGCTGGCTGAAGAAAGTTCATTCTGTAAGAAGCCAATGGATTCTTGTTCTTGGAAACATGGAACAGCAATTTGAATCAAGCCATAATCTTCCCAATCTTTCAATTGGGATGTTAATAATAAGCTGACTTTTTCTTTCACATTTCGAATGAATGAAGTGACATCTTTTGTAACATCAGTGACGTCATCCAATACAACCAGCGATCTTTTGGAGCCTTCACAAATCTTAGAGAGGAAAATGAAAGTCAGAGTTTCCATCGAAGGCTCATCAAGAATTAGTTGTTTACAACCAAATGCACACAAAATCTCGCTCAGAGATCTCTTGAGGCTGACAGCAGAAATCCAAAATATCTTCTGATACTCATCTTTGTGCATTTGAACGAACTTTGCAGCAGTTTGTGTTTTCCCCACACCTCCCATTTCACTCAAAGCAACTGCTTGATTTTGCTGAAGTTTCAAGTGAATGGATTCAATCAAACTTTCTCGTCCAAAGAAGATGGAAACAGGCTCTGGCAAATTCCAATGTGTCTTTGTTGTATCTAGAAGGAATACAAAACAAGGATAACAAATAACAAACAAGTGATACTTTTATGGACCTACCTGGTTATGCACTTAACACATTTATAATTGATATCTACGTGACGTGACCAATAAACAATCATTCAGAACACAAACAGTGACGATCTATTAAAATTAGTCGTTTGTTTCTTATAAAATGAAACGTTTAGAAACCAAAATTTCATGCTATTGAAATATTCTTTCATATTTAAGACTTCGTGAGCAAAAAAGCATCTATCTCATAAAAAAAATTGAGTAATTTGATTAAGAACATTGATGTATGCTTATTAATAGTGATTCTTAAAGATAAACATGCGTTTTTTGAGCCAACAAAACCTTTTTTCAAAAATATGCTAGAGCCATTATTTACCTATGATGGCACCCTACTTTCATGCAAAAAACCTATGATGGTACCCTACTTTCATGCAAAAAATCAGAAGAAATTAATGATCCAATTTTTCAAAAAGTCCAAAAAACACGTTTTTAAGCAGTTTTTTGGCCCAAATTTGCCCCAAAATTTTTTTTTCGAAAATCGGGCCTCGTCACATTTTGGCCACTACCATTTTGCAACTTTGTACCAAAACTCAAAAAATTCCTATGATTCAATCCTGAGAAAATTTGGTAACAGACGAACGGATGAACACACGTTAATTTATAGAAAAATCATAACTAAAGCTTTACCCTTTGGTCAATTTTGTTGCTCAATTCTGTTATAATTGAATAATACTTATCAAAAAGGCCTTTTCATTCAGCAACATTCCTTCAAAAGAATAAAAATAATAATAAGCGTGGATAGAGAAAATAAAAATCATAGCTAAAAGTTTACCCTTTACAGATTTTGATTCCATTGATAGCTGGTCAACTTTGTTGCTCAATTCTGTTAAAAAAATGATACTCGCCTTTTTATTCAGCAACATTCCTTTAAATGAATAAAACAAATTTTGCGAAGACTAATCATAGGTAAAGGTCTCGGAACACTTGAAACATTTTTCATCGAATGGACCCCATCTCAAAAGATGAGAAGTGGAAAAGATTGAAAAATACAACAAGATAATTACCATCAATTTGGAATTTGTCAGCTTTCAACGTCAATTTCGAATCCATCACTGTGGACAATTCTAGATAAAAAAAGAATGAAAGTCAACGTGTCAGCTTTTTTGAGGGACGTCAAAATCTTTATAAAGATCATTTTCACTTCAGAAGGGTGCAGAGTGGTGAAGCCTCCTAACTTCTCGTACATAATAAACATAGGAGAGCTTCCTGGGGTAGTTAGTTGTGTCGACTTTTCTTGTTCGTTTGATTCACTTTTTGCAAAAGAACATAAACAAACATACCATCCAATTCATCCTTATCAGCTTTCGCATTCATTCTATTTTCCATTGATTTGGCTAAATCTAAAGGAAACAAATGGTGTTATTCATCAGATTCCTTTGTGAAAATAAGAGTAAAAAATCTTAGGCGTTAGAGGAATCAGATAGTACAAAAACTTCTTATATAGTACAGAGGAAGTCAAAAAACTATAATAACAAGAAGAAATCAATATTTTTCAAATGGATCAATTTTATTTAGAACGTCAACTTGGCGATGCCTCCTAATTTTTTTAGACAATCATCAGATAGGCTTTAGAGGGTATATACCATTTTCTCCAAAATATAAAGGAAATGAAGAAATAAAACATACCATAGGTTAACAAGATTCAGCTCCTACATTACAATGAATTCAAAAGATGCTAGGAAATAAATAAGTTTTAGACAAAATTAAAACCAATGCAACTCACCTTCGACGTCAGTTTTGTCAGCTTTTGCCGAAGATAATTGTTTCAAATAACTTTTGATCCATTGATTAGTTTGTTCGATATTTTTGATAGCATGCGAATTATCGCTCGCTTCATTTCGCAACAAATCCACTTCTTGATCCAAATTGGTGACCATCCGAGAAATAACCAACACATGTTTATCCAATGGACAACTTTCCAAATCATAAAACATTTGCATATTCTTATATTTCAATCCCAGTAAAATGTTCTCCATTCGTGCTCTCAGTTGTTTGAAAGCTTGTAAATCTGATACTGCACTGACTGAACCATGTATTAATTCATTTCTTAAATTTCTGATCAAAAACAAGAAAGCTCCAATGGATTGATCGTTGGGTTGAAGAGATTTGATTTTCCATCCTCCAGCAGGTTGCAATCCAACCACTGACTCAATACAGCAATCAGTAAGGTGATATCCCAATCTTCTGGGTTGGATGATCCATTTTGTGGACACAATATTTCCCATTGTTCTTTCTTCAACACTTTGTTCAACTCGTGTTTCTTGTTTTGTTTGCATTGCACGAATATTTGATAAAGTTGTTTGAGACAAGTTGGAAGTCCAGTATAAGAAGTGTCATTGTGCACGTTGTGAAGTACATCAATGAGCGCTTCTTTGATACAATACTCCAAAGCGAGGTTGATTCGAATCCAATACTCGCTTTGGAGGATGTACAATGGTGTACTCATCTCATTCTCTTCATTTATTTCTTTTTATTTTCTTAATCTTTTGTTTTTACTGAAAAATATAAAAAGCATAACAAATAAAAGTGTGAAAAAACAGAGGTCGTCTTTCGTTTCAAAAAACATTTTTTGAGGGCTAACTTCAAAGCTTCTAAAGGAAAAACATGGCTAACTCAGGGGCTAACTTCGAGTGTTCTAAAGGAAATTTGTTTCAGTTTCAAAACTATGGTCATTTTGGGAAACATCTAATAAAATTTTATTATTCAAGCATTTTAAGGAACATACCTATAAATCCCTATACCTATTGATCAAAATAACCTTAACTTTGACAAAAAGATTTGGGAATGCGACCACAAATATCAATTATGAATTTTGCCCTCAGAAGACAAAAAAAATGAAATTTGGCGAAAAATCGTTCCGAATTTCGGAATTTGCACCAAAAAGTCAAAAATCCGGAATTTTCGAGAAAAGAATCAATTTCAAAGGAAATTTTCGGTGGTGGAATTTCGGTCTTGATCTTGACTGTGTGACGGAAATTGAACAAAAATTTGACCGAATGGCGGAATCAGGTACCCCCTGAATATTTACATAATAAGAAAAAAACTATCTCTGATTTTACAGGCATGTCAATGCAAAAATTACATTGCAGTCACTTGAAACACTTATCAGTTTAGCCTAAGCATAAAAGTTGGAGTAATTCCCAAAGATCCGATTCTAATCATAATTCGATTAAAAAGCATTTCAAAAACCAATCGAATCGAAATGTACTTGAAAGAATTTATTTACAATTTTTTTTATTTGTAAACATCGTTCAACCAATTCTCTCGATTTATTATTTTCGAGTTGTCGATGCAGTTTCGCATATTCCTTTACCAAAAACAAAAGATTTGACTGACGCTCATCTTCCACATTTGTGAGGAGATTTTCTACTGCCTCAAAGTCGTGATTTCGAAATTTCAGGTATGAACTGATTTCAATGATAAGTGCATTATTACGTTGATTAAAGTCATCAAGTAGCAGTTCTGCGTCGTTGAACTTTTTTAATTTGATCAAGATCAAGGCTTCGAAAATGAAAACATCAGCATTAGTAAAGACAATGTCTCGTTTAAGTTCATCACAAGCAAGTAGTGCTTCATTGTAATTTCCTTTTTTGTAAAGTAAAAAGCAATTCTTTTTTGTGAAGTTTAAGTGAAACAATCGAGAAAATGGTTTTCTGTGTATGTGTTCTTTCCAATCCTTCAGGACTTGTTCGGCCAAATCAAAGCAACCGTTCCTGATGTATAAAGAACATTTTGCATTATAATACACCAAAAAGTCAGCGTCACTGAGATTATTTGTGTCAACGGAATTCAACAAAACTTCAACATCCCCCCTTACTGGTAAAAGCCTCGCCAAACTTAATTTAATATCATTTAATCCTTTCTTCTTGACCAGTTCATTGAATAAATTTCGAACGATATCTTCGTATAACGACATTTGTCCATGTATATTATATGCCTCAGCTTGCTCTAGCTTCCACCAGTACACATCTACAGAATTTTCTTCCAGCTCTGAGGAAAACTCTTTTTCAAAAGCAAAAATCTCATTCAAATTAAGTAAACCTAATTGACTTGACGCGTTTATGAAACGATGATGAACAAGCAACAACGTATAAAAAGTTTTCACATCTCGAAACAACCGATATTGTTTTAACAAAACTTTTGAAAGAAGTTCAGCAAGTAGGTATAAGTTTTCCAACTCCATTCTGCCTGTGGCGATATTTAACACCAGGTTAATATCAAAGTTGAAAGTTTTTAGTGCACCACTCATGATCAAACGAAAAACATGAATGTACCATAAATCCTGGGAGTCATCATTTGCAACCAAATCTTCAAGAGAAGACTCGATTTTCAAAAGCACACCTTCAAGAAGTGTCAACGGACATTCATCCTCGACAAATTGTTTTTGTTCAATACGATATCGGATAACTTTTTGCACAAGACTGTGAATTTCTAAACATTCGTTCCGCTCGTTGACCAATGAATATTGACAAAGCAGATTGATAATTTCATTTAATTCAAATTCGCTAACTTTATCAAAATAACTGAATGTCTTTTTGTTGATTTTGCAATTGTCCATGAAAGCCATCATTCCCAAGATCAAAATAGCATTCTTTGATTCGACCCGAATCTTCGCGAAAGCCATATCCCAAACTGTCAACAATGTTTTGTCATATTCAGTAAAGGAATTAATTTTCATTCCCAAAACACTTTTTCTGCATGCTTCAAATTGTTTGATGTATTTTTGTAGAGGAACTTTATGTTTTTTGATGTAACAAATGGCTTGGTGAAGGGCTAAAGGTAATGATTGTAAACGATTCGCTAAAATGGAGATTTCATGTTGGTTGGCTGAAGAAAGTTCATTCTGTAAGAAGCCAATGGATTCTTGTTCATGGAAACATGGAACAGCAATTTGAAACAAACCATAATCTTCCCAATCTTTCAATTGGGATGTCAACAATAAGTTGATTTTTTCTTTCACATTTCGAATGAAAGAAGTGACGTCTTTTGTGACCTCAGTGACGTCATCCAATAAAACCAGCGATTTTTTGGAGCCTTCACAAATCTTAGAGAGGAAAATGAAAGTCAGAGTTTCCATCGAAGGTTCATCAGGTATTAGTTGTTTACAGCCAAATGCACACAAAATCTCGTTCAAAGATTTCTTGAGGCTGACAGCAGAAATCCAAAATATCTTCTGATATTCATCCTTGTGTATTTGAACGAACTTTGCAGCAGTTTGTGTTTTCCCCACACCTCCCATTTCACTCAAAGCAATTGCTTGATTTTGTTGAAGTTTCAAGTGAATGGATTTAATCAAATTTTCTCGTCCAAAGAAGATGGAAACAGGGTCTGGCAAATTCCAATGTGTCTTTGTTGTGTCTAGAATGAATACAAAAAAGGTGACAAATAACAAATAAAGTTTCTTTGAATAAATTTAGGGGCAGTTCAAAACTAGGGGGGTTTTCTTGTACCACCCATTAACTTTTGATTTAGTGGTTCTTTTGGAATGAAATTTGGCATACAAGAACCTTGTCATATAAGGCAACTTTTGACAAAAAATCTTTCTGCTGAAAATTTCCTTTGTTTTTATAAATAGCTAATGCAATCTAACAAAGGCTTTAGAAAAAAGTTGGCTGAGTCTAAAATCTATTATATATAGCTATTACCATTAATCTGACCTCCAAACAGAAGCAACCCCCCCCTTAGTACGATTAGGGTTAAGCATGGATAGAGAAAATAGCAATCATAGCTAAAGCTTTACCCTTTAGAGATTTTGATTCCATTGATAGCTGATCAACTTTGTTGCTTAATTCTGTAAAAAACAAGTGATACTTTTATGGACCTACCTGGTTATGCATTTAACACATATATAATTGATATCTACGTGAGCGTGACCATTAAGCAATTATTCAGAAGAAATAGTGACTATCTATTAAAATTAATCGTTTGTTTCTTATATGCTCTTGAAATATTCTTTCATGTTCAAGACTTCGTGAGCAAAAAAAGTTATTTGGCTAATAACATTGATGTATGCTTATTAATAAAGATTCTTATAGATAAAGATGCGTTTTTTGAGCTGAAAATTCACTTTTTCACAAAAATGAACCATCTTTTACCTACTTTCATGCAAAAAATCAAACCCGTTTTTTTAGCCTTTTTTTGGCTCAAATTTGCCCAAAAACACTTTTTTCGAAAATCGGGCTCCGTCACATTCGAGGGTTTATAGTTATGCATCTTTGTGCAAAAAATCATTAAGAATGAAAGAGCCAATTTCTTGAAAAGCTAATACCTAAGTAATTATTGATAATGTGCTTATAAAAAGATATCGAATTTGGCCAGTTTTTCTATAAAAACACGTCAAGCAGCCAAAATTTCATTCTTCAAAAGTAAGCCCTCATGAGCAAAAAAACATCTATCTCATAAAAAATTGAGTAATTTGACTACGAACATTGATGTATGCTTATTAATAGTGATTCTTATAGATAAAGATGCGTTTTTTGAGCTGAAAATTCACTTTTTCACAAAAATGAACCATCTTTTACCTACTTTCATGCAAAAAATCAAACCCGTTTTTTTAGCCTTTTTTTGGCTCAAATTTGCCCAAAAACACTTTTTTCGAAAATCGGGCTCCGTCACATTCGAGGGTTTATAGTTATGCATCTTTGTGCAAAAAATCATTAAGAATGAAAGAGCCAATCTCTTGAAAAGCTAATACCTAAGTAATTATTGATAATGTGCTTATAAAAAGATATCGAATTTGGCCAGTTTTTCTATAAAAACACGTCAAGCAGCCAAAATTTCATTCTTCAAAAGTAAGCCCTCATGAGCAAAAAAACATCTATCTCATAAAAAATTGAGTAATTTGACTACGAACATTGATGTATGCTTATTAATAGTGATTCTTATAGATACACATGCGTTTTTTGAGCCAACAAAATTTGTTTGCAAAAATCTGCTTGAGCCATCTTTTACCTATGATGGTACCCTACTTTCATGCAAAAAATCCGAAAAAATTAATGATCCAATTTTTCACAAAGTCCAAAAAAACCGTTCTTTAGCCGTTTTATGGTCCAAATTTGCCCCAAAACTTTTTTTTGAAAATCGGGCTCCGTCACATTTTGGCCATCACCATTTCGCACCTTTTTTACCAAAAATCAAAAAATTCCTATGACTCAATCCTGAGAAAAGTTGGTAACAGACGAACGGACGAACGGACGGACGAACGAACGAACGAAAACAGGTTAATTTATAGGACCTACACCCCACCGGGGTAGGTCCAAAAATTATATTTATCAGAAAAGGCCTTCTTATTCAGCAATATTCCGTTAAAAGAATAAAAATAAACTTCGTGTAGACAACAGAGGAAATTTGTAAAGGTCTCGGAACACACATTTTTCATCGACTAGAAGCATTTGAAATCTGAATAACGCTAAAGTTTTATTTTGATGAAAAAAGTTGCTAGCAGACCACCTCAAAAGAGGAGGAAAAAACATTCGACAAACACAACAAATTTATCTGGTATAACTTTACCATCAATTTGGCACATGTCAGCCTTCAACGTCAATTTCGCTTGTAAAATGGTAAAAAGGAATTTCCCCAAATACGAAAATCACTTAGGCCCAAAAAAACCTTTTCAGCTGTTTTTGGCCCAAATTTGCCCAAAATAATTTATTTTTTTTTTAAATCTGGCTCCGTCACATTTTGGGCATTGCCATTTTGCATCATTGTGCAAAAAAATCAGAAAAAGATTATGAGTCAACATTGAGAAAAGCTGTATTTTCTTATTTGGTTAAAGGGAATTTCCCCAAAATACGAAAATCCGTCTTTTAAGGCGAATAAGAATTTCCCGGGAAAAACCACTTCAGCCATTCTTTAGAGAATCTTGCCCTCCATCTTTGTACAAAAAATCAGAAAAAAGTAAAAACAGGATTTTGCACAAAGTCCAAAAACCCTATTTTTAGGCAGTTTTTGGCCCAAATTTGCCCAAATATATTTTTATTCGAAAACCGGGCTCCAACTCATTTTAGGCATTGCCATTTTGCATCATTGTGCAAAAAATCAGAAAAAAATAATGAGTCAACATTCTTAAAAGCTATATTTTCTTATTTGGTTAAAGGGAATTTCCCCCAAAATACGAAAATCCGTTTTTTCAGGCGAATAAGAATTTTCCGGGAAAAACCACTTCAGCCATTCTTTAGAGAATCTTGCCCTCCATCTTTGTACAAAAAATCAGAAAAAAGTAATAACAGGATTTTGCACAAAGTTCAAAAAACCCTATTTTTAGGTAGTTTTTGGCCCAAATTTGCCCAAATAAATTTTTTCTCAAAAATCGGGCTCCGTCACGTTCTGGGCATTGCCATTTTGCATCATTCTGCAAACAACCAGAAAAAACTAATGAGCCAATCCTGAGAAAAGCTGGTAACAGACGGACGAACAGACGGACGAACGAACGGACGAACGGACGAACGGACATGGGTTAATTTATAGAACCTCCACCGGGGCACCCGGAGGTAGGTCCAAAAAGAATTAAACAAACAAAAAATACCATGAATTTCATCTTTATCAGCTTTCGTATTCATTGACTTGGCTAAACCTAAAGTAAATAGTAAATATAAGATAGTGATATTTATCGGGAAATGTCTATTCAAACAGAAAAATTCAATATTTTTTATAAGGAGCGATTTCATTTAGAACGTCAACTTGGCGATGTCTCCTAATTTTTTTAGACAATCATCGGATAGGCTTTTAAAGTGGATACTATTTACTCCAAACTATAAAATAAGTAAATAAATAAAACATACCATCCATTTCATCTTTATCAGCCTTCGTATTCAGTCTACTATCCATTGACTTGGCTAAACCTGCAGTAAAACAAATAGTGATTTTTATCGGTAAATGCCTATTCAGACAGAAAGATAGTGAAAATATATTACAAAAAGCTTCTTATAATACAGAGGATGTCTAAAAACTGTAACATATATAACAAGAAGAAATGAATATTTTTCAAAAGGATCAGTTTTATTTAGAACGTCAACTTGGCGATGCCTCCTACTTTTTATTAGACAATCTTCAGAGAGGCTTTTTAAGGTAGATACCCGGGTAGCCTCCAACTTTTTATTAGATATTAATTATCAGATATGCTTTTGAGGTTACAATTTCCTCCAAAATATAAAACAAGTAAAGAAACAAAACATACCATCCATTTCATCTTTATCAGCTTTCATATTCATTGACTTGGCTAGATCTAAAGTAAAACAAAAACTGATATTCAATGACACCAGAATTCAGTGTCAAGAGGTTAAAAGTTAACAAGATTCAGCTCTTAGGATGTCATAAATTCAACAGAGGTAAAAAAGTAAATGTGCTTTCGACGACATTAAAACCAATGCAACTCACCTTCGACGTCAGTTTTGTCAGCTTTTACGGAAGATAATTGTTTCAAATAAGTTTTGATCCATTGATTATGTTGTTCGATATTTTTCATAGCATTCGAATTATCGCTCGCTTCATTTCGCAACAAATCCACTTCTTGATCCAAATTGGTGACCATTCGAGAAATAACCAACACATGTTTATCCAATGGACAACTTTCCAAATCATAAAACATTTGCATATTCTTGTATTTCAATCCCAGTAAAATGTTCTCCATTCGAGATCTCAGTTGTTTGAAAGCTTGTAAATTTGGTACTGCATTGACTGAACCATGTATTAAGTCATTTCTTAAATTTCTGATCAAAAACAAGAAAGCTCCAATAGATTGATCGTTGGATTGAAGAGATTTGATTTTCCATCCTCCAGCAGGTTGCAATCCAACCACTGACCTCAATACAGCAATCAGTAAGGTGATATCCCAATCCTCTGGGTTGGATGATCCATTTTGTGGACACAATATTTGCCATTGTTCTTTCTTCAACACTTTGTTCAACTCGTGTTTATTGTCTTGTTTGCATTGCACGAATATTTGATAAAGTTGTTTGAGACAAGTTGGAAGTCCAGTATAAGAAGCGTCTTTGTGCACGTTGTGAAGTACATCAATGAGGGCTTCTTTGATGCAATTCTCCAAAGCGAGGTTGATGCGAACCCAATACTCGCTTTGAAGGATGTACAATGGTGTACTCATCTCATTCTCTTCATTTATTTATCTATATTTTCTTAATCTTTTGTTTTTACTGAAAAATATAAAAAACGTAACAAATGTAAGTCTGAAAAAACAGAGATCGTCTTTCGGTTCAAAAAACATTTTAAAAGGCTAACTCAGGGGGCTATAAACTTCAAAGATTCTAAAGGAAAATTATGACATCTAAGTTTCAAAACTATGGTCATTTTGGGAAACATTTAATAAAATAGGTTTAGTAAAATGGTTATCATAGACAGTGGAATAAAATACTACTAATGTATATACTACATTATTCGGAATAAAAAAATTATTAAAGTTTCAAAACATTTTTTTCTGATTTCTCATACCATTACAGGGACTGCCAGGTTCCAAAAAGGCATCCTGAAGGGCGGTAAATACCACATCACATACTGTACCTCGACTACCGTACCCCCCCCCCTCGAGATTGTTTTCGTTCTGATTTTTTATCATAATTTTGAAATTTATAAGGCATATAACTGTTCTTGAAATGTTCTTATTTTCGATCGCCTCATTGGGGACCTCATTGTTCTTACAAAATTATTCTTATTAAAAGAAGAAAATCCGGGTGATGCTGGGCCACCAGCTAAGAAACAAAGAAAATCGTGAATTTAAATCTTATCTCAAAATAATATGCAACATTTTTATTTCCAATCTAAAATAAATCAATGATAAAATTACTCCCGAACAACCGACTTTGTTCAAAATATCCTTGGAATGTTGCCATCCAAAAATTTTGCCTACCCATAATTCTATTTCAAAACATTTAATCCTCTAATTTAACACTAAAATTCAAGACGTTTAGAAATATAGAAGGATGTCCAGAATCTAGGTCCACGGTCTAAGACGGAAAATTGGGTTGTTTTGGTCCCAAAAATGAAATTAACCTTTTGAACCCGAATGTCGTACATATACGTCCTTGAGATGTTCCGAATGCCGTACATATACGCAATTTGATAGGCATGTCTTTCTCGCGCAATATCTTTAATTGGCTTGCTTTCTGATCGTTGAAAAAGAAAGAAAAAGAAAGTAGAGAGTCTAAGCTTTCCGTGAAGGTATAATAATGTAATGTTATGATCACGGTGTGAGTCAGCACCTTTCAAATAAAAACACTGATTCAAGATGGCAGACGGAAAAACACTGATTTTGGAGAAAAGTGAACAATGTTTGAAAAGTCCTTGTGACCAGTAGAATTGTTTTTGGATGCTAATTTTTGGTATATGGCTTCATGAGTAAGTATATATTGATAAAATAGTAAAGAAAGATGTAATAATTAACTTTCCCCCACTTTTTTTTGCATAGAAAGTGAAAAATCCCAAAAAAGTGACATTGTCGAAAAATGAGGAAGAAAGCATTGGTGTATGTAAAGCTACCATTTAAGTTAGGATACTTTAATTGAACTTGTACCCAACCTAAAAGCTGCAAAACTTAATTAGCTTTTCAGGGATAGTTTACTTTTTGCCAAAAGATTTCTAGTTCTTGAGTTATGGCACTTTTCCCAAACCCCGCGTTTTCTCAAAAATAGTTGCGCACAGACAGCGTGAAAATATAAAAAACAGCGTGCCGGAAAGGTTAAACAAAATCGCTTGGAATTTCGGAATTTGCACCAAAAAGTCAAAATTCTAGAATTTTCAAGAAAAAAATCAATTTCATATTTGTCAGCTTTCAGCGTCAATTTCAAATCCATCACTGTGGAAAATTCTAGATAAAAAAAAAGAAGAATGAAAATCAACGTGTCAGCTATTTTGAGCGACGTCAAAGTTTTTAGTAAGATCACTTTCACTTCAAAAGGGTGTTGTAGAGTGACGAAGCCTCCTAACTTCTCGTACATACTAAACTCGTAAAAAATTCGTTCGGAAGTTGGAACCAAAAGAAAAAGTCAAAATTCAGGAATTTTAGAAAAATAATTAAGTTCAAAGGGAATTTTCAGTGGCAGAATTTCGGTCTGGATCTTGACGGTGTGACAGAAATTGGACAAAAATTTGACTGAATGGCGGAAGTACCCCTGGGGGGTACTACCCTTGTCGACCGACGGGGGTGCTCCGCTCCGAAAAATGGACCCTACGTGGGACTCGAAATTTGCGAAAAAAGTGACCCTGAATGGGACTGAAATTCCAAAATTTTCTACTTTTTCCCCAAATTTTCCAAAAATAGGCACCCTGTTTTTGCGACCCTACCTGGGACTCGTGGAGGTTGAAAAAGATACCCTGACCAGCGGAGCATCCCCGTAACCCATTTTGCCCTAGCCCTAGTACCCCCCCCCCCCGGGGGAAGTACCCACTGAAATCAACCCCTCAATTATTTTCATAATTTAAAAAAAATAGACTACTTCTGATTTTACAGGCCAAGTCAATGCAAAAATTACATTGCTGGCACTTGAAAAAATTATCAGTATAGCTTGCACTTAAAAGTCGGAGTAATTCCCAAAGATCCAATTATAATCATAATTCCATATAATAGGATTTCAAAGATCAATCGAATCCAATTGTACTTGAAATAATTCATTTACAATTTTTTTCATTTGCAAACATTGTTCAACCATTCCTCTCGATTTATTATTTTCTAGTTGTCGATGCAGTTTCAAATATCCCTTTACCAAAAACAAAAGATTCGACAAACGCTCATCTTCCACATTTGCGAGGAGCTTTACTACTGCTTCAAAGTCGTGCTTTCGAAATTTCAGGGATGAGCTGATTCTAATGATAAATGCATTATTGCGTTGATTCAAGTCATCAAGTAACACCTCTGCCTCGTTGAACTTTCCTAATTTGATCAAAATCAAGGCTTCCCAAATGAAAACATCAGCATCAGTAAAGACACTGTCTCGTTTAAGTTCATCGCAAGCAAGTAGTGCTTCGTTGTAATTTCCTTTCTTGTAAAGTAAAAAGCAATTCATTTTTGTGAAATTAAAGTGCAACATTCGAGGAAATTGTTTTCTGTGTATGCGTTCTTTCCAATCCTGCATGACTTGTTCAGCCAAATCAAAGCAACCGCTCATGATGTATAAAGAACATTTTGCATTATAATAAACCAAAAGTTCCGTGTCACTGAGATTATTTGTGCAATGCTGGACAAAAGGTTGGTAGACTTCTGCAATATTTGCAAAATACTTCAATATCGATCAAAAACAAGTTCCCAAGAGGCTCTGGGTGCTTTCCAAATCCATTCAAATCCATTCAAAGCTGTTTGAAAGTCACCCACTGCAGTCTAACCGCAAGGGCAAACCACAAGGGCTTGATTAACTGGCTTACACCAGTATCAAAACGCTGATTTTTTGCTTGTGGTTCCCTCAAAAGCAATTCAAAAGCAATGCAACGACTTCAAAAGTGTTTTTCTTAACTTCCATCCCCTTTCAGACACATAGAAGAGTCATTTTGCTCTATTTCTCATCATTTTTCACTGAAATTTCATTTGTCTACAACCTTTTGTCCGGCATTGTGTCAACGGTATTCAACAAAACTTCGACATCCCTTACCGTGAAAAAACTCGCCAATATTAATTTAATATAGTCAAATCCTTTCTTTTTGACTAGTTCATTGAATAAATTTCGAACAATATCATTGCATAACGACACTCTTCCATGTCTATTATATGCCTGAGCTTGTAGTAGCTTCCAACGGTAAACTTCTTCAGAA
This sequence comes from Clytia hemisphaerica, assembly GCF_902728285.1. Classification (NCBI taxonomy): domain Eukaryota; kingdom Metazoa; phylum Cnidaria; class Hydrozoa; order Leptothecata; family Clytiidae; genus Clytia; species Clytia hemisphaerica. The sequence continues at coordinate 1,062,888 of NW_027104385.1, read as the reverse complement.
TGTTCTTCAAGTTCTGTGGAAAACTCTTCTTCGAAAGCAAAAATCTCATTCAAATTAAGTAAACCTAATTGAATTGACGCGTTTATGAAACGATCATGAACAAGCAACAACATGTGAAAAGTTTCCACATCTCGAAACAACCTATATTGTTTTAAGAAAACTTTTGAAAGAAGTTCAGAAATTTGGTATAAGTTCTCCAACTCCATTCTGCCTGTGGCGATATTCAGCAACAGAGAAACATGAAAGTTGACAGTTTTGATTGCACCACTCATGATCAAACGAAAAATATGAATGTGCCATAAATCCTCACAGTCAGCATTTATAACCAAATCTGTAACAGAAACCTCGATTTTTAAAAGAACATCTTCAAGAAGTGTCAACGGACTTTCATCCTCAACAAATTGTTTCTGTTCAATACGATATCGGATAACTTTTTGCACAAGACTGTGAATTTCTAAACATTCATTCCGCTCGTTGACCAATGAATATTGACAAAGCAGATTGATGATTTCATTTAATTCAAATTCATCTATTTTATCAAAATAACTGAATGTCTTTTTATTGATTTTTCGATTGTCCATGAAAGCCATCATTCCTAAGACCAAAAGAGCATTCTTTGATTCGACCCGAATCTTCGCAAAAGCCATATCCCAAACTGTCAACAATGTCTTGTCATATTCAGTAAACGAATTGATTTTCATTCCTAAAACACTTTCTCTGCAAACTTTAAATTGTTCGATGTATTTGTGTAGAGGAACTTTATGTTTTTTGATGTAACAAATGGCTTGGTGAAGGGCTAAAGGTAATGATTGTAAACGATTCGCTAAAATAAAGATTTAATGTTGGCTGGCTGAAGAAAGTTCATTCTGTAAGAAGCCAATGGATTCTTGTTCTTGGAAACATGGAACCGCAATTTGAATCAAACCATAATCTTCCCAATCCCTCAATTGAGATGTCAACAATAAGTTGATTTTTTCTTTCACATTTCGAATGAATAAAGTGATATCTTTTGTAACATCAGTGACGTCATCCAATACAACCAGCGATCTTTTGGAGCCTTCACAAATCTTAGAGAGAAAAATGAAAGCAAGAGTTTCCATTGAAGGTTCATCAGGAATTAGTTGTTTACAACCAAATGCACACAAAATCTCGTTCAAAGATTTCTTGAGGCTGACAGCAGAAATCCAAAATATCTTCTGATATTCATCCTTGTGCGTTTGAACGAACTTTGCAGCAGTTTGTGTTTTCCCCACACCTCCCATTTCACTCAAAGCAATTGCTTGATTTTGTTGAAGTTTCAAGTGAATAGATTCAATCAAATTTTCTCGTCCAAAGAATATGGAAACAGGCTCTGGCAAATTCCAATGTGTCTTTGTTGTATCGAGAAGGAATACAAAACAAGGATAACAAAAGGATAACAAATAATAAAAAAGTGATACTTTTACAGACCTACCTGGTCGTGCTTTCGAAATTTTAGGTATGAGCAGATTTCAATGATAATTCCATTTTTGCGTTGGTTAAAGCCATCAAGTAACACTTCTGCTTCGTTGAACTTTTCTAATTTTATCAAGATCAAGGCTTCCGTAATGAAAACATTTGGATCAGTAAAGACAACTTCTCGTTTAAGTTCATCGTATGTAAGTAATGCTTCGTTGTAATCTCCTTTCTTGTAAAGTAAAAAGCAATTCTTTAGTGTGAAGTTAAAAAAATGCAACATTCGAGAAAATTGTTTTCTGTGTAAATGTTCTTTCCAATTCTTCATGACTTGTTCAGCCAAATCAAAGCAGCCCTTCTTGATGTATAAAGAACATTTTGCATCATAATACACCAAAAAGTGAGCGTCACTGAGATTATTTGTGTCAACAGAATTTAACAATACTTCAATATCCCTTACAGTGAGATGCCTCGCCAAGCCTAATTTAATGTCATCAAATCCTTTCTTCTTGACCAGTTCATTAAATACATTTTGAACGATATCTTTGCATAACGACACTCGTCCATGTATATTATATGCCTCAGCTTGCTCTAGCTAACTGTAAACTTCTTCAGAATGTTCTTCAAGCTCTGAGGAAAACTCTTTTTCGAAACTAAAAATTTGATTCAAATCAAGGAAACCTACTTGAATTGACGCGTGTATGAAACGATGATGAACAAGCAACAACGTGTGAAAAGTTTCCACATCTCGAGACAACCTATATTGTTTGAACAAAACTTTTTGAAAGAAGTTCAGAAAATTGGTATAAGTTCTCCATCTCCATTCTGCCTATGGCGACATTAAACAGCCGAGAAGCATCAAAGTTGATAGTTTTGAGTGCACCACTCATGATCAAACAAAAAGCATGAATGTACCATAAATCCTCTTGGTCAGCATTTATAACCAAACCTTCAACAGAGGCCTCAATTTTCAAAAGCACACCTTCAAGAAGTGTCAACGGACTTTCATCCTCAACAAACTGTTTTTGTTCAATACGATATCGGATAACTTTTTGCACAAGACTGTGAATTTCTAAACAATCATTTCGCTCGTTGACCAATGAGTATTGACAAAGCAGATTGATGATTTCATTTACTTAAAATTCATCAACTTTATCAAAATAACTGAAGTCTTTTTATTGATTTTGCAATTGTCCATGAAAGCCATCATTTCCAAGATCAAAAGAGCATTCTTTGATTCGAATCTTCGCGAAAGCCATATCCCAAACTGTCAACAATGTTTTGTCATATTCAGTAAAAGAATTGATTTTCATTCCCAAAACACTTTCTCTGCATGCTTCAAATTGTTCGATGTATTTGTGTAGAGGAACTTTGTTTTTTTTATGTAACAAATGGCTTAGTGAAGGGCTAAAGGTAATGAATATATTAAACTATTCGCTAAAATGGAGATTTCATATTGGCTGGCTGAAGAAAGTTCATTGTGTAAAAAGCAAATGGATTCTCGTTTTTGGAAACATGGAACAGCAATTTGAATCAAACCATAATCTTCCCAATCCCTCAATTGAGATGTCAACAATAAGCTGATTTTCTCTTTCACATTTCGAATGAATGAAGTGACGTCTTTTGTGACCTCAGTCACGTCATCCAATACAACCAGCGATCCTTTGGAGCCTTCACAAATCTTAGAGAGGAAAATGAAAACAAGAGTTTAGATCGAAGGTTCATCAGGTATCAGCTGTTTAAAACCAAATGCACACAAAATCTCTTTTAAAGATCTCTTGAGGCTGACAGATGAAATCCAAAATATCTTCTGATATTCATCTTTGTGAATTTGAACAAACTTTGCAGTAGTTTGTGTTTTTCCCACACCTCCCATTTCACTCAAAGCAATTGCTTGATTTTGTTGAAGTTTTAATTGAATGGATTCAATCAAACTTTCTCGTCCAAAGAAGATGGAAACAGGCTCTGGCAAATTCCAATGTGTCATCGATGTGTCTAGAAGGAATGCAAAAAAAGGTGACAAATATTAATTAGAATTTAATTTTCATTCTCTTCCATGAGCTCGAGAAGTTCGCGCTTGTACTTTAATGCATTCGCTCGATATTAAAAACATTTGGATAATTGTACGGGTCGTTCTCACAAATGGGGCTACGTCTGCTACACCAGAGCAAACTTTCTCCATGCAGAGAAGGATTAAAACATGGATGACATCAACCACGGATCAACAGCGCTATAACTCTTTGGCTGTGCTCAATTCCTATGCTTATATTGTTGATTAACTTTCTCTTAGAATTGGCTCGACGTTTCACTCAATGTCAGAAGAAACGCCAAAGTGAGTTTGGAACATCTGAGGAAAGTGATTTTGTAGAGAACTCTTGATTTGCCCTTAAAGAAATTAGGATATAGGATGTATTCTAAGTTTTTTTAAGAACGATATAAACAAAAATTCACCATTACGAACGATCGAGAACGTAAATTGACTTGTGAACGTCTCAAACAAAAACTCCTAAAACTAATTAACCAGAGAACTGAACTGATTTCAACCTGCAGACACGTGAATTAATATAAATAATAATAATAATTTTTAACTTGTCTAGGAAATATATTATTTAAATTCGATAAAAGCAAGAAAGTAAATGTCATTTTGACGACATTAAAATCAATGCAACTCACCTTCGACGTCAGTTTTGTCAGCTTTTGCCAAAGATAATTGTTTCAAATAAGTTTTGATCCATTGATTAGTTTGTTCGATATTTTTGATAGCATTCGAATTATCACTCGCTTCATTTCGCAACAAATCCACTTCTTGATCCAAATTGGTGACCATTCGAGAAATAACCAACACATGTTTATCCAATGGACAACTTTCCAAATCATAAAACATTTGCATATTCTTATATTTCAATCTCAGTAAAATATTCTCCATTCGAGATCTCAGTTGTTTGAAAGCTTGTAAATTTGGTACTGCATTGACTGAACCATGAATTAATTCATTTCTTAAATTTCTGATCAAAAACAAGAAAGCTGCAATAGATTGATCGTTGGGTTGAAGAGATTTGATTTTCCATCCTCCAGCAGGTTGCAATCAAACTACTGACCTCAATACAGCAATCAGTAAGGTGATATCCCAATCTTCTGGGTTGGATGATCCATTTTGTGGACACAATATTTCCCATTGTTCTTTCTTCAACACTTTTTTCAACTCGTGTTTCTTGTTTTTTTTGCATTGCACGAATAATTGATGAAGTTGTTTTGGACAAGTTGGAAGTCCAGTATAAGAAGTGTCCTTGTGCACGTTGTGAAGTACATCAATGAGCGCTTCTTTGATGCAATACTCCAAAGCGAGGTTGATGCGAACCCAATACTCGCTTTGGAGGATGTACAATGGTGTACTCATCTCCTTCTCTCCATTTATTTCTTTTTATTTTCTTAATCTTTTGTTTTTGCTGAAAAATATAAAAAGCATAACAAATGTAAATATGTAAACATTTTAACATAAGCCGTCCCAAATGTTTGATTGGAAAACTACACTGATATGAGAGAAACAATAATCATAAGAAATGTAAACCGTACCACAATAGCCCTGCAATACAATTAGCGATCTTTTTAATCGTGATGAGATTTAGAAATGGAACCATTCAAATCTCAAGGGCAGCTTAGTTGTGGAAAGAAGAATGAAGAAGACTTTGTAGTCGTTGCGAAAACTTTTGACTAAATATACTAATGACTATGCATAGCTTTCAATTTTAAAAACTATTTATAGTAATCAAAAACCTTTATTTTCCTTATTATAAAAATATTATTATTAAGCTAGTTCGGGAAATACTATCTAACTAGCGGTCCGAGGCCGTCGTCACAAACAACTTGTCACTATAATTCATTACCTACATACACCCCTGTCTCAGTCAAATTTTTATTGCACTCATTTGTGAATTGAGATATAAATTGAATAAAGACAGCGACAATAAAAAACAGTTCTTGAATTCCCAAGCCATTTAGGATGATTACAAATGAGCGCAATAAAAATTTGATTACTGCAGTGACGTAGGAAAAAATCATGTACTGAAACCATGTACTGAAAAAAATCATGTACTGAAATCATGCCACCGGGGCACTGAGACAGGGGTGTCTACATCGAAGAAAGTACAAAAAAACTATATATTATAAAACATTTAAATTGAAAACATGACCCTGGAATGCTAGTTTCCACCACAAAAAATTTGTATCCTAAAAACTTCAAAATAAAAAAGGGATTCCTTAAACATCGTGGCTAGCGATCGTGTTTAGACAATTGAGTGTGACTTTGATGGACTTTGAAAATCGTTTGAAATATTTCTCGTTGAACTGCGTTGAAATCGAAAAAGAAGTCTTAGTCTAATTTCAAAAGATGGTCTCCCATAGCGCTTATGAAATATTTTAAAATACTACAAATTTAGAAATATAATGGATTACTCAAAATTCAATGATGAGGAATCAGTTGTCAATCATTTGTTAAAATCTATAAAAGTCATGGACACTAATCAGGGGGTAAGAATTACCAATATCATCTGTGTTTAGGCTAAAAATGTTGATACAAATCAACATTATCCCCGGAAAAAATATACGGCAGGTTAAAATTGCTAGCGAAAATGAAAACGCTGCAGAAGAAGGCTTCAGACACGAAAAGCTGTTATTATACTATCTAACATAGGAGAAGAAAATATAGTTAAACCAAACCCAGAAACTAACAGTTAACTAGATGACCATTATCAGTAAAGCCATAGGTTAATGAACTAGTATTCAATCGTACAATATTTATTATTCGAGAATTTTGGGGGTACGTATAAATCCCTGTACCTATTGATCAAAATAACCTTTGACTTAACATACAATAAATTTTAAACGTTCTTCAAAGAGATGCTTTAGATATTTTTTCATTTGCACACACTTATCAACCAATTCTTTCGATTTAATTTTGTCGAGTTCTCGGTGAAGCTTGGCATATTCTTTCACCAAAAACAAAAGATTTTGGACGTACTCCGCGTCGTTATCTTTTATGAGTGATTCGACCGATTCGAAATTTAAAGTATATAACTGTTCTTGAAATGTTCTTATTCTTGATCTCCTCATTGGGGACCTCATTTTTCTTACAAAATTATTCTTATTGAAAGAAGAAAATCCGGGTGATGCTGGGCCGCTTCAGCTAAGAAACAAAGAAAATCGTGAATTTAAACCTTGTTTAAATAAAATGCAAAATTTTTATTTCCAATCAAAAATAAATCAATGATAAAATTACTTCCAAACAACCGACTTTGTTCAAAATATCCTTGGAATGTTTCCTTCCAAAAATTTCGTCTAACCATAGTTCTATTTCATAACATTTAATCCTCTAATTCAACACAAAAATTTAAGACCTTTAGAAATTTAGACGGATTAGCGGAATTTAGGTCTAATGTCGAAGACAGAAAATTGGGTTGTTTTGGTCCGGAAAAATTTAATTTGGCGAAAAATCGTTCGAAATTTCGGAATTTGCACCAAAAAGTCAAAATTCTGGAATTTTTGAGAAAAAATCAATTTCATAGGAAAGTTTCGGTGGTGGAATTTCGGTCTTGATCTTGACGGTGTGACGGAAATTGGACAAAAATTTGACCGAATGGCGGAATCAGGTACCCCCTGAAACCAACTCCTCAATTATTTTCATATTGAAAAAGAAAAACACTATTTCTGATTTTACAGGCCAAGTCGCACTTGGAAAACTTATCAGTATAGCCTGCACTTAAAAGTTGGAGTAATTCCCAAAGATCCAATTCTAATCATAATTCCATATAATAAGATTTCAAATATGAATCGAATCCAATTCTACTTGAAATAATTCATTTACAATTTTTTTCATTTGCAAACATCGTTCAACTATTTCTCTCGATTTATTATTTTCGAGTTGTCGATGCAGTTTCGCATATTCATTTACCAAAAACAAAAGATTTGACAAACGCTCATCTTCCGCATCAGAGAGGAGCTTTACTACTGCCTCAAAGTCGTGCTTTCGAAATTTCAGGTATGAAATGATTCTAATAATAATTCCATTATTGCGTTGATTAAAGTCATCAAGTAACACTTCTGCATCGTCGAACTTTCCTAATTTGATCAAAATCAAGGCTTCCGTAATTAAATCATGTGCATCAATAAAAAAATCTTGTTTAAATTCATCGCAAGCTAGTAGTGCTTCGTTGTAATCTCCTTTCTTGTAAAGTAAAAAGCAATTCTTTTTTGTGAAATTAAAGTGCCATAATCGAGAAAAACGTTTTCTGTGTAAGTGTTCTTTCCAATTCTTCATGACTTGTTCGGCCAAATCAAAGCAACCCTTCTTGATGTATAAAGAACATTTCGCATGATAATACATCAGAAAGTCCGTGTCACTGAGATTATTTGTGTCAACGGAATTCAACAAAGCTTCAACATCACTTACAGTGAAAAATCTCGCCAATCTTAATTTAATATCATCAAATCCTTTCTTCTTGACCAGTTCATTGTATAAATTTTGAACGACATCACTGAATAACAACATTCGTCCATGTATATTATATAACTCAGCTTGAGTTAGCTTCCACTGGTAAACTTCTACAGAATTTTCTTCAAGCTCTGAGGAAAACTCTTTTTCAAAAGAAAAAATCTCATTCACATTAAGTAAACCTAATTGACTTGACACATATATAAAACGACGATGACAACACAACAGCATATCAAAAGTTTTCACATCTCGAGACAACCTATATTGTTTTAACAAAACTTGAACAAAAAGTTCAGCAAGTAGGTATAAGTTTTCCATCTCCATTCTGCCTGCGGCTATATCTAACACCAGGTAAGCATCAAAGTTGATAGCATTGAGTGCACCACTCATGATCAAACGAAAAACATGAATGTACCATAAATCCTCATAGTCGCAATTTATAACCAAATCTTTAATAGAAACATCGATTTTCAAAAGAACACCTTCAAGCAGTGTCAACGGACATTCGTCCTCAACAAATTGTTTCTGTTCAATACGATATCGGATAACTTTTTGCACAAGACTGTGAATTTCTAAACAATCATTTCGCTCGTTGACCAATGAATATTGACCAAGCAGTGAGATGATTTCATTTAATTCAAATTCGTCAACTTTATCAAAATAGCTGAATGTCTTTTTATTGATTCTTCGATTGTCCATGAAAGCCATCATTCCCAAGATCAAAAGAGCATTCTTTGATTCGACCCGAATCTTCGCAAAAGCCATATCCCAAACTGTCAACAATGTTTTGTCATATTCAGTAAAGGAATTAATTTTCATTCCTAAAACACTTTCTCTGCATGCTTCAAATTGTTCGATGTATTTGTGTAGAGGAACTTTATGTTTTTTGATGTAACAAATGGCTTGGTGAAGGGCTAAAGGTAATGATTGTAAACGATTCGCTAAAATGGAGATTTCTTGATGGCTGGCTGTAGTAAGTTCATTCTGTAAGAAGCCAATGGATTCTTGTTCATGGAAACATGGAACAGCAATTTGAATCAAACCATAATCTTCCCAATCCCTCAATTGAGATGTCAACAATAAGCTGATTTTTTCTTTCACATTTCGAATGAATAAAGTGACATCTTTTGTAACATCAGTGACGTCATCCAATACAACCAGCGATCCTTTGGAGCCTTCACAAATCTTAGAGAGGAAAATGAAAGTCAGAGTTTCCATCGAAGGTTCATCAGCTATTAGTTGTTTACAACGAAATGCACACAAAATCTCTTTCAAAGATCTCTTGAGCCTGACAGCAGAAATCCAAAATATCTTCTGATATTCATCTTTGTGTATTTGAACGAACTTTGCAGCAGTTTGTGTTTTCCCCACACCTCCCATTTCACTCAAAGCAATTGCTTGATTTTGTTGAAGTTTTAAGTGAATGGATTCAATCAAACTTTCTCGTCCAAAGAAGATGGAAACAGGCTCTGGCAAATTCCAATGCGTCTTTGTTGTGTCTAGAAGTAATACAAAAGAAGGTAACAAATATCAAATAAAGTTTCTTTGAATAAATTCAGGTTTAACCCTATTCATACTAGGCTTTTAGGGGCAGTCCAAAACTAGGGGGGGGCTTTTCCTGTACCACCCCTAACGTTTGATTTTTAGAATCTTTTAACTTTTCGAAAAATTGTTTTCTGAATATGAAATTTTGAGGGGTGCTCAGAGTTATGCTAAAGATTGCCTGTACCAAATTTCAAGTCATTAGAGACATTAGAACACGCTACGTCAAAAAAATGAATTTTATGGACACTTTTTTTGGACTACCCGGTAGTGGGTCTTTTTAAAAGAAATTTGGCACATGAGATTCTTGTCACATAAGGCAACTTTTGACAAAAATCTTTATGATGACGTCACTCATCATGCAAAAAGTGAGCAAAAACCGAAAGTTTACTTTGTTCTTATATATATAGCGATTGTATTCTAACAAAGGCAAAAATAAATTTATATTGGAACAGTGTCAATTTTTGTGTGAAAATTTTTAGGTGTCGAAATTTTGAAGCTAAATAAAAGTTTAACGAAAATTTCATGGCAATAGGTCTATTATTTCAGGAGCTATTACCATTAATTTGATCTCCGAACAGAAGCAAGCATCCCACGTGGTACGAATAGGGTTAAGCATGGATAAAGAAAATATCACAACTAAAGCTTTACCATTTACAGATTTTGATTCCATTGAAAGCTGGTCAACTTTGTTGCTCAATTCTGTTAAAAAAATGCTATTTATCAGAAAAGGCCTTTTTATTCAGCAACATTCCTTTAAAAAAATAAAAAACAAGCTTTGTGAAGACTAATCATAGGTAAAGGTCTCGGAACACATGAAACATTTTTCATCAAATGGGTCCCATCTCAAAAGATGAGAAATAGAACAGAGTGAAAAATACAGCAAGGTTCCTGGGGTAGTTGGCGGTGTCGACCTTACTTGTTCGTTTGACTCGCTCTATTGAAATAATTTAAACAAAATAAAACAAGACATACTATCAATTTCATCTTTATTAGCCTTCGTATTCAGTCTACTATTCATTGACTTGGCTAAATCTAGAGTAAAACAAATAGTGTTATTCAATAACCACAAAATTCAGTGTCAAGAGGTAAAAAGGTTAACGAGATTCAGCTCCTAAATTATCAAAAATTCAAAAGAGGTAAGAAAGTAAACGTGCTTTCGACAAAATCGAAAACCAATGCAACTCACCTTCGACGTCAGTTTTGTCAGCTTTTGCCGAAGATAATTGTTTCAAATAACTTTTGATCCATTGATTAGTCTGTTCGATATTTTTGATAGCATTCGAATTATCGCTCGCTTCATTTCGCAACAAATCCACTTCTTGATCCAAATTGGTGACCATTCGAGAAATAACCAACACATGTTTATCCAATGAACAACTTTCCAAATCATAAAACACTTGCATATTCTTATATTTTAATCCCAGTAAAATGTTCTCAATTCGAGATCTCAGTTGTTTGAAAGCTTGTAAATTTGGTACTGCATTGATTGAACCATGCATTAATTCATTTCTTAGATTTCTGATCAAAAACAAGAAAGCTCCAATGGATTTATCGTTGGGTTGAAGAGATTTGATTTTCCATCCTCCAGCAGGTTGCAATCCAACCACGGACCTCAATACAGCAATCAGTAAGGTAATATCCCAATCTTCTGGGTTGGATAATCCATTTTGTGGACACAATATTTCCCATTGTTCTTTCTTCAACACTTTGTTCAACTCGTGTTTCTTGTTTTGTTTGTATTGCACGAATATTTGATGAAGTTGTTTTCGACAAGTTGGAAGTCCAGTATAAGAAGTGTCATTGTGCACGTTGTGAAGTACATCAATGAGCGCTTCTTTGATACAATACTCCAAAGCGAGGTTGATGCGAATCCAATACTCGCTTTGGAGGATGTACAATGGTGTACTCATCTCATTCTCTTCATTTATTTCTTTTTACTTTCTTAATCTTTTGTTTTTGCTGAAAAATATAAAAAGCATAACAAATGTAAATGTGTAAACATTTTACCATAAGTCGTTCCAAATGTTTGATTGGAAAACTATCTAAAGGAAATACTATCTAACTAGTGGTCCCAGGCCGTCGTCACGAACGACTTGTCACTAATTCATTACTTACATCGAAAAAAGCACATAAAGTTGTATGTTATAAAACATTTAACTTAAAATCATGACCCTGGAATGCTAGTTTCCATTACAAAAGATTTGTATCCAAAAAAACTTCATTCGTTGCAGAAATAAAAAATGAAGTCTTAGTCTATTTTAAAAAGATAGCGCTTATGAAATATATTAAAATACCACAAATTTAGAAAGATGATGGATTACTCAAAATTCAATGATGAGGAATGTGTAAGTTTTCCACAGCCAGTTGTTAAAATCTATTAAAGTCATGGACACTAATAAGGGGGTAAGAATTACCAATATCATCTGTGTTTAGGCTAAAAATGTTGATGCAAATCAACATTATCCCGGGAAAAATATATATAGTAGGCTAAAAATCGCTAGCAAAAATCAAAACGCTGCAGAAGAAGGTCCAAACACGCAAGGCTGTTATTATTATACTATGTAATAGAGGAGAAGATTAAATTAATACCGGCTGCCTCAGAAAAATCTTTGGACGTTTGGCGAGCCACTGAGGCCAAGCAAAGTCTTTTTTGAACTCAAAACAATTTTTATTAGAAAGAGGACATGCTAACTTAAATTTTGCGGTATAACTTTTTAAGTTTGGTCAAGTAGTTGTCAAGTTATAAGCTTTTGAAGTTAAAATTCACTTTCGAAAAGTGTGAAAAACACGTAATAAAAGGGTATTAAATTAAGCATTTTTAAGCGTTTTCGATAAGAATTTTTTTCAAATATTTCTAAAAACTGACTATTTACTAAAAACTGACTATGTTGTAAACGAAAACTGCTTTTAAAAGTATTTTAACAATTAATTATGTCGTAAAAGTCGTTAAATAAGTCAAATACTGAGCTATTTTTTCATTATTTGCATAAATTTAATACACCTTTTTTTACGTGTTTTTACACTTTTCGAAAAGTGAATTTTGACTTCAAAACCTTATAACTTGACAACTACTTGACCAAACTTAAAAAGTTATACCGCAAAATTTAAGTTAGCATGTCCTCTTTCTAATAAAAGTGGTTTTGAGTCTAAACAAGACTTTGTTCGGCCTCAGTGGCTCGCCAAACGTCCAAAGTTTTTTCTGAGGCACCCGGTATTGTAGGGTAATTTCCCTATAGACGGTGAAATTGAATCCCCCCCCCTACAAAACGAAAATGCGTATTCTAAGTCGAATAAGATTTTTCCGGGAAACAATAATCAAAAACCGTAATAATCGTAAACCGCACCATAATAGCCCTGCAATACAATTAGCGATCTTTTTTATCGTGATGAGATTTAGAAATGAAACCATTCAAATATGAAGATCAGCTTAGTTGTCGAAAGAAGAATGAAGAAAATTAGGCTTTATAGTCGTTGGTAAAACATTTGACTAAATATACCAGTGACTATCTATAGCTTTCAATTTTGAAAACTATTTAAAGAAATTTAAAAACTTTTTTTTCTTTATTATAAAAATATTATTACAAAAATACTATTTTAAAAATAGTTAGAATTTAAAGATAGTTCAGGAAATATATCTAACTACAGTATATGGCCCCCAAAACGGAGACGGCCCCCAAAACGGAGGTTTTCATTGAAATGAAGATTCTGACTTGTAGATTTATCAGAATTAAACGATTTTTGTTTATTTTGAAAGAATGATGTTTATACTCAAAAATGAGCATGTTTTTGCTGGTTTGAGACAGATTCAAAATAACATATTTTCGTCTAAAGGAAATATTTTAACACCAAAATTAGATAAAAATTGCATATAACTCACTCAAGCTCCTTGGATATTGAAAATAAGTTATGAAAACGGGGTATAGGAAACTTTCTGCACCTAATGCCGTTCAGAAAATGCAAATACATCTGTGACTTTAGAGGCTAGGTAAAAGATATAGCATCTTGAAGGTCAACCAGTATTTTGGAGCCCTAGAATCAGCATTGACAAAACCGAAAATTCTAAATATGAGAAAAAGCAAAAAATCTTGGAATTCTATTCCTATCACCTTGACTTAATAGTTTATAACAAAAAATTAACATTATTTATAAAAATTTTCGCTGAATCAGCAAAAACGGCAAATTCTGTCATTTTTTTGCAAAATATAGGAGAAAAATATCTTTAAAGCTTGATATTTTCAGTTTCAGTTAAGCTTTTTTTCTAAAATTTTAACAGCTTATTCCATACATGAATGGAACTATTTTCAAAAGAGATTTGTTTTCAAAAACTTGATTAAGACGTTGTTAAATCAAAATTGTCATTTTGAAAATTTCTAAATTTTCAGTTTGGACTTTGCAATATCGAAAATCTTGAAATATTTCATAAAAATCACAAATTTTACATCCATCGGGTCGTAAATTTAAGGGAAAACACAAATATGTTCATAGTTTCCACCCCCCCTATTACCACTGACCTTAATAATTTGATTTTAACTACACCTCCGTTTTGGGGGCCCCAAACCTGCATTTTGACGACCAGGGGTATACTGTAAAATCTTTATCAAATAAATTTATGCCCAAAACTCTCTAAATCATATTTCAAAACTATGGTCAAAATTTTGTATTCATATCTTAAAGATATCTCGAGAAATCGCTAAGACTTCAAACCTCCGTTTTGGGGGCCATTAGAAAAAAGCTACCTATCTTTAAGCGATTGAAAAATATTGTTGAAATTGAAAATTTTGAAAAAGAACTACCGGGAAATAAAGTAGAGATGTTAAAATTTTTCATGCCGCAAAAGTTTTTGTAAAACCTCTTTTCCTCTAGATTTGAGAGAAATTTCAAATTTGATCGCCGTTTTGGGAGCCACATACTGTAGCGGTCCTAGGCCGTTGTCACAAACGACTTATCACTAATTCATCATTACATCGAAGAAATTACATAAAACAATATATTAAAAACATCTAAGTTAAAAACATGACCCTGTTATGCTAGTTTCAATCACAAAAGATTTGCATCAAAAAGCTTCAAAGTAAAAAAGGGATTCCTTAACCATTGTGGTTATTATTGTAGTTATCGTGTGTAGATACTTGATTGTGACTTGAAAGATTTTGAAGATCTTTGAAAATCGTTTGAAATATTCGTCGTAGAAATCCAAAATAAAGTCTTACTGTAGTCTAATTTCAAATGATGGCCTTCCATAGCGCTTCTGAAATTTATTAAGATACTACAAACTTAGAAAGATGATGGATTACTCAAATTTCAATCTGGAGGCATCAGTTGTTAGTCAGTTGTTAAAATCTATAAAAGTCATGGACACTAATCAGGGGGCAAGAATTACCAATAGAATCTGGTTAAGTTAGAAATGTTGATGCAAATCAACATCATCCCCGGAAAAAATATACAACAGGTTAAAATCGCTAACGAAAATCGAAACGCTACAGAAGAAGGCTTCAGAAACGAAAGGCTGTTATTATACTATCTAACATAGGAGAAGAAAATGTAGTTAAACCAAACCCAGAAACTAACAGTTAACCAAATGGCCATTATCAGTAAAGCCATAGGTTAACGAACTAGTATTCAATCTTACAATATTTATTATTCGAGAAGTTTGGGGAACATAAATCCCTGTAGCTGTACCTATTGATCAAAATAAACCTTTGAGTTAAATTCGTTCAAATAATTTTAAATGTTCTTCAAAGAGATGATTTAGATATTTTTCATTTGCACACACTTATCAACTAATTCTTTCGATTTATATTTCTCGAGTTCTCGTTGAAGCTTGGCATATTCTTTTACCAAAAACAAAGGATTTTGGACGTACTCCGCGTCGTTATCTTTTATGAGTGATTCGACCGCCTCAAAATCATAATTTTGAAATTTAAGGTATATAACTGTTCTTGAAATCTTCTTATTCTTGATTGCCTCATTGGGGACCTCATTGTTCTAAAAAAATTCTGATTAAAAGAAGAAAATCAGGGTGATGCTAGGCTGCTTCAGCTAAGAAACAAAGAAAATCGTGAATATTAAATCTTATTTTAAAAAAATATGCAAAATTTTTATTTTCAATCTAAAATAAATCGATGATAAAATTGCTCCAAAACAACACACTTTCTTCAAAATATCCTTGGAATGTTGCCATCCAAAAATGTCGCCTTCCCATGATTCTATTTCATAACATTTAATCTGCTAATTTAACACTAAAATTCAAATTTAGGCAGATGAGTGGAATTTAGGCCTACTGTCGAAGACGAAAAAATGGGTTGTTTTGGTACGGAAAAATTGAATTTGGCTAAAAATCGTTCGGAATTTCAAAATTTGCACCAAAAAGTCAAAATTTCAGAATTTTCGAGAAAAGAATCAAATTCATAGGAAATTTCGGTAGCGGTATTTCGGACTTACACGGTGTGGCGGAAATTAACCAAAAATTTGCCGAATGGCGGAATCAGGTACCCCCTGAAACCACTCCCTCGAATATTTTCATGATAAAAAAAACTTCTTCTGATTTTACAGGCCAAGTCAATGTAACAATTACGTTGCAGTCACTTGAAAAACTTATCAGTTTAGCCAAAAGATTGAGTAATACCCAAAGATCCAATTCTAATCATAATTCAATACAATAGCATTTCAAAAATTAATCGAATCGAAATGTACTTGAAAGAATTTATTTATATATTTTTTCATTTCCAAACATTGTTCAACCAATTCTCTCGATTTATTATTTTCGAGTTGCCGATGCAGTTTCGCATATTCCTTTACCAAAAACAAAAGATTTGACTGACGCTCATCTTCCCGATCGGTCAGGAGATTTTCTACTGCTCGAAAGTCGTGCTTTCGAAATTTCAGGTATGAACTGATGTCAATGATAATATTATTGTGTTGGTCAAAGTCATCAAGTAACACTTCTGCCTCGTTGAACTTTCCTAATTTGATCAAAATCAAGGCTTCCAAAATGAAGACATTTGCATCAGTAAAAACAATATCTCGTTTAAGTTCATCGCATGCAAGTAGTGCTTCGTTGTAATTTCCTTTCTCGTAAAGTAAAAAGCAATTCTTTTTTGTGAAGTTAAAGTGAAACACTCGAGAAAATGGTTTTCTGTGTATGTGTTCTTTCCAATTCTTCATGGTTTGTTCAGCCAAATCAAAGCAACCGTTCTTGATGTATAAAGAACATTTTGCATCATAATACACCAAATAGTCCACGTCACTGAGATTATTTGTGTCAACGGAATTCAACAAAGCTTCAACATCACTTACAGTGACAAGCCTCGCCAATCTTATTTTAATGTCATCAAATCCTTTCTTCTTGACCAGTTCATTAAATACATTTTGAAATATATCTTTGTATAACGACACTCGTCCATGCATATTATATACCTCAGCTTGCTTCAGCTTCCACAAGTAAACTTCCACAGAATTTTCTTCAAGCTCTAAGGAAAACTCTTCTTCAAAAGCAAAAATCTCATCCAAATTACGTAAACCTAATTGAATTGACGCGTCCATGAAACGACGATAAACAAGCAATAAACCGTGAAAAGTTTCCACAGCTCGAGACAACCTATATTGTTCTAACAAATCTTTTGAAAGAAGTTCAGTAAGTAGGTATAAATTCTCCATCTCCATTCTACCTACGGCGATATTTAACACCTGGTTAACATCAAAGTTGATTCCTTTGAATGCACCACTCATGATCAAACGAAAAACATGAATGTACCATAAATCCTCGTGGTCACCATTTGCAAACAAATCTTTAAAAGAAACCTCTATTTTCAAAAGAACAACTTCAAGCAGTGTCAACGGACATTCACCCTCGACAAATTGATTTTGTTCAATACGATATCGGATAACTTTTTGCACAAGACTGTGAATTTCTAAACAATCATTCCGCTCGTTGACCAATGAATATTGACAAAGCAGTGAGATGATTTCATTTAATTCAAATTCGTCAACTTTATCAAAATAGCTGAATGTGTTTTTGTTGATTTTTCGATTGTCCATGAAAGCCATCATTCCCAAGATCAAAAGAGCATTCTTTGATTCGACCCGAATCTTCGCAAAAGCCAAATCCCAAACTGTCAACAATGTTTTGTCATATTCAGTAAAGGAATTGATTTTCATTCCCAAAACACTTTCTCTGCATGCTTCAAATTGTTCGATGTATTTGTGTAGAGGAACTTTATGTTTTTTGATGTAACAAATGGCTTGGTGAAGGGCTAAAGGTAATGATTGTAAACGATTCCCTAAAATGGAGATTTCATGTTGGCTGGCTGCAGAAAGTTCATTCTGTAAGAAGCCAATGGATTCTTGTTCTTGGAAACATGGAACAGCAATTTGAATCAAGCCATAATCTTCCCAATCTTTCAATTGAGATGTCAACAATAAGCTGATTTTTTCTTTCATATTTCGAATAAATGAAGTGACGTCTTTTATGACCTCAGTGAAGTCATCCAATACAACCAGCGATTTTTTGGAGCCTTCACAAATCTTAGAGAGGAAAATGAAAGTCAGAGTTTCCATCGAAGGTTCATCAGGTATTAGTTGTTTACAACCAAATGCACACAAAATCTCGCTCAAAGATTTCTTGAGGCTGACAGCAGAAATCCAAAATATCTTCTGATATTCATCCTTGTGCATTTGAACGAACTTTGCAGCAGTTTGTGTTTTTCCCACACCTCCCATTTCACTCAAAGCAATTGTTTGATTTTGTTGAAGTTTCAAGTGAATGGATTCAATCAAACTTTCTCGTCCAAAGAAGATGGAAACAGGCTCTGGTAAATTCCAATGTCTCTTTGTTGTATCTAGAAGGAATAAATAACATATAATGTTTCTTTGAATAAATTCAGGTTTAACCCTATTCTTACTAGGCTTTTAGGGGCAGTTCAAAACTAGGGGGGAGGGGCTTTTCCTGTACCACCCCTATCTTTTGATCTAGTGGGTCTTTTTGAATGAAATTTGGCATACAAGAACGTTGTCATTAAAAGGCAACTTTTGACAAAAAATCTTTTTGATGACGTCACTCATCATGCCTACAGTGAGAAAAAGCTTAAAATTTCCTTTGTTCTTATAAATAGCCAATGTATTCACAAAGGCTTTAGAAAAAGTTGGCTGAGTCTAAATTGCTTATTATATCCTAAATATTCAATAAATTACAGTTTAAACGTTATATTTGACATAAAAATAAATTTATATTGGAACAGTGTTAATTTTGTGTGAAAATTTTTAGGTTTCAAAATTTTTTTTATTTCGAAGCTAAATAAAAGTTAGGAATTTACAGAAAATTTCATCGCAAAAGTTCTATTATTTCAGGAGCTACTACCATTAATTTGACCTCCGAACAGAAGCAGCCCCCCCCCCTTAGTACGATTAGGGTTAAGCATGGATAGAGAAAATAAAAATCATAGCTAAAGCTTTACCCTTTACAGATTTTGATTCCATTGATAGCTGGTCAACTTTGTTGCTCAATTCTGTAAAAAACAAGTGATACTTTTATGGACCTACCTGGTTATGCATTTAACACATATATAATTGATATCTACGTGAGCGTGACCATTAAATAATTATTCAGAACAAATAGTGACGATCTATTAAAATTAGTCGTTTGTTTCTTATAGAAAAACGTTAAGAAACCAAAATTTCATGCTCTTGAAATATTCTTTTTTTCACAAAAATCTACTCGAGCCATCTTTTACCTACTTTCATGCAAAAAATCAAACCCATTTATTTAGCCGTTTTTTGGCCCAAATTTGCCCAAAAATACTATTTCGAAAATCGGGCTCCGTCACATTCGAGGGTTTATAGTTATGCATCTTTGTGCAAAAAATCATAAATAATGAAAGAGCCAATCTTTAGAAAAGCTATTACCTAAGTAATTATTGATAATGTGCTTATAAAAAGATATTGAATTTGGCCAGTTTTTATATAAAAATACGTCAAGCAGCCAAAATTTCATGTCTAAACACACATACTCTTCAAAAGTAAGCCCTCATGAGCAAAAACAACATCTATCTCATAAAAAATTGAGTAATTTGACTAAGAATATTGATGTATGCCTATTAATAGTGATTCTTATAGATAAACATGCGTTTTTTGAGCCAACAAAATTTGTTTGCAAAATTCTGCTTGAACCATCTTTTACCTATGATGGTACCCTACTTTCATGCAAAAAATCCGAAAAAATTAATGATCCAATTTTTCACAAAGTGCAAAAAACCCGTTTTTTAGCCGTTTTATTTGCCCAAAATTTTTTTTGTTGAAAATCAGGCTCCGTCACATTTTGGCCATCACCATTTTGCGCCTTTTTTACCAAAAATCAAAAGATTCCTATGATTCAATCCTGAGGAAAGTTGGTAACAAACGAACGGACGGCCGGACGAGCGAACACAGGTTAATTTATAGGACCTCCACCCCACCGGGGTAGGTTCAAAATTTATATTTATCAGAAAAGGCCTTCTTATTCAGCAATATTCCGTTAAAAGAATAAAAATAAACTTCGTGTAGATTACAGAGGAAATTTGTAAAGGTCTCGGAACACTTGAAACATTTTTCATCGACTAGATACATTTGAAATCTGATTTTTGATGAAAAAAGTTGCTAGCAGACCACCTCAAAAGAGGAGGAAAAACATTTGACAAACATAACAAATTTTTGTGGTATAACTTTACCATCAATTTGGCACATGTCAGCTTTCAACGTCAATTTCGAATCCATCACTGTGGACAATTCTAGATAAAAAAAAAGAAGAATGAAAATCAACGTGTCAGCTATTTTGAGCGACGTCAAAGTTTTTATTAAGATCACTTTCACTTCAAAAGGGTGTTGTAGAGTGACGAAGCCTCCTAACTTCTCGTACATAATAAACGAAGGTAGAGTTTCTTGGGGTAGTTGCGGTTGTCGACCTTTCTTGTTCGTTTGATTCACTTTTTGCAAAAAAAAAAACAAATAAAACATACCATCCATTTCATCTTTATTAGCCTTCGTATTCAGTCTACTATCCATTAACTTGGCTAAATCTAGAGGAGAAATGGTGTTATTCAATGACCAAAAAATCAGTGTCAAGAAGTAAAAAGGTTAACAATATTCAGCTCCTACATTACAAAGAATTCAAAAGAGGCAGGAAATAAATATGTTATCTCATCTTCGACGTCATTGTTATAAGCTTTTGCAGAAGATAATTGTTCACTTTCTCCAAAATATAAAACAAGTAAACGAAATAAAACATACCATCCATTTCAACTCTACCAGCTTTCATATTTATTGACGTGGCTAAATCTAGAGTAAAACAAATAGTGATATTTATCGGGAAATGTCTATTCAGACAGAAAGATAGTGAAAATATATCACAAAAAGCTTCTTATATATTACAGAGGATGTCGAAAAACTATAACATAGATAACAAGAAGAAATCAATATTTTTCAAAAAGGAGCAATTTTGTTTAGAACGTCAACTTGGCGATGCCTCCTACTTTTTATTAGACAATCATCAGGTAGATACCATTTTCTCCGAAATATAAAACAAGTAAAGAAACAAACATACCATCCATTTCATCTTTATCAGCTTTCGTATTCAGTCCACTATTCATTGACTTGGCTAAATCTAAAGTAAAACAAATTGTCATAGTGTCCTTCAGGGTCTCTTCCCCCCCCCATGCCTAGAATGAAAATTTTCCATCCCCCCCCTCATTTTTCCCCACCCTGCCTCCAAAAATTTCTCTGTCCCCCCCCCCCTCAAGCAAAAAATTAAAAAGCTGTAATTTGATTAGACAGGAACCTGTCTGCGTATTTTTTTTTAATCTGATGAATACTTGACGGGTCAGAGCTGTGAGTCCGATTTTGGCCTCAAAAAAATTACAGTGGGAAATTCGAATTTAGCGCTGTATTCACTTACTAAAATAAAAATTAAATTTCGGAACTTGCACTTTCTTTAAGAAAGTGTGACCAGTGAAACGATAACAGAATTTGATTGGCTGTGTTTTCAACCGTTATTAGGATATGGGAAATTCAAACTGTCAGCCCGTACCATGCTATATATTTTGCCATCAGTATATAGAATAAGAAATCATAACATGGATCTCCAGGCTATAATTTGATGAACTTAACGCTTATTGTTTTCCCTAAGGTAGTTCTAATTCAAGAAGAAATGGAAAGGATGGTTGTTTTCAAACCATAATATTAATAAAACTAAGCATTATGCTATATCATCTCATAAAACCAGATGTTTTTCAATTTTGAATTGATTTTGGTGAGTATCCCCCCCCCATGCCTAGAATGAAAATTTTCCATCCCCCCCCCTCGTTTTTTCCCACCCTGGCTTCAAAAAAAATTCTTTCCCCCCTATACGTCCTTTTGACCTCAAAACCCATCCCCCCCCTGAATCCAGGGGGGAGGACACTATGATGGTGTTACTCAATGACCACAAAAATTGGGGGCAACTGGTAATAAGTTTAACAAGATTCAGCTCTTACAACACAAAGACTTCAAAAGAAGTAAGAAAGTAAATGTGCTTTCGAAAAAATTGAAAACCAATGTATCTCACCTTCGACGTCAGTTTTGTCAGCTTTTGCCGAAGATAATTGTTTCAAATAAGTTTTCATCCATTGATTATGTTGTTCGATATTTTTGATAGCATTCGAATTATCGCTCGCTTCATTTCGCAACAAATCCACTTCTTGATCCAAATTGGTGACCATTCGAGAAATAACCAACACATGTTTATCCAATGGACAACTTTCCAAATCATAAAACATTTGCATATTCTTGTATTTCAATCCCAGTAAAATGTTCTCCATTCGATTCAGATCTCAGTTGTTTGAAAAGCTTGTTGTAAATTTGGTACTGCATTGACTGAACCATGTATTAAGTCATTTCTTAAATTTCTGATCAAAAACAAGAAAGCTCCAATAGATTGATCGTTGGATTGAAGAGATTTGATTTTCCATCCTCCAGCAGGTTGCAATCCAACCACTGCCACTGACCTCAATACAGCAATCAGTAAGGTGATATCCCAATCCTCTGGGTTGGATGATCCATTTTGTGGACACAATATTTGCCATTGTTCTTTCTTCAACACTTTGTTCAACTCGTGTTTATTGTCTTGTTTGCATTGCACGAATATTTGATAAAGTTGTTTTGGACAAGTTGGAAGTCCAGTATAAAAAGGGTCTTTGTGCACGTTGTGAAGTACATCAATGAGCGCTTCTTTGATACAATACTCCGAAGCGAGGTTGATGCGAACCCAATACTCGCTTTGGAGGATGTACAATGGTGTACTCATCTCATTCTCTTCATTTATTTCTTTTTATTTTCTTAATCTTTTGTTTTTGCTGAAAAATATAAAAAGCATAACAAATGTAATTCTGAAAAAACAGAGATCGTCTTTCGGTTCAAAAAACATTTTAAAAGGCTAACTCAGGGGGCCATAAACTTCAAAGATTCTAAAGGAAAATTATGACATTTAAGTTTCAAAACTATGGTCATTTTGGGAAACATTTAATAAAATAGGTTTAGTAAAAAGGTTATCATAGACAGTGGAATAAAATTTCTAATGTATATACTGCATTATTCAGAATTAAGAGATTTCATTAAAGTTTCAAAAACACTTTGTCTTAACACTACGTTCACTTTTATGACGGTTCTTAACAGGTAAAAAATATTATCAATCGATATGATTTCCCCGGGACGGAGGGTGGGGTACTAAGTCTACAGGATGACGGGGGTGCCACCAGGCTTTCGATTCTCGGACCCTCCTAAAAGAGAGAAAAATTAGAAAATGTTGTGAATTTTACGACCCTTATTGGGACTAATTTGACCAAATTTTGATGTTTTAAGGGTAACATTTTTCGACCCTTAATGGGACTGAGATTTAATTTTTCTGATTTTTCAAACCATTACAGGGACTGTCAGGTTCCAAAAAGGCATCCTTAAGGGCGGTAAATACCACATCACATACCGTACCTCCACTTACCCTCCCCCCCCTGAGATGCTTTTCGTTTTGATCTTTTTTATCACAATTTTGAAATTTAAGGCATATAACTGTTCTTGAAATGTTCTTATTTTCGATCGCCTCATTGTTCTTACAAAAATATTCTTATTAAGAGAAGAAAATCATGGTGATGCTGGGCCACCAGCTAAGAAACAAAGAAAATCGTGAATTTAAATCTTGTTTTAAAAAATATACAAAATTTTTATTTGCAATCTAAAATATATTAATGATAAAATTGCTCCCAAACAACCGCCTTTGTTCAAAATATCCTTGGAATGTTGCCATCCAAAAATTTCGCTTACCAATAATTCTATTCATAATATTTAATTCTCTAATTTAACACAAAAATTCAAGACGTTTAGAAATTTAGACGGATTAGTGGAATTTAGGTCCACTGTCGAAGACGAAAAATTGGATTGTTTTGGTCCAAAAAAATGGAATTTGGCAAATAACCGTTCGAAATTTCGGAATTTACACCAAAAAGTCAAAATTCTGGAATTTTCGAGAAAAAATCAATTTCATAGGAAATTTTCGGTGGTAGAATTACGGACTTGATCTTTACATTGTGACGGATAATGGAGAAAATTTAGACCGAATGGCGGAATCAGGTACCCCCTGAAACCATCCCCTAGAATATTTTCATACTAAAAAAACACTACTTCTGATTTTATAGGCCAAGTCAATACAACAATTACATTGCAGTCAACAGTTAAAAACTTTTGCCAAAAGTTGGAGTAATTCCCAAAGATCCGATTCTAATCACAATTTGATAAAATTGCATTTCAAAAACAAATCGAATTCAAATGTACATGAAAGAATTTATTTACCATTTTTTTCATTTGCAAACATTGTTCAACCAATTCTCTCGATTTATCATTTTCGAGTTGTCGATGCAGTTTCGCATATCCCTTTACCAAAAACAAAAGATTTGACTGACGCTCATCTTCCCAATCAGTGAGGAGATTTTCTACTGCCTCAAAGTCGTGCTTTCGAAACTTCAGGTATGAGCTGATTTCAATGATAATTACATTATTGCGTTGGTTAAAGTCATCAAGTAGCACTTCTGCTTCGTTAAACTTTCCCAATTTGATCAAAATCAATGCTTCCGAAATTAAAACATCTGCATTAATAAGAAAATCTCGTTTAAGTTCATCGCAAGCTAGTAGTGCTTCGTTGTAATTTCCTTTCTTGTAAAGTAAAAAGCAATTCTTTTTTGTGAAATTAAAGTGCCATAATCGAGAAAAACATTTTCTGTGTAAGTGTTCTTTCCAATTCTTCATGACTTGTTCAGCCAAATCAAAGCAACCGTTCTTGATGTATAAAGAACATTTTGCATGATAATATATCAGAAAGTCCGTGTCACTGAGATTATTTGTGTCAACGGAATTCAACAAAGCTTCAACATCACTTACAGTAAAAAAACTCGCCAATCTTAATTTAATATCATCAAATCCTTTCTTCTTGACCAGTTCATTGAATAAATTTCGAACGATATTATTGCATAACAACGCTCTTCCATGTATATTATATACATCAGCTTGCTTTAACTTCCACTGGTAAACTTCTAAAGAATGTTCTTCAAGTTCTGTGGAAAACTCTTCTTCAAAAGCAAAAATCTCATTCAAATTAAGTAAACCTAACTGCCTTGACGCGTTTATGAAATGTTGATGACAATGCAACAGCATATCAAAAGTTTTCACATCTCGAAACAACCTATATTGTTTTAACAACACTTTTGAAAGAAGTTCAGAAATTTGGTATAAGTTCTCCATCTCCATTCTGCCTGTGGCGATATTTAACACCCGGGTAACATCAAAGTTGATAGTTTTAAGTGCACCACTCATGATCAAACAAAAAACATGAATGTACCATAAATCCTCGTAGTCATCATTTGCAACCAAATCTTTAATAGAAACCTCGATTTTCAAAAGAACATCTTCAAGAAGTGTCAACGGACATTCATCCTCAACAAATTGTTTCTGTTCAATACGATATCGGATAACTTTTTGCACAAGACTGTGAATTTCTAAACATTCGTTCCGCTCGTTGACCAATGAATATTGACCAAGCAGTGAGATGATTTCATTTAATTCAAATTCATCAACTTTATCAAAATAACTGAATGTTTTTTTATTGATTTTTCGATTGTCCATGAAAGCCATCATTCCTAAGACCAAAAGAGCATTCTTTGATTCGACCCGAATCTTCGCGAAAGCCATATCCCAAACTGTCAACAATGTCTTGTCATATTCAGTAAAGGAATTGATTTTCATTCCCAAAACACTTCTTCTGCATGCTTCAAATTGTTCGATGTATTTGTGTAGAGGAACTTTATGTTTTTTGATGTAACAAATGGCTTGGTGAAGGGCTAAAGGTAATGATTGTAAACGATTCGCTAAAATGGAGATTTCTCGATGTTTGGCTGTAGTAAGTTCATTCTGTAAGAAACCAATGGATTCTTGTTCTTGGAAACATGGAACAGCAATTTGAATCAAACCATAATCTTCCCAATCCCTCAATTGAGATGTCAACAATAAGCTGATTTTTTCTTTCACATTTCGAATGAATGAAGTGACGTCTTTTGTGACCTCAGTGACGTCATCCAATACAACCAGCAATCCTTTGGAGCCTTCACAAATCTTAGAGAGGAAAATGAAAGTCAGAGTTTCCATCGAAGGTTCATCAGCTATTAGTTGTTTACAACCAAATGCACACAAAATCTCGCTCAGAGATCTCTTGAGGCTGACAGCAGAAATCCAAAATATCTTCTGATATTCATCCTTATGCATTTGAACGAACTTTGCAGCGGTTTGTGTTTTCCCCACACCTCCCATTTCACTCAAAACAATTGCTTGATTTTGTTGAAGTTTCAAGTGAATAGATTCAATCAAACTTTCTCGTCCAAAGAATATGGAAACAGGCTCTGGCAAATTCCAATGTGTCTTTGTTGTATCTAGAAGGAATACAAAAGAAGGATAACAAATATTAAATAAAGTTTCTTTGAATAAATTCAAGTTTAAGCATGGGTAGAGAAAATAAAAATCATAACTAACGCTTTACCCTTTCCAGATTTTGATTCCATTGATAGCTGGTCAACTTTGCTGCTCAATTCTGTTAAAATAATTGATATCTATCAGAAAATACCTTTTTATTCAGCAACATTTCTTTAAAAGAATAAAACAAACTTTGTTTAGACTAAACAGAGGTAAAGGTCTCGGAACACTCGTTTCACTTTTTTGCAAATGGTTTAAATAAAAAAAACATACCATCCATTTCAACTCTATCAGCTTTTATATCCATTGACTTGGCTAAACCTAAAGTAAAAATTCTTAGGCGTTAGGTAGAATTAGGTATTACAAAAGATTTCTTATATCTTATAGAAAAAGTCGAAAAACTATAAGATAGATAACAAGAATAAATCAATATTTATTATAAGGATAAATTTCATTTAGAACGTCAACTTGGCGATCCCTCCTAATCTTTATTAAACAATTATCAGATAGGCTTTTGAGGGTAGTTACCATTTCATCTAAAATATAAAACAGGTAAAGAAATAAAACAAACCGTCCACTTCATCTCTATTAGCTTTCATATTCATTGACTTGGCTAGATCTAAAGTAAAGAAAATAGTGATATTTATCAGAAAATGCCTATTCAGACAGAAAAATTCCAGAGTTAAAAGAACTAAACAAGAAAAATAAAAAACATACCATCCATTTCAACTCTATCAGCTTTCATTTTCATTGACTTGGCTAAATCTAAAGTAAAACAAATTGTGTTATTCAATGAACACAAAAATCAGTGGGCAGAGGTAAAAAGTTAACAAGATTTAGCTCCTACATTGCAAAGACTTCAAAAGAGTTAAGAAAGTAAATGTGTTTTCGACGACATTAAAACCATTGCAACTCACCTTCGACGTCAGTTTTGTCAGCTTTTGCCGAAGATAATTGTTTCAAATAAGTTTTGATCCATTGATTAGTTTGTTCGATATTTTTGATAGCATTCGAATTATCGCTCGCTTCATTTCGCAACAAATCCACTTCTTGATCCAAATTGGTGACCATTCGAGAAATAACCAACACATGTTTATCCAATGAACAACTTTCCAAATCATAAAACATTTGCATATTCTTATATTTCAATCCCAGTAAAATGTTCTCCATTCGAGCTCTCAGTTTCTTGGAAGCTTGTAAGTTTGGTACTGCATTGACTGAACCATGCATTAATTCATTTCTTAAATTTCTGATTAAAAACAAGAAAGCTCCAATAGATTGATCGTTGTGTTGAAGAGATTTGATTTTCCATCCTCCAGCAGGTTGCAATCCAACCACGGACCTCAACACAGCAATCAGTAAGGTGATATCCCAATCTTCTGGGTTGGTTGATCCATTTTGTGGACACAATATTTCCCATTGTTCTTTCTTCAACACTTTGTTCAACTCGTGTTTCTTGTTTTGTTTGCATTGCACGAATATAAAAGGCGTAGTGGTATGGTGGTTATCATCCTTGGCTCCCGCCTGGGAGGCCCGAGTTTGATACCCACCGTGTCACTACGATTCACTTGGCAAGTGAATGCACCTTCGCCCGGGTCAACCCATGCCATGTGAGGGGAATTGGGTACCACTACTCTGATACAAGAGTGTGGGGAGATATATCAGGCAATGTGGTGTGGTGACGAAATTCATAGGGTCAGACTTGTGAGAACGCATGGTTCTCCCGTCCTGATCGAGTATCGTTGCTATACACCATCGGTTCTGTGTGTCGCGAACATAGGATCGGCAGAGTCTGATAAGCGCGATGATTTCCCTATCCCAAGATAGTGAATGCTGTCCTGGGGTTGGGCCAATTCCCCATGTGGGATGGTACATCTCTCTCGCACGAATATTTGATGAAGTTGTTTTGGACAAGTTGGAAGTCCAGTATAAGAAGTGTCATTGTGCACGTTGTGAAGTACATCAATGAGCACTTCTTTGATACAATACTCCAAAGCGAGGTTGATGCGAACCCAATACTCGCTTTGGAGGATGTACAATGGTGTACTCATCTCATTCTCTTCATTTATTTCTTTTTATTTTCTTAATCTTTTGTTTTTTGCTGAAAAATATAAAAAGCATAACAAATGTAATTCTGAAAAAACAGAGATCGTCTTTCGGTTCAAAAAACATTTTAGAAGGCTAACTCAGGGGGCTATAAACTTCAAAGATTCTAAAGGAAAATTATGACATTTAAGTTTCAAAAATATGGTCATCTTGGGAAACATTTAATAAAATAGGTTTAGTAAAAAGGTTATCATAGACAGTGAAATAAAATACTACTAATGTATATACTACATTATTCGGAATAAAAAATTTATTAAAGTTTCAAAAACACTTTGTCTTAACACTACTCTTAGGTGCCAAATAAACGGGGGGGGGGGGGTTCGAATAAATGGGAAAATTTTTCAAATTAAATAAACGGGGGGGGCCTAATTACCGGGGAGGTTGGAAAATGGACCTTTAAAAACCCTAAAAAGGGTCAAAATAGACTAAATTTAGGCTTTTTAGAGTAAAACAAGGAATTTTCCTTTTTGTAGTTGGGAATTTTTTCAAAAATTAATAAACGGGGGGGGGTCCTAATAAGGTCCGGGGGGGTTGGAAAAAAATCGAAAAATTAACAAGCGGGGGGGCCCGTTTATTTGGCACCTAAGAGTATGTTCACTTTTATGACGGTTCTTAACAGGTACAAAATATTATCAATCGATATGCTTTCCCCGGGACGGAGGGTGGAGTACTAAGTCTACAGGATGACGGGGGTGCCACGAGGCTTTCGATTCTCGGACCCTCCTAAAAGAGAGAAAATTAGAAAATGTTGTGAATTTTAAGACCCTTATTGGGACTAATTTGACCATATTTTGATGTTTTAGGGGTAAAATTTTTCGACCCTTAATGGGACTGAGATTTGATTTTCTGATTTTTAAAACCATTACAGACACTGCCAGGTTCCAAAAAGGCATCCTTAAGGGCGGTAAATACCACATCACATACTGTACCTCGACTTGCCCCCCCCCCCGAGATGCTTTTTGTTTTGATCTTTTTTATCATACTTTTGAAATTTAAGGCATATAACTGTTCTTGAAATGTTCTTATTTTCGATCGCCTCATTGGGGACCTTATTGTTCTTACAAAAATATTCTTATTAAGAGAAGAAAATCATGGTGATGCTGGGCCACCAGCTAAGAAACAAAGAAAATCATGAATTTAAACCTTGTTTTAAAAAATATACAAAATTTTTATTTGCAATCTAAAATATATTAATGATAAAATTGCTCCCAAACAATCGACTTTGTTCAAAATATCCTTGGAATGTTGCCATCTAAAAATTTGGCCTACCCATGATTCTATTTCATAACATTTAATCCTCTAATTTAACACAAAAATTCAAGACGTATAGAAATTTGAACGGATGTGCAGAATTTAGGTCAACTGTCGAAGACGAGAAATTGGGCTGTTTTGGTCTGAAAAATGGAGTTTGGCAAATAATCATTCGAAATTTTGGAGAAAAGAATCAATTTCATTGAAAATTTTCGTTGGTAGAATTTCAGACTTGATCTTCACGGTGTGACAGAAATTGGACAAAATTTAGACCGAATGGCGGAATCCAGTACCCCCTGAAACCACTCCTTAGAATATTTTCATAGTTAAAATAAAAACACTTCCATTTCTGCTTTTCCAGGCCAAGTCAATACAACAATTACATTGCAGTCAGTTAAAAATTTTAGCCAAAAGTTGGAGTAATTCCCAAACATGCGATTCTAATCACAATTTGATAAAATTGCATTTCAAAAACGAATCGAATTTAAATCTACTTGAAAGAACTTAGTTATACTTTTCTTCATTTGCAGACATTGTTCAACCAATTCTTTCGATTTATTGCTCCGGCCTAGGAGCCTTTAATTCTCTCTTCCGACAAGGGTCAAGACATTTTTTGTTTGTTTATCTAATCCGATGATCTATTCCGATTTAACAAAAACGGATCACTGATTCCGATAATATTGTGATTTGATTGGTCGAAAAGTATTTAGAAAAAGATGGCTATCGAAAGTGGACTTTAGCTGACTGTGTAGCAAATACTGGCAAATCTCAGTGAAAAATTGATCATTTTCATCCTTATTCATGATGTTTTGGACACGATTTATGAGAAGTTTGATGGTGCGTTGTACGTTGTACTGTATACTGAATTCAAATACGCGTGTTTCTCATGATTTTATGCTGTAAAAATGATCTATTTTGGACTTTTGGTCATTTTTCATGATGTGATGATATCTAATTGGTGGTTGTCCCTTTTGGATTTTCAAACTTGACAATGAAACTTTCAAACACACAGCCATTGATACACAGTATTTTTTGTGGTGTTATGTATGGCTGAAAATGATCCTGTTTTGGACTTTGTTATTGTCGTATTCATCATCAGCTGGCGACCGTTCCTTTTGATTTTTCAAACCCGACACAGATTTTTTACAAACATATCACTATGAGAATTCAATAAAGGATACTGAAACACAGTTCCTGTGTAAATTTTAACAAGATTGGAGAAATTTTCACAGTCAGACAGTGTTTTGGCTGAAAATTATCATTTTTGGACTTTGTTGTAATTTCATCGCGGCTGCTGGCGTCCGTTCCTTTTGACTTTTCAAACCCGACACAGATTTTTTACAAACATATCACTATGAGAATTCAGTAAAGGATACTAAAACACAATTCCTGTGTAAATTTGAACAAGATCGGAGAAATTTTCACAGTATTATGGCTGAAAATGATCATTTTGGATTTTGTCGTAATTTCGTCGCGGCTGGCGACCGTTCCTTTTGATTTTTCAAACCCGACACAGATTTTTTACAAACATATCACTATGAGAATTCAGTAAAGGATACTAAAACACAATTCCTGTGTAAATTTGAACAAGATCGGAGAAATTTTCACAGTGTTATAACTGAAAATGATATTTTTTGGACTTTGTCGTAATTTCATTAGCTGGGGCGTCCGTTCCTTTTGAACATTTTTCAAACCCGAAACAGGTTTTTTTCCAAATATAACACTATTTATTACATACACACTATTGACCATTTAATTTGGTTTATCCTACTCTTCTCCAAGTATTATCCCAGCAGAAAAAATAATGCTTAGCTAAAAACCCGTGGCTTAATGGGATAAACTTTCGCGGGGATTAAATTTCGCTGATTTCGCGGAGTTGGGTGTCATCCGCAAAATTAAGTCTCAATGGAAATTTGGAAAGGCCTCATTCGCGAAATATTTCTAAACAAAACTCAAAATTTGTCAAACAAATACTTTTTGAATGTTTACTGGCATCAAAGAAGTGCTAATAATGTGTATTTCAACAACCAAAATGCACAATTTGACAGTTAAGTCACAAAATTTTGAAAATATTGCCACCCGCGAAAGTTTATCCCATTAACTAAATTTTATGCGGACAATCAAATCAATGGCGCATCATGGCTTCGCTATTGGCAAGTTTAGAAAAAAATAAATTTATAAGAACTTGGAAATATTGACTTCTAAATGTTTATCTCCTTTAGCTCCAATTTTGAACTTTTTAGTTGAGGATGAGTGGGCGGGGGATGGGCTTGGTTATTTAAGCAAGAAAGTGCATGTGTAATCACTTAGAAGAGCTAAACTTCCAGCTGGTTTATTTATTCGTACAATTCGTTAAGATTATTTCTCATACTCGCTCTGCAATAGATTTATTGCTTTGCTTTCTGATCTGTTCTGATTAGTAGTTTGTGGGCAACGTTCGAACACAACTAACTCAACAAGCTCATCTTTCACATCTTTTAATCTCTAAAGCCGGAGCTTCCAGCGCAGCTGGTTTATTAGTTTTGAGTTGTCGATGCAGTTTCGCATATTCCTTTACCGAAAACAAAAGATTTGACTGACGCTCATCTTCCCCATCGGTTAGGAGATTTTCTACTGCTTCAAAGTCATGCTTTCGAAATTTCAGGTATGAACTGATTTCAATGGTAATCTTATTGTGTTGGTCAAGGTCATCAAGTAACACTTCTGCATTGTTGAACTTTCCTAATTTGATCAAAATCAATGCTTCCCAAATGAAAACATTTGCATTAGTAAAGACAATGTCTCGTTTAATTTCATCGCATGCAAGAAGTGCTTCGTTGTAATTTCCTTTCTTGTAAAGTAAAAAGCAATTCCTTTGTGTCAAGTTAAAGTGCCACAATCAAGAATATTGTTTTATGTGTATGTGTTCTTTCCAATCCTTCATGACTTGTTCAGCGAAATCAAAGCAACCGTTCTTGATATATAAAGAACATTTTGCATCATAATAAACCAACAAGTCAGCGTCACTGAGATTATTTGTGTCAACGGAATTCAACAAAACTTCAACATCCCTTACATTGAGATGCCTTGCCAATCTTAATTTAATGTTATCAAATCCTTTCTTCTTGATCAGTTCATTGAATAAATTTTGAACGATATCTTCGTATAACGACATTAGTCCATGTATATTATATGCCTCAGCTTGCTGTAGCTTCCACTGGTAAACTTCTTCAGAATTTTCTTCAAGCTCTGAGGAAAACTCTTTTTCAAAAGCAAAAATCTCGTTCATACATTAAGTAAACCTAATTGACTTGACGCGTATATGAAACAACGATGAACAAGCAACAGGTTGTGAAAAGTTTCCACATCTCGAAACAACCGATATTGTTTTAACAAAACTTTTGAAAGAAGTTCAGCAAGTAGGTATAAGTTTTCCATCTCCATTCTGCCTACGGCGATATATAATACAAGGGAAACATCAAAGTTGATAGTTTTGAGTGCACCACTCATGATCAAACGAAAAACATGAATGTACCATAAATCCTCGTAGTCATCATTTGCAACCAAATCTTTAATAGAAACCTCGATTTTCAAAAGAAGACTTTCAAGCAGTATCAACGGACATTCATCCTCAACAAATTGTTTTTGTTCAATACGATATCAGATAACTTTTTGCACAAGACTGTGAATTTCTAAACATTCGTTCCGCTCGCCGACCAATGAATATTGACCAAGAAGTGAGATGATTTCATTTAATTCAAATTCGTCAACTTTATCAAAATAAAAGAATGTCTTTTTGTTGATTTTTCGATTGTCCATGAAAGCTATCATTCCCAAGATCAAAAGAGCATTCTTCGATTCGACCCGAATCTTCGCAAAAGCCATATCCCAAACTGTCAACAATGTTTTGTCATATTCAGTAAAGGAATTGATTTTCATTCCCAAAACACTTTTTCTGCATGCTTCAAATTGTTCGATGTATTTGTGTAGAGGAACTTTATGTTTTTTGATGTAACAAATGGCTTGGTGAAGGGCTAAAGGTAATGATTGTAAACGATTCGCTAAAATGGAGATTTCTTGATGGCTGGCTGTAGTAAGTTCATTCTGTAAGAAGCCAATGGATTCTTGTTCATGGAAACATGGAACAGCAATTTGAATCAAACCATAATCTTCCCAATCCCTCAATTGAGATGTCAACAATAAGCTGATTTTTTCTTTCACACTTCCAATGAATGAAGTGACGTCTTTTGTGACCTCAGTGACGTCATCCAATACAACCAGCGATCTTTTGGAGCTTTCACAAATCTTAGAGTGGAAAACGAAAGTGAGAGTTTCCATCGAAGGTTCATCAGGTATTAGTTGTTTACAACCAAATGCACACAAAATCTCGTTCAGAGATCTCTTGAGGCTGAGAGCAGAAATCCAAAATATCTTCCGATATTCATCTTTGTGTATTTGAACGAACTTTGCAGCAATTTGTGTTTTCCCCACACCTCCCATTTCACTCAAAGCAACTGCTTGATTGTGATGAAATTTCAAGTTAATGGATTCAATGAAACTTTCTCGTCCAAAGAAGATGGAAACAGGCTCTGGCAAGTTCCAATGTGTCTTTGTTGTATCTAGAAGGAATACAAAACAAGGATAACAAATAACAAACAAGTGATACTTTTATGGACCTACCCGGTTATGCATTTAACACATTTATAATTGATGTCTACGTGACGTGACCATTAAACAATCATTCAGAACACAAATAGTGACGATCTATTAAAATTAGTCGTTTGTTTCTTATAGAATAAAACATTTAGAAACCAAAATTTCATGCTCTTGAAATATTCTTTCATATTCAAGACTTCGTGAGCAAAAAAAACATCTATCTCATAAAAAAATTGAGTGATTTGACTAAGAACATTGATGTATGCTTATTAATAGTGATTCTTAAAGATAAACATGCCTTTTTTTAGCCAATAAAATCCTTTTGCAAAAATCTGCTAGAGCCATTATTTACCTATGATGGTACCCTGCTTTCATGCAAAAAATCAGAAGAAATTAATGATCCAATTTTTCACAAAGTTTTTTAGCCGTTTTTTGGCCCAAATTTTTTTCGAAAATCGGGCTCCGTCACATTTTGGCCATCACCATTTTGCATCTTTGTACCAAAACTCAAAAGCTTCCTATGATTCAATCCTGAGAAAATTTAATAACAGACGAACGGACGAACACAGGTTAATTTATAGGACCTCCACCCCACCGGGGTAACTCCAATAAAGTTTCTTTGAATAAATTCAGGTTTGAGCATGGGTAGAGAAAATAAAAATCATACCTAAAGCTTTACCCTTTATAGATTTTGATTCCATTGATAGTTGGTCAACTTTGTTGCTCAAGTTTGTTAAAAAAATTATATTTATCAGAAAAAGCCTTTTTATTCAGCAACATTCCTTTAAAAGAATAAAACAAACTTTGTGAAGACTAATCATAGGTAAAGGTCTCGGAACACTCAGAACATTTTTCATCGAATGGGCCCCATCTCAAAAGATGAGAAATAGAAAAGATTGAAAAATACAACAAGATAAATACCATCAATTTGGAATTTGTCAGCTTTCAATGTCAATTTCGAATCCATCACTGTGGACAATTCTAGATAAAAAAAATAATGAAAATCAACATGTCAGCTTTTTTGAGCGATGTCAAAGTTTTTATAAAGATCAGTTCTACTTAAGAAGGGTGTTGTAGAGTGGTGAAGCCTCCTAACTTCTCGTACATAATAAACGAAGGCAGAGCTTCCTGGGGTAGTTGGTGGTGTCGACCTTTCTTGTTCGTTTGATTCACTTTTTGCAAAAAAAAAAACAAAAAAAACATACCATCCATTTCATCTTTATTAACCTTCGTATTCAGTCTACTATCCATTGACTTGGCTGGTCCTAGGCCGTCGTCACAAACGACTTGTCACTTATTCATTACATCGAATAAATTACATGTAACAATATATTTAAAACATTTAAGTTGAAAACATGACCCTGTTATGCTAGTTTCCATCACAAAAGATTTAAATCAAAAAGCTTCAAAAATCTTTGAGAATCGTTTGAAATATTCGTCGTAGAAATCCAAAATAAAGTCTTACTGTAGTCTAATTTCAAAAGATGGCCTTCCATAGCGCTTCTGAAATTTATTAAGATACTACAGATTTAGAAAGATGATGGATTACTCAAATTTCAATCTGGAGGAATCAGTTGTTAGTCAGTTGTTAAAATCTATAAAAGTCATGGGCACGAATCAGGGGGCAAGAATTACCAATAGAATCTGTTTAGGTTAAAATTGTTGATGCAAATCAACATCATCCCCGGAAAAAATATACGTCAGGTTAAAATCGCTAGCGAAAATCTAAACGCTGCAGAAGAAGGCTTCAGACACGTAAGGCTGTTATTACACTATCTAACATAGGAGAAGAAAAATGCAGTTAAACCAAACCCAGAAACTAACAGTTAACTAGATGGCCATTATCAGTAAAGCCATAGGTTAATGAACTAGTATTCAATCTTACAATATTTATTATTCGAGAATTTTGGGGAACATACGTATAGACCCTGTACCTATTGATCAAAATAACCTTTGACTTAAGCTAGTCCAATTAATTTTAAACGTTCTTCAAAGAGATGATTTAGATATTTTTTCATTTGCACACACTTATAAACCAATTCTTTCGATTTATTTTTCTCGAGTTCTCGGTGAACGTGCCCCGCGTCGTTGTCTTGTAGGAGTGATTATATCGCCTCAAAATCATAAATTTGAAATTTAAGGTATGTATAACTGTTCTTGAAATGTTCTTATTTTTGATCGCCTCATTGAGGATTCATTGTTCTTACAAAATAATTCTTATTAAAAGAAAATTATCAGTGAGATGCTAGGCCGCTTCAGCTAAGAAACAAAGAAAAGAGTGAATTTTAAATCTTATTTTAAAACAATATGCAAAATTTTTATTTCCAATCTAAAATAAATCAATAATAAAATTGCTCCCAAGCAACCGACTTTGTTCAAAATATCCTTGGAATGTTGCCATCCAAAAATTTCGCCTACCCATAGCTCTATTTCATAACATTCAATCCTCTGATTTAACACAAAAATTAAAGACATTTAGAAATTTAGACGGATTAGCGGAATTTAGGTCTACTGTCCAAGACGAGAAATTGGATTGTTTTGGTCCGAAAAAAAGGAAATTTGGCGAAAAATCGTTCGGAATTTCCAAAAGTCAAAATTCACAAATTCTCGAGAAAAGAATTAATTTCAAAGGAAATTTTCGGGGGCAGAATTTCGGTCTTGATCTTGACGAAGTGACGGAAATTGAACAAAAAATTTACCGAATGGCGGAATCCGGTGCCCCCTGAAACCACCCCCTCAAATATTTTCATAATTAAAAAGACATACACTACTTCTGATTTTACAGGCCAAGTCAATGCAAAAATTACATTGCAGTCACTTGAAAAACTTATCAGTTTAGCCTGCACGTTTTAGCGAGTTTTCCCTATTTTCGCTAAAATAAATCTCGTTAAAACACGCTGAATCGACGGATCGCTAAAATTTATCCGCGCCAAATTTGTGGTTTTACTGCCTTTATACATTTTTATCAATAGGAAGGGTTTTAGTGCAAAGAAATGCTAGAAAACCAATCCAGTCAATAATGTAATACAAGCATTCGCTAAAATTTATCCAGGCGAAATTTTCTGAAATCGTGATTCACTAAAATAAATCCAAAAAATCAAGATTTCTCCTAAAATTAGTCTCACCAAAATTTTTACGATTAAAGTATAATTCCATATAATAGGATTTCAAAGATCAATCGAATCCAATTCTACTTGAAATAATTCATTTACAATTTTTTTCATTTGCAAGCATTGTTCAACCATTTCTCTCGATTTATTATTTTCGAATTGTCGATGCAGTTTCGCATATTCCTTTACAAAAAACAAAATTTTTGACAAATCCTCATCTTCCACATTTGTGAGGAGATTTTCTACTGCTTCAAAGTCGTGCTTTCGAAATTTCAGGTATGAGGTGATTCTAATGATAAATGCATTATTGCATTGATTAAAGTCATCAAGTAACAGTTCTGCGTCGTTGAACTTTCCTAATTTGATCAAGATCAAGGCTTCCCAAATGAAAACATCAGCATCAGTAAAGACACTATCTCGTTTAAGTTCATCGCAAGCAAGTAGTGCTTCGTTGTAATTTCCTTTCTTGTAAAGTAAAAAGCAATTCCTTTTTGTGAAGTTAAAGTGCAACATTCGAGAAAATTGTTTTCTGTGTATGTGTTCTTTCCAATCCTTCAGGACTTGTTCGGCCAAATCAAAGCAACCGTTCTTGACGTATAAAGAACATTTTGCATCATAATACACCAAAAAGTCAGCGTCACTGAGATTATCCGTGTCAACGGAGTTAAACAATACTTCAATATCCCTTACAGAGAGAAAACTCGCCAATCTTAATTTAACATCATCAAATCCTTTCTTCTTGACTAGTTCATTGAATAAATTTTGAACGATATCTTTGCATAACGACACTCTTCCACGTATATTATATGCCTGAGCTTGCTGTAGCTTCCACCAGTAAACTTCTACATGATTTTCTTCAAGTTCTGAGGAAAACTCTTCTTCAAAAGCAAAAATCTCATTCAAATTAAGTAAACCTAAATGAATTGACGCGTTTATGAAACGATGATGAACAAGCAACAACGTGTGAAAAGTTTCCACATCTCGAAACAACCTATATTGTTTTAACAAAACTCTTGAAAGAAGTTCAGAAATTTGGTATAAGTTCTCCATCTCCAGTCTGCCTATGGCGATATTCAGCAACAGGGAAACATCAAAGTTGATTATAGTTTTGAGTGCTCCACTCATGATCAAACGAAAAACATGAATGTACCATAAATCCTCCTGGTCAGCATTTATAACCAAATCTTCAACGGAGCCCTCAATTTTCAAAAGCACACTTTCAAGCAGTGTCAACGGACTTTCATCCTCAACAAACTGTTTTTGTTCAATACGATATCGGATAACTTTTTGCACAAGATTGTGAATTTCTAAACAATCTTTCCACTCGTTGACCAATGAGTATTGACAAAGCAGATTGATGATTTCATTCAATTCAAATTCGTCAACTTTATCGAAATAACTGAATGTCTTTTTATTGATTTTTCGATTGTCCATGAAAGCCATCATCCCCAAGATCAAAAGAGCATTATTTGATTCGACCCGAATCTTCGCAAAAGCCATATCCCAAACTGTCAACAATGTTTTGTCATATTCAGTAAAAGAAGTGATTTTTATTCCTAAAACACTTTCTCTGCATGCTTCAAATTGTTCGATGTATCTGTGTAGAGGAACTTTATGTTTTTTGATGTAACAAATGGCTTGGTGAAGGGCTAAAGGTAATGATTGTAAACGATTCGCTAAAATGGAGATTTCTTGATGGCTGGCTGTAGTAAGTTCATTCTGTAAGAAGCCAATGGATTCTTGTTCATGGAAACATGGAACAGCAATTTGAATCAAACCATAATCTTCCCAATCCCTCAATTGAGATGTCAACAATAAACTGATTTTTTCTTTCACAATTCGAATGAATAAAGTGACATCTTTTGTAACATCAGTGACGTCATCCAATACAACCAGTGATCCTTTGGAGCCTTCACAAATCTTAGAGAGGAAAATGAAAGCAAGAGTTTCCATCGAAGGTTCATCAAGAATTAGTTGTTTACAACCAAATGCGCACAAAATCTCGTTCAAAGATTTCTTGAGGCTGACAGCAGAAATCCAAAATATCTTCTGATATTCATCCTTGTGTATTTGAGGGAACTTTGCAGCAGTTTGTGTTTTCCCCACACCTCCCATTTCACTCAAAGCAATTGCTTGGTTTTGTTGAAGTTTCAAGTGAATGGATTCAATCAAATTTTCTCGTCCAAAGAAGATGGAAACAGGCTCTGGCAAGTTCCAATGTGTCTTTGTTGTATCTAGAAGGAATACAAAACAAGGATAACAAATAACAAACAAGTGATACTTTTATGGACCTACCTGGTTATGCATTTAACACATTTATGACGTGACGTGACCATTAAACAATCATTCAGAACACAAATAGTGACGATCTATTAAAATTAGTCGTTTGTTTCTTATAAAATAAAACATTTAGAAACCAAAATTTCATGCTCTTGAAATATTCTTTCATATTCAAGACTTCGTGAGCAAAAAAAACATCTATCTCATAAAAAAATTGAGTAATTTGACTAGGAACATTGATGTATGCTTATTAATAGTGATTCTTAAAGATAAACATGCCTTTTTTGAGCCAACAAAATCTTTTTGCAAAAATTTGCTAGAGCCATTATTTTACTATGATTGTACCCTATTCTCATGCAAAAAATCAGAAGAAATTAATGATCCAATTTTTCACAAAGTCCAAAAAACACGTTTTTTAGCCGTTTTTTGGGCCAAATTTTTTTTCAAAAATCGGGCTCCGTCACATTTTGGCCATTACCATTTTGCACCTTTGTACCAAAAATCAAAAGATTCCTAAGATTCAATCCTGAGAAAATT
Organism: Clytia hemisphaerica; assembly: GCF_902728285.1. Taxonomy (NCBI): domain Eukaryota; kingdom Metazoa; phylum Cnidaria; class Hydrozoa; order Leptothecata; family Clytiidae; genus Clytia; species Clytia hemisphaerica. The sequence goes on along the minus strand of NW_027104385.1, from coordinate 1,022,496 downwards.
TAATAACAGACGAACGGACGAACACAAGTTAATTTATAGGACCTCCACCCCACCGGGGAAAGTCCAATAAAGTTTTTTTGAATAAATTCAGGTTTGAGCATGGGTAGAGAAAATAAAAATCATACCTAAAGCTTTACCCTTTATAGATTTTGTTTCCATTGATAGTTGGTCAACTTTGTTGCTCAAGTCTGTTAAAAAAATTATATTTATCAGAAAAAGCCTTTTTATTCAGCAACATTCCTTTAAAAGAATAAAACAAACTTTGTGAAGACTAATCATAGGTAAAGGTCTCGGAACACTCAAAACATTTTTCCTCGAATGGGCCCCATCTCAAAAGACGAGAAATAGAAAAGATTGAAAAATACAACAAGATAATTACCATCAATTTGGAATTTGTCAGCTTTCAACGTCAATTTCGAATCCATCACTGTGATTATTTCTAGATAAAAAATGAAAGTCAACGTGTCAGCTTTTTTGAGCGACGTCAAAGTTTTTATAAAGATCATTTCTACTTCAAAAGGGTGTAGAGTGATGAAGCCTCATAACTTCTCGTACATATTAAACGAAGGATACTCGTCAGAAAGGCCTTTTTATTCGGCAACATTCCTTTAAATGAATAAAACTAATTTTGTGAAGACTAATCATAGGTAAAGGTCTCGGAACACTTGAAACATTTTTCATCGAATGGACCCCATCTCAAAAGACGAGAAATAGAAAAGATTGAAAAATACAACAAGATAATTACCATCAATTTGGAATTTGTCAGCTTTCAACGTCAATTTCGAATCCATCACTGTGGACAATTCTAGATAAAAAATGAAAGTCAACGTGTCAGCTTTTTTGAGCGACGTCAAAGTTTTTATAAAGTTCACTTTCACTTCAAAAGGGTGTAGAGTGATGAAGCCTCCTAACTTCTCGTACACAATCATCCAAGGCAGAGCTTCCTGGGGTAGGTGCCGATGTCGACCTTTATTGTTCGTTTGTTTCACTTTTTTGCAAATGATTTAAACAAAAAAAAAAACATACCATCCATTTCAACTCTATCAGCTTTCATATCCAGTGACTTGGCTAAACCTAGAGTAAAAATTCTTAGGCATTAGGTAGAATTAGGTATTACAAAAGATTTCTCATATCTTACAGAAGAAGTCGAAAAACTATAAGATAGATAACAAGAATAAATCAATACTTTTTATAAGGATCAATTTTATTTAGAACGTCAACTTGGCGATGTCTGCTACTTTTTATTAGATATTAATCATCAGATAGGCTTTTGAGGGTAATTACCATTCCATCTAAAATATAAAGCAGGTAAAGAAACAAAACATACCATCCAATCCATCTTTATCAGCTTTCGTATTCAGTCTACTATTCATTGACGTGGCTAAATCTAGAGGAAAACAAACGGTGATATTCAAGGACCACAAAATTCAGTGTCAAGAGGTTAAAAAGGTTAACAAGATTCAGCTCCTACATTACAAAGACTTCAAAAGAGGCTAAAAATAAATGTGCTTTCGATAAAGTCAAAGCCAATGCAACTCACCTTCGACGTCAGTTTTGTCAGCTTTTGCCGAAGATAATTGTTTCAAATAAGTTTTGATCCATTGATTAGTTTGTTTGATATTTTTGATAGCATTCGAATTATCGCTCGCTTCATTTCGCAACAAATCCACTTCTTTTTCCAAATTGGTGACCATTCGAGAAATCACATGTTTATCCAATGGACAACTTTCCAAATCATAAAACATTTGCATATTCTTATATTTCAATCCCAGTAAAATGTTCTCCATTCGAGATCTCAGTTGTTTGAAAGCTTGTAAATTTGATACTGCATTGACTGAACCATGTATTAATTTATTTCTTAATTTTCTGATCAAAAACAAGAAAGCTCCAATAGATTGATCGTTGGGTTGAAGAGATTTGATTTTCCATCCTCCAGCAGGTTGCAATCCAACCACTGACCTTAATACAGCAATCAGTAAGGTGATATCCCAATCTTCTGGGTTGGATGATCCATTTTGTGGACATAATATCTCCCATTGTTCTTTGTTCAACACTTTGTTCAACTCGTGGTTCTTGTTTTGTTTGCATAACTCTAATTTTTGATGAAGTTGTTTTGGACAAGTTGGAAGTCCAGTATAAGAAGTGTCATTGTGCACGTTGTGAAGTACACCAATGAGCACTTCTTTGATGCAATACTCCAAAGCGAGGTTGATGCGAATCCAATACTCGCCTTGGAGGATTTTCAATGGTGTACTCATCTCATTCTCTTCATTTATTCATATTTATTTTCTTAATCTTTTGTTTTTGCTGAAAAATATAAGAAGCATTACAAGGCGACTTAGACTCGAAAATTTCTCAAAGAGCACGATTATTCAAAGATGATAAAAGCCGATAGATAGATCAAAGGATGAAATAATAATACTAAACGACTGAAAATGGTTGCAATTGAAAATGGTTGCAATTGAAAATGGTTATTTTTGCTATTTTTGGTCATTTCTGGCTGTCTTAGGCCTACTTTTATCGAAGAAAGATACGAAAATCTGAAAACAGATCGCATGAATGACGGCTGTGAAAATGTCAAAAAAAATCAAGTTATACGTTAAAGGAAGAAATTTTGGTGGGAAGAAAATTTGGCGGATTTGGTCAAAATCCACCAAATTACATCCGCGCCAAATTTTGTTTTTTCTGTCATCCACCAAATTAAATTCCGACCAAATCTAAGTTGCTCTATTTATTCCCCCAAATGTGTGTTATTTCAGGCTTTAAAACAGGTTTTTGCTTTTTTAATGGCGTTTTTTGGACAAAAATGTTCTTCGTCCGCCAATTTAAATTCCCGCCAAAATTTCTTCCTTTAATGTATCAAGAAAGTTTTAAATTTCTTGAATATATACACTTTTTGGATACGGACTTTAAAGAAAACATTTACTTTAAAATCATCAAATTTCTTTGTCGAAATAAATCTGCAAAATATTAAGGCACTGGATATATAGATAGAAATTGGTCATTTTTGGGTAATATAGTCCTACTCCACAGGGCTCGTAACTTTTTATCTTAGTGAGGTACGTAAAATTTGTGCAGAGAGAGAGAGAGAGAGAGAGAGAGAGAGAGAGAGAGAGAGAGAGAGAGAGAGAGAGAGATTTAAAATCCTCCATGTTCAAATGTGTCATCGCAAGCAAGAAGTAAGAATTTTCATTTTTCAATCTTCTTTCACTTTTCCTCATTTCCTCAAAATTTCTCAATATTTGAATTTAAAAAACTTTTAGATTATTCAACCCTCGTAAATAGGTCTTGAGAAGATGATTAAAAAGTGAAGTATCCACATACTTTTTATTTTATAGTTAATAACATTACAAAAAATACTACCTCAATCGAACAAAATCAAACACAATCAACTTTGGCAGGTAATTAATTTGGTTGATACCTTGAAAAATAAATATGACAGGAGTTTAATTTGGCCATCAAGGGGTATTTTTGGCAATATATTGCTAATAAAGAAAAATGAATGTTTCTAAGCTAAAACAGGCGCAATTTTGGAAAAATATATACATGCAATTTTAAATTGGCTTATGGAAGGGAATTAAGTCTGGATTTCAAGACAATTTTAAGGTTAATTTTCTTTCTGCATTAAAATTTCTTCCCTTAAAGCTAAAACTTTTTAACTGTTGTTGCTTACCCTGGATTCATATTGTCGTTTTGTATACCTTAAGGGAAGAAATTTTCGCGGAGTTTGATTTTGCGGTTAAATTCCACGAAACACAAGTATTCTCATACCTATTTAGGGAGGAATGGGCCATATTATAAACAAAAAATCCTCTCGTGAAATCGAATTCTGCGAAACTTTTGAGCCGTGAGCCACCAAATTAAATTCTGCAAAAACTGCTTTCCACAAAAATTTCTTCCCTTAAAAAGAAGATTGTTATTACTCCTTTAGGATAATCTGTGGGGTTCGACTGCGACTACAATCTATGCTCTGAGCTATTGGAGGAAATATTTAACCACATCTTTGTGGCTCTTGTTACCTAATATTTTCCAATTTTTTAAATGAATTTGTTTTGTCTCTTGTACAGTAATATTTGATAACTGATGATGGCGTAAGCCGAAAAGCTTTTTATCTTTTTAAAATAAGTTTTACTTGTCTAAAATCTTCAATGTTTCTACGTTTTTACTGATACTCATGATCCAGAACTATTAAGAGTTAAGAAGATTTTACATGGCGCCCAGATGAGGGACAGCAGAGAAGTCAGCATTCGATGAGTCGTTCAACTGTACAAAATGAAGTAAGAGCAGCACGGTATACATCTAAATTTTGTGACGAATTCACAAATCTATTTGATTTTTTTTCCACACCTTTATTTTTCTCTTCGCGGATAGTTCTGGATGTTTTTGGCGGATTTTCTTTCTGGATTTTTTTGATACGGAGTAGCAATGTTTTGATTCGGTATTAGAGCTATTCCTTTAAAATTTGTGACTTCTTAGTGGTAAGAAGTTTTGGGAGTTAATCTAGGTAAGTTTCCCCCCTATGATATTTTGAGCAAATAAAGTGCGGTTACTGTTAAACTAGTAAACTAGTCGTTGAAGACAGACCAATATACAAAAAAATCAAGCTCCAAATAAGTTGTGTCTCTTTTCTGAATTTTCTCAATTTCAAGTTAATTTTCCTTTTCTCCCACGCGCGCTGAATATTTGATTAGTGTTTACATTATTTGATTGACAGTTTTATTATAAGGTTATAAGTAATAACCGACTAGTTTACTAGTCTAGGTTACTGTCAGCGCTGACAGTTGGTTTTTGGCCCAGCGCTTAGCGTACGGGCCTTTCATTAGCATCATTTGCGTTTTCAAGCACAGGCTAGTACATATTGTGAAAGATTTGATTGGCTGAAACATGTCTCTTTAGAAAATGATTGAAAGAATAAAAAACAATTGCAATCGCGTCTTTATTGGTTAAAAACATAAAAGGAGAAAATACAGTTAACTATTAAAACTATAAGGTTTGAAGGTTACTCTCTATTGTTCGTGAGAATGGTAGAACTTGGTTTCTATTGGTAAATTTAATAAATAACTTCTTTTGATCCGTTCAAACTTTTCCCCTTCTTTTTTGATTGGCAGATTAGCTTTTATCATGGCAACCGCCCTAAATAAGAAAACTAACAAAAGAGAGGGTTTGAGCATAGTATAAGAAAGCCGCGGCTGGAATATGTACCGCATTGTCTTTTCAGTTAATTGCTGTTCCATCTCTGTCTCCGAGCTTTATAAGAACATCAAGATGATCAGTTTTTTATTGGTAGATAGTTTTTGAAATTTTTCTCTTATTTTCCTTCACAAAAAGTTTTTTTGTTACTAGATATCTTTGAATCTGTACCCAATAGAACACTTGAACTAATTTTGGACATATTTTAGGGGTATTTTGTGGAAACATAGTTTTTCGCTAAAATTGAAATTATAAGAACTATATTCAAGATGACAACTTTCCTGTCAGTTTAAATGATAAATTTTGAAGGTGCTGGCTTGAAATTTTCACAGTGTTATCTTGATGTAGTTTTTCATTAATTTCAAAAGAGATTTCACTGAAATATTGCGAAGGCATTTCGAGGCACCTCGTTAATTTTTGAGTTCTTTCAGCCCAGCCATTTTGTGCTTGTTTCAATTTCTTAGTGTTGATTTTTCCGTTACAATGATTTTATAATGCAAGTGTATTATCAAGAGCATATCATTAATGTCTAAAACGCACTGAGAAGTAATTATTAACGACAAACCAATAAAATTTACCATTAAAGATGCTACATTACTGATTTCTTGATCAACAAATAGTCATCAAATACGACAGAGATAGAATAACAGAAATTCAGATGTTATCATTCCAGCCGCGGCTTTCTTATACTATGGTTTGAGGCTAGTTTTGAATTCAACGGTAGATTCAGCTATGATTATCTTGCAGGGGAAGGTATTCAACAGTCTAGGTTAGCTGGTTTTAAAAGAACAGTCCAGGAAACAGCTGGAGACAGCAGGATGTTCTCAAAGTCTTAGAAGCAGATAAGATTAGTGAGGACATCGTTCAGTCTTTTACCTATGTCCAGTCAGCCAATGACCTAGAGGCGAGTATTGACATCAAATTGCAGGAATTGGTTTTAAAAGACAGTCTTGCCTCAAGCTCAGCCTCATCCATAGCTTCCACCAGCAACAGACAGACATGTAGGTTGCCAAAGATGGAGCTTCCCAGTTTCAAGGGAGACCCTCTTCTTTGGCAAGAATTTTGGGATCAGTACAATGTTGCAATACATGAAAACGAAAATTTTACAGATATTGATAGGTTCAATCCCTTCAATTACTTGAAGAGATTCTTGAGTGGCGCGGCTTTGAGATCGGTCTCAGGTTTGTCTTTGAATAGTGAGAATTACCAACAGGCTATCCAGATATTGAATGACAGATACGGAAACGAACAGATTCTTATATCGGCACATATGGAAGCATTGTTAAAGATGAACAAGGTTAGGAGTAGAGACGACTTAAAGAATCTTAGAAAGTTGTATAATGATGTTGAGAACTGTCTCAGGAATTTAAAGCTTTGAAAATGGAGACAGCAGCTTATGGAAGTCTTCTGACTCCAATTTTGAAGGAAAGACCTCCTGATGACTTTTTGTTGACGATTTCTAGAAAATTTGGGTCACAAGTTTGGAATTTGGATAGTATGATGCAGCATTTTAATGAAGAGCTTAGAGCCTACGAAAACTGTATTGTGCCGAAGACTAGTGGCGAGGGAGTAAAGAAAGAAAAGGATCGTCATTCACCGTACACGACGAGTGGTATGTACATTCAGGGTCAGTCTCAATTACGTTGCTTGTATTGCACTAAGGGACATTCGTCTTCTCAATGCAGAACAATTACAAATCCAAGAGCGCGGAAAGGTATTGTAATTAGGAAAGGAAGGTGTTTTATTTGTTTGAGTCCTGACCATCTTTCCAAGGAATGCGCTCAAGTTATGCATGTCAGAAATGCAAAGGAAGACATCATGTTAGTTTGTGTTTTGCAACTCCTGGCAAGAAGGTTGAGCAAAAAGAAAAGGAAAAAGAAAGCGAAGCGGATGAAATAGAGGAAACTGTTGGCTCCCATATTCAAACAAAGGGAGGTATCTTGTTGCAAACAGCCAAGGCTTCATTTTGTGGTAAGATTATCTCTACCGATACAAGGCTTTTGTTTGATACTGGTAGTCAAAGGACTTACGTCTCTGAGTATGTGGTTGAAAGATTGAAGTTGAAAACGGTTCGAACGGAGAAAGTTCTAATCAAGACATTTGGGAATGAAGAGGCAAAGGTAAAGAAATTGAAAATGGCTCGATTTAAAGTGAAACGTAGAGTTGGAAAGGGATACATAGATTGCAAAGCACTCTGTGTACCTATTGTTTGTAGTCCCATCGCAAGGCAGGATGTTGATTATGCAGGTCGGAGTTTTGAGCATCTTGATGGTTTGACGTTAGCGGATTTGAATGAAGGTCATGCGGAGGTTGAAATATTGATCGGTTCAGATTGTTATCATGAGTTTTTCACGGGTAAGTATAAGAAGGGCTGTAGTGGTCCAGTGGCTAGTGAGTCTTATCTTGGTTGGGTGCTGAGTGGTTCATTGGGGAACAAGTTTGGAACGGTTCAAAATTGTTCTTTAGTGGAAACTCATCAGTTGCGTTGTTTAACGGAAGATTGTGGTAGAGACACTTTGAAAGAGGATTTAAAGAAGTTCTGGGAAGTAGACAAGGTCGGTGAGATAGGCGAAGACGGTTTTGAAGAGATTGATGTTGTCAAAAAGTTTGAAAAGGAGATTTATCACGACGGTAAGCGGTATGTCAGTAAGCTTCCGTTCAAGCCAAACCACGACGAGTTACCAGACAATTTTAGTGTTTCCAGACGGAGACTTGAGAACGTGAGAAAGAAATTAAAGGCGAGTGGGATTTTAAATGAGTATGACCAGATTATCAAGGATTATGAGAAGGATTCCATCATAGAAAAGGTTCCAGAGGAGGAGATTGCAGCGGACAGAGGCAAGGTTCATTATCTTCCACATAGGGCAGTCGTGAAAGAGAATAGAGAGACAACCAAGATTAGAATTGTGTTCGACGCGTCGTGTGGGGTTAACGGGCCCTCCCTGAATGAGTGTTTGTATTCTGGTCCCAACATGCTTGCAAAGATCTTTGATACTCTGTTGAGGTTTAGCTTGAATAGGATAGCGATTACAACGGATATCGAACAGGCTGTTCTTAATGTCGGTATTCATCCTGAACATCGAGATTTTTTTGCGGATTTTATGGTCTCTTTCGGACGATGAAGTTGAGAGTTTTTGGTTTCGAAGAGTCGTTTTTGGGCTTACGAATTCGCCATTTTTTTGTCGAATGCAACGATCAAGCAGCATGTGGAGAAAGAAAAAGACATTTTCTTTGTGAAAAAAATTCTGAATGCTTTGTACGTGGACGATGAGGCTACTGGAAGGTATGGTGTTATATCGGAAGGCAATTAAGGTTTTAGCTACTGCGGGATTGGGATCTGAGGAAGTGGAAATCGAGTGACAGGGAGCTGCAGAAGTTTTTTGATGAACAGTTGATTGAAACGAAGGGTGACGGAACCGACAAATCATTTTGCAAATCTCACCTTGGTCAAAAGACCGTTTCTTCTAACAAAGTCTAGGGGGTGGACTGGAATAAGGAAACAGACTTGTTAGTAGTGTGCTTAAGGGCTTTGATCATAGTCAGAAAGTTGATTTTAGTATTGTTTCAGGTTCCTTAACACTTTCAACAAAGAATTGCCTTTATAAATTGCTTTTTAATCAAATCCCTTACGAGTGATTAGGAATTTAATTGCAAAAATGACGTCATAAACTTTAAAAAGACGTTAATAATATGTTGCATCACCTTCTTTTATAAAAAGTGCTAAGTTTTAATGGGTAATTAACCTTTTTGTTTCGGAAATTTTTCAAACTGTCCGCAAATAACAATTGAACTGTTTTAAATTTTTTGGAAAAGTTTTCTAAATTAAGTTATGGCTGTTTTTCTATGAAAAATTGGGATGGAAAATTGGTCAAAAAGCACTATTTTCAAGATTTTGAAGCAAACAAGCTTTTAGAAGAATTTTTCGAAAAAAGAATTTAGTTCGATAAAAAATACACCATCTACCGCAAAAAGGTATTCAAAATGTTTTTTCTTTGCCGAAACTAAGCTCTTCAAAGTTGAAATACTCTTCTTCGCAAATATCTTCATTTTCTTCTTCATCCAATTTTTTCATTGCAATTTTTAAATTTTCAGACTCAAGGATAGTTGGCCTAACAGAAAATGTATAACATGCCACAGTTTTGTGTGCTACATCTAGTAGAAATTTATATTTTGTAAGTGGCAAATATTAAAAATTCACTATGGTCAGAGCCCTTAAATGAGTTCGTTGTAAAATGTCGAAGTACGGAATTGACGAAAAGAAATATTTTGAGTGTTTCAGCTTCTCTCTATGATCCTTTAGGGTTGATTTCACCCATAACGTCGTGGATTAAAGCCATTTTTCAGCTACTCTGCAAAGATAGTTTGGAATGGGATTGTGAGGTCTCGATGGAAATAAGAGAGGCTTGGTTTCAGTTTGTCGATGTTGTTGCAAGTGTGGGTAAAGTAACAGTGGAGAGGTTTGTTTTGGTTCCAGCAGATTTGATTAGAGGATGTGAGCTGCATGGGTTTTGTGACAGTTCATCGGAGGTTTATTGCGCTGTTGTGTACATGAGAGTGATACCCGGGGGGGGGGGTACTTAGGCAAAAATAGGTGCTGGGTATGTGCGGACGGTAAGGGTCGGGTTTTTCACCTTTCAAAATATTTGATTTTGAGAGAAAAAATTACAAAAAAGTCTCACTAAGGGTAGGAAATTTTTGAAAATCAGAGAAAATTTTTCGAAAAAGTCTCTCTAAGGGTCACTTTTCACTAAAATTTGGTCTCTCTAAGGGTCGGTTTTCGGAGGTCCCGTCCGCACATACCCCTCATTCACCAACCCTAGTACCCCCCCCCCCGGGGAGTGATAATGGGAAATGAGGTGAAGACGTCCTTGTTGGCATCGAAAACGAAGGTTGCTCCGATCAAGGTTGTTACGATTCCTCGTCTTGAGTTGTCTTCTTTTATCTAAATTGGTCAAGGACATTGAACGTGCACTCTTGAAAAGCGTCGATCTGCAGCGGATACATTGTTGCACGGATTCTGAAGTAGCTCGGAGTTGGATAAAGGAAAAGGAGAAAGCTTGGAAAGGCTGGGTTGAAAATCGAGTGGTGAAGATTCGGGAAGTCGTTGATCGAAATGGTTGGTCGCATGTTGCAGGTGAAGAGAATCCAGCGGATATTCCTACGAGGAAATTGAGTGGTTTAGACGGATTGCTTCAAGGTCGTTGGTTTGGGGGTCCTTCTTTCTTAACATCTTCTGACTTTCAAGTTAATTTGTCTTCTTCTGATTCCTTTGATGACATTATCACGAATCTTTGTTAAGAGTGTAGACTTAACGGAAACTGACAACAACGTTACAACGACATTGACAATAACAAAAATACCCGCTCTCAGATTACATGCCATTGTTGAGTACGAACGTTTCGGCTCGCTTGAGAAGCTTATAGGTGTACTAAGCTACGTCAGAAGGTTCATTCAGAATTTGAGGAATTAATCATTAATCAAAAACTTAATTTCGAAGATTTTCACGGATGACACCCAAATCCGCAAAATCTGCGAAATCTAATCCCCGCGAAAGTTTATCCCATTAAAGTATTCCTTTGCTTTCTTCACCAGACCTCTGGGAATTTGGTCACAGCCACACCAGCAACAATGGTGATGGCAATGGTAAACGTCCAAAGAAAGTGAAGGGAGGGGACACGGAGAAGATTTCTTGCAAACACAAGATCAAGAAGCAGGGTAGAATTGTTTTCAAATACAAACTTCTTCACAAATTAAAACGGCGCAAAGATGAAGGTTGTATACAAGTCATAATCTCATGGTTGATTGAAATTCGATTGACGTTTTTGCTTACGTTAATTTGTAATTTCCCGCGAACTTGTAATTTCCCTCCTAGCTTTTGTAATTTTCCTCCTAGATTTTGTAATTTCCCGCAAAAGTGAAATTTTCTTCGTTTGGAATAACAATTTTTGACTTTCTTACTAACTTCAAAGACTTAAGTAAATGGAATACTATCCAATTAAAACTCGATTCGCGTTTCTATGACTTTTTTGAGACCTCTTTTTAAATTTTCAGATTGATTTCCAGTGTTAAATTGACGTCTTTCAGAATTGTTAGAATTTCAATCCAAACCACGAGATTAACCAGGAATCCCATGCTTATTTTCGTGAAATTCTGGATAAATTACCCTCGGTCAAATTTCGAAATGTTTTAAATTTCCCTCGTTGCACTCGGGAAATTTCAAAAAATTTCAAAATTGACCTCGGGAAATTTATCCCGAATTTCCCTTATAACCATGAGATTACTAGTACGTATTCTTTATTTTTTAAGTTATCACAAAATTTACATTCGCCCTCTTCAACAACATAAACCAACATTAGAGTACCCATGTGATTCTCTCATCACTACAGAAATATCCTTGCTATTCCTATTATGCACTTTTTGGACCTACCCCGGTTGGTGGACGTCCTTTAAATTAACCGATGTTCCTTCGTTCGTTTGTCTGTTACCAGCTTTTCTCTGGATTGGCTCTAAGAAGAAAGGAAAAGCATTATCTTTAGACATTTTGTCGCCGGAGGAACGAAAGAACACCCTGGAGCTTCATTGCCAACGAACAAAAACAACTGAAGACACAAGCAGGCTACTAAAAGTTAAAAACGTCGTTGAATTTATTTCAAGACCAGAAAGGACTACGACTACGCGGACAATTTTCTAATTCAAAGTTACAATACGAAGAAAAGCATCCATTAATTTTAAGAACGGACAGCACTTTCACAAACTTACTTATCAAGGAAAGTGACGAAAAGGTATTTCATCATGGGATTGAGTCAACTCTGGCATATTCAAGAACTAAATATTGGGTCGTCAGAGGAAGATAATTGGCTAAAGGTTTACTTCGAAAATGTACGTTATGTAAAAGATACCAAGGAAAAACAATTCCACCACCAGTTAGTCCAGACATACCAGACTTTCGTTTGAGTTTAAATGCGTTCAACGCAACAGGATTAGATTACGCTGAACCCTTGTATATACGGACTAACGATAAGAACTCCCAGAAGGTCTATATTTTACTCTTTACATGTGCTGGAACTCGTGCTATTCATCTAGAGGTCTGTCATGATATGAAAAATTCTGCTTTTATTCGTGGTTTTCAAAGATTCACATCACGTCGAGGTGTACCAAGTTTACTTATTCAGGACAATTTTAAGACTTTTAAATCAAGAGAAGTTAAACTTTTTCTCAGCCAACAAGGTATTGAACAACAATTTATTCTGCCTTCTTCAGTCAGGAATAACTTCAAATTAGCCTATCATCTCGGAATACGTCTTGTACGCAGTGTGAAGTTATCATTAAAGAAAACTTTGGGTAAATCTCTTGTAACACTTGAAGAGTTACAAACCATTCTATGTAAAATCGAGGCATTTATCAATAGCAGACCACTTTGCTATGCCAATGAAGATGATATTGATGAGACTATTTCACCAAACCATTTAATTTTGGGAAAGAATAGTTTTCAGAAACAAAACGATAATGTAGAAGAAACTAGAAACTTCCGATGATTGCACGAAGCGAATAAAACACTTGAAAAACGTTATGTCGCACTGTCAAAACAGATTTGAGAAAATTTACCTACGAGAATTGCGACAGAATAACATTTATAGAAAGAACACGGATAACATGTAACGTTACACGTTGGGGAAGTAATTTTGATAAAGGGAGAAAAAATGGTACCGAGAGCAAAGTGGAGAACCAGAGTAGTTGAGGAGTTGGTGAAAGGTCGGGACGGTAAAATCAGAGGAGCAAAACTTAAAATGACATCAAAGCAAGGACATTCAACATCCGTCCATCGACCTGTACAAAAGCTGATTAAATTGGAGATTGAGAGCCCTGGTGAAGATAAAGCAGAAATAACATTGAAAGAGAAACCAAAAGTAGATAAGCACGTTGAAAGCACAAGGAGTAGACCAACCAGAAGAGCGGCTATCGAAGGAGTTTTGCGAAGACTCCAAAATATATGATACTAGCCGGTACCCGGCGTCGCACGCCGGTTAAGCTGTAGCTGAACGCAATAAAAGTCCTTTGGATGTAGACGAATTTTTTGTTTAAGTCAAAAGTTATCAGGAAGAGAATCGTTTACTGTACCAGTGTCGTCTGAAACAACTCTGAATATGCCGTCCAGTTGAAATGACAATTCTTCAGGAAAAAGTGGGAAAGTCACAAAGAATAGTGCAACTCTTTGTTTTTTATCAGATTGAAAAAATAAGACAATTCTAAGTTTCTTTTTTAAACCCTTGTCATAACTGGCTGCGTTTAGACCAGCCTGGCATTTTGTAAATTGTTCGGTTTGTCAAATGCCTAATGATGCCAGCGTGTTGGCATTTCGTTGGCATTTGAAATGCCATTTTGAGCAAAGGAATCCCCTTTTCTGGTATTTCAAATCAAACAAAGAAACCAAAACAAAGAGAAAAAATGACATTTTTGATTTTTTAAAGTATTTGCACGTTTTTTATTCAGTTCTTTCTATGGATTGTAAAATTTGCAACATTTGCCATAGCCTATCCCTACGGCAAAAAGTTTCAGTCTTAATGACTGCAGTTTTTGAAAGATTCCATGCTTTGTCGTTGTTTGGTTTGACAAACTTTTTGACTGTTATGTTTTGATTTACATTTGAATTATTCTTTTCTATAAAAGGAATTTGTTTTGAAAAGAATTCGAATGTCATTAATAAATACGATCGTTAATTACATTCGAAAAGAATTTAAACAAAAGAAAAGAGAAAAACAAAAAACGGGCATGCCTAGGCAGAAATTAAAATTACTAAATGTAGACGGGCCTTAAATTTCAAAACAAAGGCTGAGTAAAGTCTAAACCAGGCTCTATCCGATCTGTCAATCAAAACAAACTTACCGAGAACAAAACATTGCTTGCGAAATCGAAAGTAACACACAGACAGAAAACAAAATGACATACGCGTTATCTATATATTAATAGCGGTGCTTTGTGTGTCTGTGTGTCACCACTTTCGTTTTCGCTTTGTTTGTGTTTTAAAATTATGACTTTTAGTCTCTTGCTCCACAAATTTGTTCTATTGGATTCGCGCCATTTGCACACTTTCGATTTCGCAAGCAATGTTTTGTTCTCGATAAGTTTGTTTTGATTGACAGATCGAATAGAGCATGGTTTAGACTTTATTCAGCCTTTGTTTTGAAATTTAAGGCCCATCTACATTTAGTAATTTTAATTTCTGCTCAGCTTTTGCCGATCCTGTTTTTTCTTTTCTTTTGTTTGAATCGAATGTATTTAACGATCGTATTTATTAATGACATTCGAATTCTTTTCAAAACAAAACAAGTTTCTTTTATAGAAAAGAACATTTCAAATAATGTAAATCAAAACATAAAAATTAAAAAGTTTGTCGAACAATAACAGCAAAGGGCGATAAAAAGCAAGAGAAGAAATTAGTCCATCTTTTTCTTCATATAAAAACATTCAAGAGGTTGATACTGTTAAACACTTTGTACGTCATTTTACATGTTTAATTTCGAAAAGTTATGACAAGGGTTTAAAAAAAGCAATTTAGAATTGACTTATTTATCTTTTTAAATCTGATAAAAACAAAGTTGCACTATTCTTTGTGGTTTTCCTGCCTTTTCCTAAAGAATTGTCATTTCTACATTTCACTCCTCTTTACCATGACATTTTCTCAAATTGTCGAAAACTGGACGGCGTATTTAATGCGAGCGAAGCGAGAAAAAGATCTCCGGGGGAGGGTTAGAGTCAAACTTTAAAGATATCTTTTTATTAATTTGATCATTATTTAAGCCAGCTTCAACATCCAAAGGACTTTTAGTGCGTTCAGTTACAGCTTAACCGGCGTGCGACGCCGGGTACCGGCTAGTACTATTAATATATAGATATATTTTTCATTTTTTCTCGCGGTGGAGGGTGGAAAGTAGCGAGAAGTCTGAGGATAGAATCGGCGCGTGCGCAATCACGTGACTTAAAAACGTTTTTTAGATTACGTATGTACATAGCTTTACATAGCTTACATAGCTTTAGTCCTTTTTTGGCGGGCTCGGCCCACAGTTCACTATATCATATTATTTTTGTTTATATTAGGAGAAATTTTGTTTTTAGTTTAAGCGTCATTTGGACTTGTTTTCACATGTTTTTCTCATTCTCAGTGCTGCCTTTGGCTTCTTATCGCTCAGTTTTATTTTACTGGGAATCGCCGTGAGCTGAGGTTCTTCCCTTTTAGATTTTCCTTAGGCGGTTTTTCTTTTTTAGAGTGTACAAAAATATTCATGTTCATGTTTCTTTCGATTTTTTTCGTGATATTTTTTCAACTTTCGTGCATTTTACACAGAGCATTTGTGAAAGCGAGAAATCGAAAGTCCCGTCTGCACTGCCAGTCTACACAGCTAAGCTTTCACAAACAACGAACAGCACAAGTAAATTGAAATTTTTGGTAGAAAGACAAAACCCAATATTGCATGCGCCGAAAGTAATTTTTCAAAGAGTAAGCCTTGCGCAAAAACGTGCCAAAAACTGCTACCAGCATTGAGTTTCTTACAGAGGGTTTAGTGAGTGAGACATGCCAATGAGAATATGCGATGACTAATATGAACTGATTCATTCTCGTGGACATTAGAAGCAAAGTTTTACAGCAAAAAAATGATTGAGCATGGGGAGCAGCGAGCAGAAAAATGTAAACAGGAACGGAAGAAAAGCCCAAAAACGATGGATTATGGATTATTTGATGCTATTTTGTGAATAATTCTTTACGCCAATATTGTTAACAAACTTTGACAATGATGTTTATGCCACTGTGCCAGAACGGTACTTCGGTATTTAGTTACCTGAATTCCAGACTGGGACAAAACATTTCAAGATTCTAAGAAAAGCTTATTATTACACACGCTATTGGAGTAATTTCAATTTCAATTGGTTTGTCACATATTATGAACAGACTCGAACACTCTCTCTACTAATACCACCACTGCACACTGTACCGTGTTGATGTTGAACGCAGGAGCGTTCTTTGCTCAAATCAAAACTGAACAAACTTTTTGACTTTTTAGAACCAGACGCCCAATAAAATACAAACACAATCAACAATCAATGTTGTACCTACCTGTGAAGTGAAAAGTTTTTAACCGTGTTGACGGTGGCTACAACGGGACACGGTATCTGAAATTCCCTTGGCCTTTATTTTCAAAACATATGGATTGAAGACAAGATGAATCTGTTTCTATGGGAGCGAAACAAACACACTTGTTGAAATAGAAAGTCTGGCACTTCTTTAATTGGATCAATTTTCGCAGGAATTACCTTAAGAGTATGAATTTATACGAGGATAAATTAATGCAGGATTAATTGATGCAGGATTAATTAATTAGGCCCTAATTCGCATTATTTAAATTTGGCAATTCTTCAGCCATTCACATTGATTAATTCCGCATATTCATTTATTCTATCATTAATTTATACTCACGGTTGGGCATCCACTATCCACAAAATTTAAGCTTTTCGCAAGGACTTATTTTCGTGTTTTCCCACGTAAAGTTATTTTCAAAAAGTGATAAAACAAGTTTTGTATTTTTATGTATTAACAGTCATTTCGTTGAAGAATCTCCGCTTTCTTGCTTGCCAGGGAGGTGAAGGTCGATTACAACAATAGAAAAAATTGTGTACAGTGGCGGATTAGATGATGTCTTAATATTTTTATGGTGACAAAGTTTTGCTGAAGGTCCCTTTTCAGATTTTCTTAGGATATTAATTAATTTCTTAGAAATTTAATCCCTGAAAATTAATACCTTTATTAAAAGTATCTGATTCAACTGCCAATTTTGAGAGAGTAACCATGAAGAAACTTTATTCAAGCTAACTGAAAACTTTTTGCAGAAACACGTATATACATTGTTAAAGTTTTTCAAATAATTTTCAGTAACCTTTGATACAAATAAATTATATCTACAATTATATCCACCAATCCAAAGTTACTTACTTTTTAAATTTCAAATCAAATGACTGAAATTGTATTCAATTTCATTTTGGAATTCATCTTTAATCTGCATTTTTTTCATCTGATTTTTATCTGGTGATTGAACAAAATCAACTTTGATATCATTCTAGTTATTAACCTGTTGCGAAACCTGTAATGGTTTTAATCCAGATCACTTTGCATCAGAAAGTGTAGATCTAACATGTTCTTTTTTTTGGATTGACACTTTCGTTATGTATGGATCTTATTAAGGAAATTTTAACCGCATCGGCTCGTATTTATTAACTTTTTTATTAACTCTAGTAACAATGAGCACTTTTTATGAAGACTCATTTCACCAATTTATACTCTGATTATGATTCCCTTGTTCTCCTCATGGCTAAGTTCCTCTGGGCTAATAGTAATATTTTTAATATTTTTCACTGTAAGAACTTATTGAAAAATATACCACCGTCTATCCAGAGTTATTTATTCCAGTCTCATAAAGTAGATGCTTATTTTCTGCCATACTTTTGGTTTACTTTGTAAGAACTAATTTTAAAAAGGAATATACACGTCTATCAACAGTTATTGAAAAGGTAAACTGGTTTTCTGATACTAGATGTAGAAAATCTCATCCGACACGCTAAAGCTTTAAAGATCTGGAAAATTTTCAACAACTGAAATGTTTAGAGATTACGGAATTTCGCAAGACCCTATCAAGGATTTCCAGTGGTAGACTGAACGCGACTGGGGGTACGGCACATCAAAGACCTGGGTGGCCGTAGTCTGAATCGCAGACCTCTACAAAACCGCAGGTAGTATAGGTCTGCTTAATGATCTACCAACCGCTCTCCGATTCGGTTTTTTGCGAAGCGAATATACATGAGCGAAGCAGTTTTGCTATCGTGTATATGGTGAAGCTAACAGGTGAAGCTAACCAAGCTCTATGTTTAGAGTATCTCAGTCCTTTGTGTTTAAGCGATCATAGTTGCTTGACCTTCACTATCAAATGTGATGCTGTATTGAAACCTAAATCAGAAAAATACAAGAACGAGGACGCAGAATTTGAAGCAATGAAACAAGATCTCAACTCTGACGATTGGTACAAGCAATTCCCCGAGATGGCTAATTCTAAGTCAACCGAGGAGCTTTGGCAGCTTTTCCAAAAGAAGATTTTGAATATACGAAACCGTTTTGTACCCATGAAGATCATCGGTGGTCAAAACTGGAAGAAGAAAGGTAAAATACCTATTGGAGTTCAACTTCGGAAAGAAATAGCAGAGAAGAGACGCCTCCATCGGAAATGGATGAAATCATCGCCTGAAGAAAAAGAATACAATCGAGCAAAATACACCCCTGTAAGAAACAGAGTGAACAAATTGATGAGACAAGCTCACAGGAACTACGAACAAAGAATTTGTGATAACGCAAAGACCAAACCGAAGATCTTCTGGTCACATGTGTGTAATAAGATGAAATCTTCTAGTACAGTTTCATCACTACTTGAATCACCAAATGTCAAAACCTCGTTAAAGCATGAAGATCACGAAAAAGCCAATATACTTCAACGACAGTTCTGCAGTGTATTCACAAAAGAAGCAATGGTGAGCATCCTGCATTTGAAAAGAGAACTGATTCATCCATCGGAGATATTCATATCTCTGAGGAGATGGTACAGAATCAACTGAAAGAGCTCAACCATAATAAGTCATTCGGTCCAGACGAAATACATCCTAGGATACTAGCGAAATTATCTGACTATCTGTCTCTACCCTTGGCTGTAATCATGAACAAATCTTTAGTTGAAGGCTCATTACCACAAGATTGGAAGGTGGCACATGTCACACCTATCTACAAAAACAAGGGACCTCAGAATTTGGCAGTCAATTATGGACCTGTTAGTTTGACATCGGTAGTGTGTAAATTAATGAAATCAATACTGAGGAAACACATCATGAAGCACCTTTCTGATCATAATCTTTTATCGAACAAACAATATGGCTTCATTAACAACCGTTCAACCGTGACACAGCTTTTGTACTATCTGGATAAATGTTATAAGAGTATCTCTAAAGGAAACGTTGTTGATAGTATCTACTTCGATTTTGATAAGGCTTTCGACACTGTACACCACCGTCGACTATGCAAGAAACTATCAGCATATGGCATCAACGGCTCAATCTTAAAATGGATAACGTCATTTCTAACAGGTCGAACACAATCAGTTAAAGTGAACCAGTCCTTCTCGACTACAGACCCTGTAGTGAGTGGTATTCCACAGGGTAGTGTACTGGGACCAATATTGTTCGTGCTATACATCAATGATCTCCCTGAAAAGGTCATCTCATTGATCCTACTGTTTGCTATTACGAAAAAGATACCATCCCAATATTCCCAAACAAGATAGCCCGTCGAACGCGACCAAACAGAAGGCACAACTTTGAGATGATTCCAAACTTTGGAAGCGATGGACTCCGTGGTGTACAAACGAATTCCTTCTTTTATCGAACTATACCAACCTGGAATAAATTGCCAAAAGATGTCGCTGAGGCAAAGACAGTCAAAGTTTTCAAAGAAAGACTCAACACTGCACCCGAAAAGATTCAACACAAGACAAATCCTTTGTATTTGTCCTATACTGTCTTGATGGTTTATCGAGTTGGTGGTGTTTAAAGTTTGTTTAATTTTGTTGCTCATCTCGATTTCGAACACAAGGAATTTGTAACCCTCCGATTTCGAACACAAGGAATTTGAAACCAGAAGTAAAACGAGTCAAAACAAAAACTAACAATGATTAAAAATACTTAAGGGTCGCGCTTAAGGGTGGGGTTTTTAAGCATCCCAAAATGGACTTCTCGTTTGTTTGAAAAAGTTTCTATTGTCTGATAATTACAGCTGGTAAGAATAATTTTCTCAGTTTTTCTTTGAAACAGAAAATTTCCCAAGCTTCTTCTTTCACGCAGATTTACAGCTGAGAAATATAGTGCACTATATAAGGACTGGGTAAATCAAGAGAAAATGAACTAAAAGGGTACCTTTTCAGCCATATTGAACTGCACTGTAAAGTAAGGGTACGATTTTGAAAAGCAGATTTTGCGCGGCACATACCGTCGTTTCGAAATCGAGCCCCCCCCCCGCCCCGGGACTTAAGGTTTAAGGTGGACAAACTTTCCCGAGCAAAAACGATGAATGAACTTTTCATTGAATATTCTCAGAGAGTAGATAAGACAATAATAGATTAAAGGAACCTATAAGTCACTTTCATTTAAAAGTGTTCATTTTCCAACGATTCATTAAACAAATTGTATAACTTTACTCTCAAATTCGTAGAAGTAAACGTCGTAAGTGTTTGAAAATAATCTCTAAAGGGTTCGGTCTTCCTGGACCTGACTAGTTGTCGGTTGTCGCGGGTTTTACATTTGCAGATCGATTATTTCAAATCTATGACCCTTTTGATTTAAATATTTTGCTTGCAACTTGCGAATCGAGTGACTTGCCTGGATCGCTTCGCAATTCTTATACATATACACTAGTTTTAATTCGATTTATTTTACAGAATCTTGGTGAGTTAATAATTTGATTGACATTGATGTGCGCGCAAAAACGATTGTTTCGAACGTTTTCAATAGAATGTTTACATTCGAAATTCGAATCCCAGACCAGAAAAACAAAGCAGAAAAATAGATAAAAAACATTCTGATGTGCGCATTTTGTACAGTCTGTAAATTTATTTTTGACTTTTGCTTTTATAAGATATCTGGTCTGTAAATTTATCAAAACTTTTCCTTCAGCTCTTCGATCGAAGCTCAAACATACAAATATGAACAAAAAAGTGAAAGAAAACAACCAAAAATACTCCAATCTCTTCAAAAAAAATGAAGCTAAGTACATGAAAAGATAAACACAAAGGCCACACAGTATCGAAAAGTGAAATGCCATAGCCGAAGAAAAGTTTTTTGCTTGTTTTAACATTTAACAAGGGAACAACAATACTCCCTTTTGTAGAATCATAAAAAAGTAATGTCAGAAATATTCAATATAACCCCCAAAATGTACTGTATATACATAACTAAAATACCTTGAAATAATCTGCAACATATCTGTAGAACTGACAAAACAATTAGCTTCGTATCTGGAGCCAAAGTGATCAACGAATCCAGTGTGGTAAAAAATTATACACTCATACAAGTTCAAAATCAAGCATCAAAATGTAGTTTTATGAAGCAATATTTTGTTTGTGCACACAGAAGATACATCAGGGCACTTAAATTCAATAAATCTAATTTCACATTAATCTCCACATTAAACAAGAATGGATAAAGAAAAAAGAAGCAAACTTCCTCCCGCATACTTTTTTTTCGAAATCCAAATATATTTTCCAATCTATGATTTGGTGCCTCACAGAAAATGTAAACATTACGTAATGTTATATTTGTAGACACTCGCCAGGTAAAAATGTCTTTAGCCGTATATCGGCTAAAGGTGGCAAATCTCTGGACAAAGGAAATATCGCTTATTAAGCATCCTCTATAAGGAGAACGAATCCGTTAGTGGATGCCAGCAGCCTAGGGCGGCCGCCAATCTACCATTGGAATATCAAATAAGTAAACTCGGCAATAACCAAAAAATAAACGGACATACAAAAGAAATACTAGTACTTTCCAGTATATATTCGTGAAGCCACAGTGACTTTCAATCTCACACGCTAGAAATCATTTAGCAACCATGCCACCATGCAACCTCATACTCATTTAACAAAAAACTTTCCAGTACGCATCTCTTTCTTAAAAATGATTACTCATTCAGAGATTGTTTTGAAAAACAAAAAATATTTCAAAGCATAAAACAAAAGCACAATGGACAATGCCTGCTAAAAAAATGCTTTAAAATCATTCCGCCTTGTTGATTTGTTTTATATTTTGATAAATGAATTGTAATTTATGCTTGACTGAAAAAGTACCATATTATAACTTCGAACTTAAAGTTGATTAACAAAAGAACTGAATTAATATCTAAATGTCGCCATAGCAACAAATTTTATTTTAATGTTTTAATGGCTTTAAAGCAGTCCCTCCGGAAGATTAAAACTTTTTACATTTCACAACGGTCTCTTTTAACAGTTAATTATCTTTTATTATCTCTATATTAAAATGTTCCCTAACTACTTTTTGTACATTTTGTTGAGATTTTTTCGAAGTAGTTTTACACTTGACCATAGTTGCCAAGTTTCAAAATTCTGAATGCGGGACAAGGTGTGTGAGTGAAACGAGTGCAAAATTGAGCTAGGCATTTCCAATGGGGTTTTGGGGGCAGAGAGCCCGGAGCCCCCTTAGAAAAAATTCCAACATTGAACTGATGGGAAAATTACAAAACATTTTTCCCCTTTTTTATCATTAATCAATCTTCTTCCTCGTTATTGGCTGTGTTTCTTCATTTTTGTGATTTTTGAGTGACTTTGAGTGTAATTGTACTGAATGTTTTAAAATACAGGACAAACAGAGGATGTGGGCGTTCAGCGGGACAAAAGGTCGATTTGCGTACATGACACTTGATAACTATGCTTGACAAATGCTCAGCGTGAAACAGTAGTGTATATCTTTTACTTTTACAAATAAAATTATGAAATTAAATGAATACTATAATAGCTATTGTATGCGAATAAGTCACGTCGGCAAAGAAACATCTTAGAGTCGTGACAAAAATACCTTGCATCCAACTGTGACCTTCAAAAGAGTTATTATTTTCCTCGAGTTCATAAAAGATCTAATCACCCATTATTCAATCAACGGACGAATTTCGCATGCTAGCATTGCCTCAATAGTATATATAATATATTTTGAAATTGCTCTTTCCTTTAAAATCTCCAAAAAACCTCATTTTTGGCAATTTTCTCCACTGAATTTCCATACGAAAATGGCTATGGGATGTGGCCAAATAGAAAGTTTTTCCGAAAACATCTAAATAAATAAATTATTTGTCATTAACTTTAAAAAAGTTTGAAACAATAAAATGATTTCCCCAAGGAGATTAGGCTTTGTTTGTGAAAAGTATATGAATAGCGTCGTTATGACGTTTTATTAAGGTCCATGTCACACTTTTTCCTTAATTACTCATGATGTCATTAATTATAAATTCATTTTTTTCAAAAGCAGTTTGTTCTTAAACATGTCAAAGAAGCGAAAACATAAGGTTTTATCTTCAAATTCTGAAATTGATTTTTCAATATGACCATAGAGCCCTTAAGCCAAGGTAAGGGGAGTCTAAAAAATTGAGATCATCGTCCTAAAAGACGACAACGTTCCACTTTTCTGCGTGAGAAAAGGTTGAAGTTGTTTAAGAAAAGGGTTCGTTTAAGGTTTTGTATTATGGGATTAAATTTTCTATTAACATGCAATAAGCCCTATGGATAGTTAGCTAATTCCATCCTTTTATATATTGTGAAAGTCAGACTTGAACGCCTTGAACGGGTTAAAAGGAAATAAATCAAGCTAGCTTATACAAGGCGGAATATATCTTAATTACAAGTAATCCTTTTAAATGTTCAATTAAAAGTCTCCAGAAGTGAGGAATAAATACCTATTAATGATTGAAAAAGATAAAGAGAATTTTCTTCTCGTGAATTAACGAGAATGCAAATAGATTTATGCACTTTTTTCTCAATTAGATGACGACTTTTTTTATAAGAACAAGAAAGCCTAAAGCTTGGTACTCACAAAAAATCGCGTTTAAGTGCGCTTAAGTGCGTTTAAGTGCGTCGAACACAGTTTTGCTTTCTAGTGCACTTAAGTGCACTTAGGCGCACATAAACGCCTTGATTTTGCTAGGCGCACTTTAACGCTAATATCAGAAAGTTTTGATATCTCGACGCGATCATCAAAGACACCGCATGTAATCCATGTAAACACTATTCAGTTCTTTTGAAATTTGAAGGGAGAGGGGGATTTTTGACTTTTAGCGTGTACGTACTATGTGGACGGCTACCGTGAAAAGCACAGGTCAAAATCATATATTGACGCTGTGCCGACGAATCGAGATTCTATTCATCGCGTAATCAACGAAGACAAAAGTAACCATGACGACCATCCAAGATCTTGGATGAAGTTCAAAATTGATATTTTTATTCCCGTCGTTGAAAACACAACTAAAAAATATCATCAATGCTTTTCAAAAAGAGTCAGTGATAGAGAATCATAACATAAAGGCTGTCTATTATTTCGATTCAATTAAAAGCGATATTTCCATAATTAATAGTTTAGTAATTACTGTTATACATTTGGGGATCATGTAAAAGATTTCTTTTCGAAAGAAACTCACTTCAATTACACTTGAAGGTTTTTGGGGAATTCGTAAATAGTAAACTGCATACTGATACAGTCTGCTAGACATTAATAAGGTAATATTTGCTCTTTATCTTTGATTCTTTCTACATTGATTAGATTGACACATGTGTGATAAAATTTCTATTATTGGTCTTCAGAGGTTAATATATTTTTTGAAAACTTACCCTCTGATACTCAGGGTAGTGGACGGCCCCTTTGTGTGTCACTTTCGTTTTCGCAAGCAATTTATTTGTTCTCGATAAGTTTGTTTTGATTGACAGATCGGATAGAGCTTGGTTTAGACTTTATTTAGCCTTTTTTTTGAAATTTAAGGTCCATCTACATTTAGTAATTTTGATTTCAGCTTCACCTCTTTCTTCCAATAAAAACATTCAAGTCGTCGTTACTGTTAAAACCCCATTAAAACGTGTGTACGTCATTTTACATGTTTAGATTCGAAAAGTTATGACAAGGGTTTAAACGTGGGGGGCGTACGGTTTTTCGGAATTGCGGAAATCGACCCTTTTTTCTTCGGGATTTCTGAAATCAGGCAAAATTCTTTCAGTATTTCGGAATTCTGAAATTGTTTCTATATCGGCAATACATGAATTTTTGCTTCTAAATTTTGGTATTATTTAATGAATCAATGGACCTTATCGGAGTTTTTGATATTTCTAAAAAAGCGATGCATTGTGGGATTGTTTCGAGTGTATTACAATAGAAATCTCTTAGGAATTCCTCGAGGGAATTCTATTGTAATCAAACTTCAACCTAGAAAGATGCCGCAACAATACAGCTTTATCCGCTGAAGTATGGCGTATCAAAGACCTAAACGGCCAACCAACCGTATCCTGGTGAACCATCCGCAAATCCAAAGCATTTACTCCAGATACTAAACGATGCAATTTGTGTCTTGCCGAGAAATTCGAGATCGCGAACTATCCAGGCAAGAACTTACTGAATAAGAGATCAGAAATTATTGCCAAATGTAGACACAGACGAAAATTTCAGCTTGATATCTTTGAACCACCTGATGACGTTCAAATGTGACGTCAAAAACATTTTTTGAAGACAACATATTGTATTTTATTTTCTAACGTTATCTCATTTCACTGAATATTGGTGCCTGAGCACCATGAAACTCTGAGTTTGAAACAAAGATATTGAGTCAACTCTTTATTATAGTAATGCTCTATTTACTTATTAGGGACCTTAAGCAACTAGGACGGTGGTTGTAGTGAGAACTGTAGCATCCAACAATAACAATAACAAATCCCTTTTGGGATCGACATTTGAATCACAAAAAGATTTCATTCTTTTCATATACTTTTCTCATGAGAATACTTAGATTTCACTGGGTAATTACTGGACGTTTCAAAATTACAAGGCGACTTCAAAAACATGTTTCGACGTTCTCTCTAAGACGAAGGCGGTAATAAAAGAGTACAATAATAATTAATCATTTAAATCACTCGGGAGATAAAAGATTATTTTTCACCAAAGTTTGCTTTTGTTAGAGTCCATTCACGTGCTATTAAACCATAGTAAAATCGAATAAAATTTACCATTATATTTTAATATCTTCTCCACGTACTCCCTCAAGTCGCCGTCCTAGTTGCTTAAGGTCCCTATTGAGCACTCTACGAGGAGAAGATGAACACCCTCTACAATAAATTTTGGTATTATAAAGTTTTTATTCCCTTTTTTCGGAATTTATACATGAAAAATCAAAAATTAGTCATAACGGGGAAAAAAACCCAAAAAAATATCGGAATCGGAAGTGTTTTTATATGGAATTTCGGAAATTTTGGCAAAATTATTCGGTATTTTGGAAATCGCAAACCCCGTACGCCCACCTTAAAAAAGCAACTTAGAATACACCGTTTAGGAGTCTTGCTATCTCCACCGTGTTCCACTGTAAAAACAGTAAGTAAAAATGCGCACTTTACTCACCGTGAAATGTTAGAGGAATGTAAACATTGTCAATCTTTTTCTTTTCTTTAAAGACAATGAATTAGATATTTGAACATGATGTCAATGATAATTTTATGGATATCTCCTGAAAATTTCACAAAAATTCATATAGAGGAAAAAGAAGTTATGATTAAAAGGAGTTCTTTACCTACTATTTCTAAGACATGAGACCCGTCCTGTATTTTTATAATCTGATGTATACAGGACGGGTATGATCTGTGAGGCAGATTTTTTAGCCCTACAGTAATTTTTGTTAAGATTGACCTCTACCAAAACTTTCAACTAAAAAAATGCATAAAAATGTATTTTCTTTTATGAATACACTAGGGAATAGTTACAAACATTTTAGCTAATTCTCTCTAACATTACTCCCGTATGAATAGAAGCTTTATGGCTAACAGATGATAATATATATTCTCCAAGGAACCTTAATAACTTTATGATCTCACGATTTCTCAATACAGTAGTCCCATATGGATATAAGTTATATTGATTTATAGATATATATATATAATTCCCAGAGGTACCTTAACAGCTATTTTTCATCGTATCAAATAAGTGAACCGTATCCTCATACAAGATAAATGACCAACAAAAAATTAGATTATCAGTGCGTGTATTAGTTCACTGACACACCCTAATCTCTAGTCTTAAACGAAAGTAGCTTCTGATAATCAGCAAAATATTTAACATGTTATATTTTTCTTCAGTTGAAACACTTGTACTATTTGAATAGGAATATTTAACAGGGCGTTAGCAAACTTACGGTTTTCCCCTGTCAAAATAGCTCAAAATGAGAACTCCTACTTTCGCCTACGTGGAGAGACAGGTTTTTCATCCGGGGTGAAGACGGTCTATTAGCAAAAAGATCTATTCAGCTAACGACGCCTGTAGGATTGTAAAATTTTACAGACATTTGATTTCTCTTTATATCAGGAAAGGTTTTGCTTCCAATATACTAGTTATTTGTATACTCTATTATTTCTAGTCACTTATAATTACTCGTGTTCAGTGCTTTCGAAATACACGGCAATCCATATTGAATACTTTGATTCCCTAGTTTGTTCAAAAAGAAAATAAGTTATATCCGTTTGAGCGAAGCGAATTAGGATATAAATCGACTTTCATCTTTTTTTATTATGTTACAAACACTTTTTTCAGAACCACAAGTGAAAAGAAAAGCAAAACTAAAACTGAATATGATGCTAAAAAATGATTGACAGGTCTAAAAAATGATTGACAGGTCTAAAAAATGATTGACAGGTCTAAAAAATGATTGACAGGTGCGGGTTTGCTCGCGCGGGTTAGAAATTCCCGTGAGCAATCTCGTTATTTATCAGAATGTGTCAAAGGAGTGATTTACAGTCTACTTAGAGTGACATCCGTGCCTTGTCTTACACGTTTTTATAAGAACAATTTAATAAGAATACGAGGCTGAAATTTGGTCAAAACCTAAGAACAAATTAAGAAGAATCTGAGCTTCAGATTTCAGAAATTACTGAGAAGTACAGGTTTCCATTTTCATTAATATTGACATTTAAGCCTGAAAAACTCATATAAAATTAAAAGCAGTTCAGCCAGAATCATATGACTGACTGGTTTTTCCTATATAGCGTATATCTGAAGATACTGCTCTTCATATGTTATTTTACTAATGTACACGTTTAGCAACATAACTGTTCGAATACTTAGTGTGGAGTAATATGTTAACCTATGAAGAGCGCTTAATAGCTACTTGTGGTATAAAAGGGGAATTTCACAGAAAAGGGAATTTCCTTAGATTCCTTAACCCTCCAGGGATAAGAAAAAGACAAACTGAGATTTCAAAATGAGTAATCAGATCAAAATAACTCCAGAAGAGTCTTTTTGATGATGATAAAACAATAGAGAGACCGTAAGATAAGAATGCTACCGTTAAGCGCAACTAAAATACTGAAAAACGCGCGCAAAAACAAACGCAAAATTATGAGATGTTTGCCCAACTTCCTTATGCGTGAAGCTATGAATACCATCCTCGGGAGCTTTGGGCTCCCTGCGGTGGCAAAAATCAAATTTCGGAAGTTGCGTTTTCTCTAAGAGAGTGTGACCAGTGAAACAATAACAGGATTTGATTGGCTGTGTTTTCAACCGTTATTAGGATCTGGAAAATTCAAACTGTCAGCCCATACCATGCTATATATTTCGCTATCAGTATATAAAATAAGAAATGGATCTCCAGGCTAACCATTTCTCTTCTAGGTTTCCTTACGAGAACCGGAATTTTACCTACCGTTTTTGTTTACGGAAAAGAGCGGTCACTAAAATCAAAACAATGGAAAATTGTATGGACGCGTGCGTAGTCGACACTACTAAACGGTGTATTGTCTTATTTTTTTTCAATCAAATAAAAACATAGAGTTCGGCCCTTCTCTCACTGACCACTGTAGATATCAGACGTTCTAGATTTATATCATGTAAAGAATAATAAAAACTACTACATCAATCGCTTCATTTTAATCCAACCCAACAATTTGTACACGGTCCACCGAACCGGAGGACAAGACAACAAAAGCAGGTACTGATGTCAAACAACTTCGTGTAGTTTATGACAAGATCGAAATCAACGTCAGAGGGCTACAATCACTTGGGATAAAACCTGATCGGTATGGCTGCTTACTCGTCCCTGTCATCATGAGCAAGGTTCCTGAATACATTCGTTTGATCATTTTAAGGCAATTTTCTTCAGAAAATTGGACATTCAAAGTCCTCTTAAAATGCTTCAAACAAGAGCTAGAGGCACGTGAGAAATGCAAAGCAGTCTCCAACCTCAAAGTCAAAGGAAACCCCATCAGACAAGGGTAGTGGTAAAGGCAACAAGGGTAGTGAAGGTAGTCAAAGTGGTGGTGGAGGTGGCAGCTCCCGAAATTTGCTTACTCCCACCGGAAGACAAGACAACAAAATCAGGTGTTCATATTGTCGCGGTGAACATAGCTCTGCCAAATGTGATATCGTTCCAGACGTAAATACCCGAGTATGTGAAACGCAATCACCTCTGTTTCAAGCAAAGAACCATGGTTTGAAAGAATGCACGAAAAGGAGTTGCAGAAATCGTGAGGAGAAACATCATGAAAGTCTGTGTCAGGGAACGCCCTCAACTGGGCTGATTGCAAGAACAAAAAAGTTGACACTCTAACGACAATAACTAAGTAAGTAAAGTACGTATTGTATTCGACATGGGGTCAAGTGACAGCTATATCACCAAAAGTATCAAGGACAAATTGAAACTGCCCAGTCTTGGCAAACACAAGATATGGTCATCTCACTTTTTGGTGGGTCGTCTAAAGGCTCGAAGGAGTATGACATGACTGCTTTAAATACAAAGAGTCGTTTTGGTGATGGTTCTTTTCCTCTCTCTGCTTTAGCTGTTCCGACGATAACATCTTCTCCCTTAAATCCTTCTGTAGAATTTCAACATCATGGACATTTAGCTTCTCTCGATCTTGCAGCAGATGACTTTACTATTGTGTGTTGATAGGGGTTGATCAGTACCATCGCTTTGTTAGTGGAGAAACTGTACGTCGTTCTTCTGAACCCGTTGCAACTAAATCTGTGTTTGGATGGTTAGTTAGTGGTCCAATAGAGGGTACATCCTCCTCCTTCTCTAACTCCCTTCTTCTCTCTTTCCAAACTCCTTCTATTGACGAACGTCTTTCTCGCTTCTGGGACCTTGAATCAATAGGTATTGTTGATGAATCGACTGAAGATGAGGTAATGACGAAAGAATTCGAAGACTCCATTGTCCATAACGGTGAGAGATACTAGGTTCCTCTTCCACGAAAGGATGCACATCCTGATCTCCGGGATAACTTTTCTGTTGCCAAACAACGTCTTTTTGGACTGAAGAAAAAATTCAATCATAACCCTGACCTCAAAGCACAATACAATTAATATTTTGAAGATCAGCTTGAACAAAGTATCATAAAAAAAGTTGACACAAGAGACCATGACAAGCAAGGCTATACACATTATCCATCATTGTGTCATTCGTGAGGATCGAGAAACAACAAAAAGAATTTGTTTGATGCCTCCTGTCAATCGAATGACTGTTTAGAAACTGGTCCATCTTTAAATCCTGAACGTTTTGATATTCTTTTACGTTTCCGTCTTTTTCCGATCGCACTTGTTAGTGATATTGAGAAGGCTTTCCATATGATCAGTGTTCGACCCGAAGATCGTGACGTTCTGAGGTTTGTTTGGTTTGACCCAAAGGATAACAACAAACTTGTCACTTATCGTCAAAAAAGAGTTTTAATGGGATTGAATGCAAGCCCCTTTATTAATTTCGCATAGCGAAAGTATTACGATCGTCTTTCGCGGCGGCGGCGGTGCGGAAAAAAAATTAGAAAACGAAAGTAGTTGAAACTTCTAAAATATGAACTCACTCGCTGAAATAAAATTTAATGATTCCACTCCGCAAGTCCTTAGGTAGGTGGAACCAAGCATTCGTAAATATTGCTAGTTTTTTTAAATGGCGGATGACTTGCTCTGGATTTTTGTATTTTTATCATGTTTTTGATGTTTTTAGAGTACTTAAAGAGGTTTATATTTCTTTACAATAGCATAGTATTTTATGTTTGTGTAGTTAGTAATGCACCAATAAAGTGATAGGAATCTTACAATTAGAGTTGCTCTTGAACATCACTACACACAACAACAATAATACAGACAACACAGACCAACACAGGCAGGTATGATCTTCATTTTTACAAGTAGAATTATTTGTTGTTATCGGCGATCCAAAAAATATCTGCAATCTGATTGGTTAAAAAGAGTACAATATATCTTGTATTTTACATGTAAAAATATAAATTGACGAAAAGATGTTGTTGCATTGTAGCGGTAGAAGCAATCTAACGTCACTTTGCTACAAAAGTGTCCTCCAACACAAAAAGTGCATTTTTTGGGTCACCGATAAACCAGTTATCAGACATTTGCTCGTACAATATGGAAATATTTCACTCGTTCCGGATTTTCCGTATATTTTCCTCGCCTAAAGGCTCGGAAAATATTGTACGGAAAAATCTCAGAACTCGTAAAATATTTCTCATATTGTACTCGCAACTGTCCGATAACTATTACATATTTGATTAAGTTGTGTTGTAAGACAGATTATCATTTACTAAGTATTATCATTTACTAACAACTAAGTATTTCACAGAAGAATTTATAGCAAGGGGTGTCAATCTATAAGTGATAGAGAAGTTACCTTTTGCTAGCTAGAGTTAGTTAGGTGCGATGTGTTAATTGTCATTTTCCAGGCTCAATATCAATCGATGACTAATTGGTAACCAACCGATGGATTGAATTTAGATTGATTTCAATAATCGAGACTATTCTAACTGCTAATAGATTAGTTTTTTAATCGATTGGACTCAATTGGCTGTCAATTGTGTGATCAATCGAACATCTTAAGAATAAATCGATGGAAAATTGATCACAAATACAATTGATAGCCAATCGAGCTTCCCGTGAAATATTGATTATCGATTCTGTCTATCATGTATCAATTATTGAAATCAAACGATATCATCCAATTCATCGATTATTTATCGATTAGTCATCGATTGGAAAAAGTTACCTTGATTGCTACGGTTGGCAAACGATATCATACTCCAGGATGCAAGTGAAATTTTCCAATCCGCGGACCTAGACGGGGGTTTGGTTATTATCAGTTAGGATTAGGGTTGGAGCTCGAGAGTCACAATATAAGACCGATGGCCGGTAGGGTTGGGAGCTTTCTTAGTTATGGTCTGTAAATTACACGCTATAAGTATTTGTGAATGAAAGCTTTCTGTCGTGTCTCGTTGGCGCAAGCGGTTAAGCATTGGGATTGCAAACCAAGGTTGCTTGCATTTGGTGGTTCGAGCTGGGGTGGGAGACCTGTTTCACGGGTACGGGCAAATTTCAGAAAAATACTTAGAAAACAGTTAGAAATTCTTGAGAAAGATAGAAAATCAGGATAGAAGATAGGAAAGTAGAAAATAGGGGGAAAATAAGAGACGATGCATCCTGAAGTATGATGAGCGGTTCACTTGGAAAGTGTACGAGCCTTCACCCGGTCAACCCAAATGGACGCGAGGGAAAACGGCAAGACTGTTGTTGAAGTCTATATCAAAATCTCACTGTAAAATCTGTATCAACTTTGATTGAATATTGTATATACAATGGATTTGAGTTTTGATTGATCAGATATATAACTCAAAGACAAACTTTTTTATACAGTGCCAGACTCCCACTCAAAACAATTGATTTATTTTCTATCGATGACACATCGATAACAAATCAATTGACTGGATATCGATAGGTTCTAGTACCTTAAATTGGTCTAATGTCGACATCCCTCTTCTAATTCCGACCACCCTTCTTTAGAGATAGGAATAATAGGAAGGTTGGGATCACTTATATAGACAAAAGGTATTTTCTTCTCTGATCGCTAAGCAAAGAAAAATAGTTTCCATCAGCGATTCTGACCTTCCAATTATTCCTATCTTTAAAGAAGGATGTTGAAATTAGACCAATAAAGATCTTTAAAGAAGGATGTTGAAATTAGACCAACGTACAGTAATTGATAGGTATTTGATAATTTTATGCTATCATTCAAATCCAATTAAATGATTAATACTCAAAATTATCTAATGGGCTTCATTACCTATCGAATATTGGAACAAATTGATTGGTTATTCATCAAAAAAAGAAATGGAAGTCAATCAAATTTGATCGACCTGTTCCAAAATCGATTTCCTACTAGTCAATCAATAAATTCTCAAAAAATATGTAACTCCACGTCTCAATGATATGGATGCAAGGCAAGTAACAGCAGAAACAAAGTAGCAGTAGCTTAAAGGTAAAACATTTTTGCAGAAAAAAGAATGGCCTTAAAAATTTAAATTAATTTCCATCAAATTTAAAATATTTATGTAATTTTCCAAATTTGTGCTTTTCGAGCCTTGAAACAGTTATTTTTGATTTATCTACAAGGTGTAAACATTTTAATATTTTTGTAAATAGTCAAAGATATTGGTATGATATTGAAATGTAACTTGGTGAAAATGGTGAAGGTGTGGGGGTGTACTTGGGCATAAATAGGTATATACCAGGTATATGCTGATGCTAAGGTTCTGTTTTTAACCTTCCCAAGTCTCGGAATTATTTAAGGTACGAACTTGAAAAGTCAAAAAAATCTCTAGAAGGTTAAAACATTTTTTGAAAAATGTGCTCTAAGAGTCACTTTTTCGCCTTGTCTCTGTAAGGGTAACTTTATTCTCTGTTAGAGGTCCGATTGACATTCTTCAACCCTTGTATTCCCCAGTCGTTTGATATGATTATTTCATTTATGAATAATAGTAGAGGCCACTATGTCTTCCCGTGTGCAGCAGCTTGTTGATATTTTCAATTTTTACCTGTCGAAGGTTGGAGCTTGGGAGTACGCCAAGCCAGCACATTATTTCAGGCAAAATTTAAAAATATCAATTTTGGCTAATACACTTCTTAAAAAGGATTTTCTGACTTTTTCGTAATAATATTTTATGTTCACCACTGGAAGGTATTCTTTCCAAAAAAAACTAAAATTTTTGAATTTTGACAAATCTTTATTTTTCGATAACGTCATCGTTTCATGACGTTATTTTGCCTTATTTTCTTAATATCTCATGATATATTCATTTTCAGATATAGGTTGTGATCTTTTTCTTCATCAGTTTTTCATGCTCTTTCGAATGGAACAAAAATGTTTTCAATTTTGACTTTTTTCTTTTGATTTTTTACTTTGGTTGCCATAGTAACCAATGACGTCAGTTTCCATGGCAGCGGGTGGTCCCACCTGGCCCCACCTCTCAAATTTTGATCTTCTACATTCAAGGAACAATATTAATTCATAAAATCCCTTTGCACAAGCTGCTGCACACGAGAAGCTTTTTCGCGACATAGTGGCCCCACTATATAGTAGAGGGCCAAACCTTAGGATCCGCGACAACTTTTTTAGGACGCAACCACATGAATTCCATTCGAAAGTTGGATGTATTTGAAGACATTTTCGCGAGGGGGGTCCGCTGCTAAAGCCTGGCAAAATTTTTCAGGGCCCAAATTGGGAAATTGGCCCCGTAAAAAATTGACGTTAAGGGCGATGTTCGAAAAACACGGCTTATTATATATCGTTGGAACGGGAATCTTTCGCTGATCAAGAATCAATTCACAACTATTGCCTGAAAATGAACGTATCTCGAGCTATGACTCTATTTGTGAGGATAGGTAAATTATCTGCTTGAAAAGAATTGACGTCAAAACAGAGAAATTCTTAATTGTCTCTCGCCCAGATAAGGTAGCTTTACTCAAAAGACAGAGCTTGCTATTGCTTTTGATTTCTAAAGAAAAGAAGCCCATGCATTGTATTGCAATGGCATTGCTTCTTTTAAATGTCTGCATCGATTCTCAAAGCTCAAGAAGTTTTCTGATCAAAAGCTCTCATTTATTTGGTGAATTCATTTTCTATGAGATGGACGGTGTTCCGAAAGACGCTGACGTTCATCTTTGTGTAATATGCAATGAATTGTGCACTGAGAAACAAAAAATCCCTTCAGAAGAAACGTGGAAATCTTTTGAAGAGACTGCAAAACTCTGGCAAGATGTTGAGAGTGAGTATAGCGAGGTTCACGACAAAATAAATTGGGAAAGACAGAGGGAGAAAGAGAGCGTTTAGAAACCCCCTATATAAGGGGGTAGCCACTTATATGAGGCCCCCTCAGCGGTTTGCGTGATGGCGTGATTGGGACTTTTTTTCTTGCGTGATGGCGTGATTAGAGATTTTTTTTGGCGTAATGGCATGATCAAGAATTTGGCGTGATGCGTGATAGGGCAAAGATTTGAGGCGTGATGCGTGATTTGGGCTATTTTTCGCTATTTTTGCGTGATGACAAATTTTAACGATTTTCGTGATGCGTGATGGAGAAAATTTTTTTGCGTGATGGCGTGATTAGGGGTGCCGCTGGGGGGGGCTCTTATATGCTAAGGATTAATTCGATGTAAAAATACGTTAAAAATTAAGTATAAAACATGTTTTTTTGAAAACGTTTGTCGGTAGGAGTGGAAAAAAGGTGAAACTTTTGCATAATCACCAGGAAATGAAAAATACTGGTAAGGATACTGCTACTTTTTTTGCTATTGAAAGTTAGACCTATTTATCACTAACAGATTGGCAAAGTTTCGTTTGAATTCCATAAACAATTTAGAAGTTAGATATAATTTAGTAAACACAATTGACGTAAAAAAATTATCGCTATTTTTGCATTCTGGTCCGTAAAATAGACACCTACAAGAAAATTTCGGACAGCAAACAAGTAAATTCGGAAACTTCAGACATAGTGCTACATGATGATATATGTTTGCACGTGCCTCTATGACTGTCATAGTTGACCTCCCCCAGCTCCCGGACTAAAGGAAAATTATGACATTTCAGTTTCAAAACTATGGTCATTTTGGGAAACATTTCATAAAATAAGTTTAGTAAAAAGGTTATCATAGACAGTGGAATGATATACAGTAGTAGTGTATGTACGACATTATTCGGAATAAGGAGATTTCATTAAAGTTTCAAAAACACTTTGTCTAGTAACACTATGGTCACTTTTATGATGATCCGAATCGATATGCTTACCCCAGGACGGGGTGTACAGGTCTACAGAATCCTCGGACCCCCCTAAAAGGGAGATAATTGGAAAATGGGACTGAGATTTAATTTTCTGATTTTTCAATCCCTTACAGGGACTGCAAAGTTTCAAAAAAGGCACCCTTAATGGCGGTAAATACCACATTACATACCGTACACTTCACTCCCCCCTCCACGAGATGCTTTTAAACCATTTCTATATTCAAAATATTTATTTGAAAGAACATACAGATAGTTGAGATCAGTGAATCCACGTTTAAAAGAAACAACAAAATTCTATCCCAAACATCTCAACAAAGATTGACGTGTTGAGGACGTGTTGAGGACGTGTTGAAAACTGAACACATAACAATAAATAACCTTATTATGATGTCGTCATAAAAAAAATGCAATGAAAATTTAGTAATAAAAAAATCTATAAAACGAGGGTTGATAGATAAAATACAGGGTGTTTGGAAAAAAATGATCCCACAAGTTTATCACCTAATCTATCCAAATCTATAAAAAAGAAATAGAAGTCTACACTGTATTTATTAAGTAAAGCGTATTTGCCACCTCATACCGAGGGCCTTCCAAAGAAGTAAAATCCTTTAATACAGGGTGTCCCTAATAAAAGTATCGAGTTTGAACATGCGATTGAGTAGAAAGTTTTAAGTGTGTATTCACAAAATTGTATTTTAAGCTCTCCCTCTTTTTTCTTTGTCATTACGTAACAATAAAAACATACTCTGCCTGTTTACAAATGCAACGAAGAAAATTTGAATTTTTATTAATTTTGATTTTTAAAGACGTACATTTATGCAACAGGGGAATAGTAAAAAGGGCTATTGATTAATTTATACGTTGTAGCTACCTTTTGTAATGAGCCTATGTGATGGAGAACGTTCTTATATTTTAGCGATAACACACACAAACTTTTTTACTCAATCGCATGTTCAAACTCGATACTTTTATTAGGGACACCCTGTAGACCTTTTCATAAATTACGTCACGAACATCACTTGCCTCGTTTTGAAATTATTGCCTTGGTGATTAACTCCCAGCAGATTTTATTAAAACTACTTACTATTCATAAAGAAATCATTTAATGTCTCAAGGGACATAATCACCATGGCAATTGTTTGAATACGAGGCAAGTGATGTTCGTGACGTAATTTATGAAAAGGTCTATTGGCTATCCGAAAGTAGGGGAGCGCTCCTCGCCATGTTTGTTTCACTACTTAGCCTTAATCCTTCTTTTAAGTTTTCAAGCATTAAGCAGAGATATCAAAAAGAGTACCTCCTTTTTTGGTGATCATTGGGTCCAACCCACAATCTCGTTCATCGTAACTGGAAGTTCTTCTATCTCCATTTACAGTGGATCTAAAAATATGATAAAATCCTCTTCTTTTGATATTAAAGAACAATGATAGAGGTCACGTTGGTTCTAGTCTAGTAGAATTACATTGTTAACTTGAAAAATAGTACGAGGAGTGAAATTTACAGTCCCTGCAGACAATATTTCACTTATCAATTTCGAGTATTTTATCTGTTGTACAACCATAAAAGTAGATAACGAAAATGAGGTTTTAAATTCTTTATCAATTATGGTGGAAATTTTCAAACCAGGCTCAAAAGATGGACCTTGAAACGTACTAAAACAGTATGGTTCATATAGTCTCGATGAATAGATCAATTTAGGTTTGCTAACTCAGCTCATGATATCCTTGAAATGTTCTTATTTTTGATCGCTTCATTGGGGACATAATTGTTCTTGTAAAGTTATTCTTATTGAAAGAAGAAAATCAGAGTGATGAAAATCAATTTAGTTTCAAATTCAATTTTATTTTTAAAAAATATGCAAAATTTTTATTTCCAATCTAGAATAAATCAATGATAAAAATGCTCCCAAACAACCGATTTTCTTCAAAATATCCTAAAAGTATGGCCATCTACTCTTAGGTTCCAAATAAACGCCCCCCCCCCGCTTGTTAATTTTTCGAAAATATTCCAAACCCCCGGACCTTATTAGGACCCCCCCCATTTATTAATTTTTAAAAATATTTTCAGTTGGCAAAAAGAAGTCTTCCTATTTTGCTCCAAAAAGCCTTATTTAGCCTATATTTATCTTATTTTTGGATTATCAGAAGTACAAATCTCTAACCCCCCGGCAATTAGGTCGGGTTATTAAACGTATTTCGTTTATTCGAACGGAGTAAAGAGTAAAGATTTCGCCACCCTAAAATTATCTGTATTGCTTAATTCGAACATTTAATCTTCTATGTTCTAAATTTAACACTAAATTTCTAGACTTTTAGATTTATTTCCATTGAAATACCTTAAGTGGATTATAATTCGCGACTTTCGCGAGTTATTCCGTAAATTCGCTAAATTTAATGCTTGGGAAAAATTTTAAAATTTTTGAATTCGTGAAATATAGTCCTCACAAAAATTTAATCTCCGTCAAATCTCTATTTTTAAAAATTAATCGTTTAAACAGTGATTTTAAGGGTTGTCAACATTTTTTTTTGTTGTTGTTTTAAACTACAAATTTGAAAACTAATCATCAGTAAAATTTTACACTAAACGGATTTTGTTTCGGAGGTATCAAAATCTATGAGCCAAAATCGTTTCTGAGCAACCTTAAGCAAAAACAAGTTGTTTTTTTCATCTTTAAATTCGCCGAAATTTTATCCTCATGAAAATTTTTATTTTCTTTGCTCGCGAAAAAAAATTCCGCGAAAAATAAAGTAATTTTGAAAAAAATACCTCGCAAAAATATGTGCAGGTGAAAATTATTCCACTTAAGGGTAACTTGTGGAAATCGCAATAAATTCTCTTTGGAAAGATTGCCTAAAAATGCCTTATTTTAGTATGATTTTTTGGGAAAATATAAATATCCGTAATGGAAAAAACACTACTTCTAAAGCAAAAAAAGCTACACAGTTAAGATTTGACAGGCCAAGTCAATACAACAATTACATTGTAGCTACTTGAAACCAGTATGTAAGATCTGATTCTAATCATAATTCGATAAAATAGCATTTCAAAAATTAATCGAATCCAATTGTACTTGAAATAACTCATTTACAATTTTGTTCATTTGTAAACATCGTTCAACCAATTCTCTCGATTTATTATTTCCGAGCTGTCGATGCAGTTTCGCATATTCCTTTACCAAAAACAAAAGATTTGACAAAGGCTCATTTTCCACATTTGCGAGGAGCTTTACTACTGCCTCAAAGTCGTGCTTTTGAAATTTCAGGTATGAACTAATTTGAATGATAATTCCATTATTACGTAGGTTAAAGCCATCAAGTAACACTTCTGCTTCGTTGAACTTTCCTAATTTGATCAAAATCA
The DNA here is from genome assembly GCF_902728285.1 of Clytia hemisphaerica. Classification (NCBI taxonomy): domain Eukaryota; kingdom Metazoa; phylum Cnidaria; class Hydrozoa; order Leptothecata; family Clytiidae; genus Clytia; species Clytia hemisphaerica. Next base: position 983,009 of record NW_027104385.1, on the reverse strand, counting down.
AGGCTTCCAAAATAAAGACATTTGCATCAGTAAAAACAATGTCTCGTTTAAGTTCATCGCAAGCAAGTAGTGATTCGTTGTAACTTCCTTTCTTATAAAGTAAAAAGCAATTCCTTTTTGGGAAGTTAAACTGAGACGATCGAGAATATTGTTTTCTGTGTAAATGTTCTTTCCAATTCTTCATGACTTGTTCAGCCAAATCAAAGCAACCGTTCATGATGTATAAAGAACATTTTGTATCATAATACAGCAGAAAGTTCATGTCACTGAGATTATTTGTGTCAACGGAATTCAACAAAACTTCAACCTCCTTTACAGTAAAAAACCTCGCCAATCTTAATTTAATATTATCAAATCCTTTCTTTATGACCAGTTCATTGAATAAATTTCGAACGATATCTTTGCATAACGACATTCTTCCATGTACATTATATGTCTCAGCTTCCTGTAGCTTCCACCAGTAAACTTCTATATGATTTTCTTCAAGCTCTGAGGAAAACTCTTCTTCAAAAGCAAAAATCTCATTCAAATTAAGTAAACCTAATTGACTTGACGCGCCTATGAAACAACGATGAACAACCAACAACGTGTGAAAAGTTTCCACATCTCGAAACAACCTATATTGTTTTAACAAAACTTTTGAAAGAAGTTCAGAAAGTTGGTATAAGTTCTCCATCTCCAGTCTGCCTACAGCGATATTCAACACCCGGGAAACATCAAAGTTGATAGTTTTGAATGCACCACTCATGATCATACGAAAAACATGAATGTACCATAAATCCTCATAGTCAGCATTTAATTCCAAATCTTTAATAGAAACCTCGATTTTCAAAAGAACAACTTCAAGCAGTGTCAACGGACTTTCATCCTCAACAAATTGTTTTTGTTCAATACGATATCGGATAACTTTTTGCACAAGACTGTGAATTTCTAAACATTCGTTCCGCTCGTTGACCAATGAATATTGACAAAGAAGATTGATTATTTCATTTAATTCAAATTCGTCAACTTTATCAAAATAGCTGAATGTCTTTTTGTTGATTTTTCGATTGTCCATGAAAGCCATCATTCCCAAGATCAAAAGAGCATTATTTGATTCGACCCGAATCTTCGCAAAAGCCATATCCCAAACTGTCAACAATGTTTTGTCATATTCAGTAAAGGAATTAATTTTCATTCCCAAAACACTTTTTCTGCATGCTTCAAATTGTTCAATGTATTTGTGTAGAGGAACTTTATGTTTTTTGATGTAACAAATGGCTTGGTGAAGGGCTAAAGGTAATGATTGTAAACGATTCGCTAAAATGGAGATTTCTTGTTGGCTTGCTGAAGAAAGTTCATTCTGTAAGAACCCAATGGATTCTTGTTCTTGGAAACATGGAACAGCAATTTGAATCAAACCATAATCTTCCCAATCCCTCAATTGAGATGTCAACAATAAGCTGATTTTTTCTTTCACATTTCGAATGAATGAAGTGACGTCTTTTGTGACCTCGGTGACGTCATCCAATACAACCAGCGATTTTTTGGAGCCTTCACAAATCTTAGAGAGGAAAATGAAAGCAAGAGTTTCCATCGAAGGTTCATCAGGAATTAGTTGTTTACAACCAAATGCGCACAAAATCTCGTTCAGAGATCTCTTGAGGCTGACAGCAGAAATCCAAAATATCTTCCGATATTCATCCTTGTGTATTTGAACGAACTTTGCAGCAGTTTGTGTTTTCCCCACACCTCCCATTTCACTCAAAGCAACCGCTTGATTTTGTTGAAGTTTCAAGTGAATGGATTCAATCATTCTTTCTCGTCCAAAGAAGATGGAAACAGGCTCTGGTAAATTCCAATGTGTCTTTGTTGTGTCTAGAAGGAACACAAAAGAAGGTGACAAAAAATAAATAAAGTTTCTTTGAATAAATTCAGGTTTAACCCTATTCATACTAGGCTTTTAGGGGCGGTTCAAAACTAGGGGGGGGGGGCTTTTCCTGTACCACTCCTAACTTTTGATCTAGTGGGTCTTTTTAGATGAAATTTGGCACACAAGATCCTTGTCACATAAGGCAACTTTTGACAAAAAATCTTTATAATGACGTCACTTATCATGCCTAAAGTGAGCAAAAACCGAAAATTTACTTTGTTCTTATATATAGCGATTGTATTCTAACAAAAGCAAAAATATATTTATATTGGAATACATTAGGTGTCGAAATTTTGAAGCTAAATAAAAGTTAACAGAAAATTTCATGGCAAAAGCTCTATTATTTCAGGAGCTATTACCATCAATTTGACCTCCAAACAGAAGCAAGCACCCCCCTAGTATGAATAGGGTTAAGCATGGGTAGAGAAAATAAAATCACAACTAAAGCTTTACCCTTTACAGATTTCGATTCCATTGATAGCTGGTCAACTTTGTTGAACAATTCTGTTAAAACAAGAAGATATTTATCTAAAAAGGCCTTTTTATTCAGCAACATTCCTTTAAAAGGATAAAAAACAAACTTTGTGAAGACTAATCATTGGTAAAGATCTTGGAACACTTGAAACATTTTTTCATCGAATAGCCCCATTTCGAAAGATTGATAAATACAGCAAGGTTTTTGGCCATAAACTTTACCATCAATTTGGAATTTGTCAGCTTTCAACGTCAATTTCGAATCCATCACTGTGGACAATTCTAGATAAAAAAGAAGAATGAAAATCAACATGTCAGCTTTTTTGAATGACTTCAAAGTTTTTATAAAGGTCACTTTCACATCAGAAGGGTGTGGATTGATGAAGTAACTAACTTCTCGTACATAATAAACCAAGGTAAAGCTTCCTGGGGTATGTATGTATGTAATAGTTTATTTCAAGTTGACGAACAGGTAGCAACAAAGGCTAATAAAAGTCAACGCTACTTTACAATTTGTAAGGTGATTACAGTTGAGGCACAAGGGCCTCTAAACCGTTCTTGTACAAAAAATCTTTTTAAAATATAATTTTTCACGAGGGCTTCCTCGTACCCTCCATTTAAAATCGTCATTCGATCTGGCTTTATTCATCTCGTCTGCTCTCTTTTTCCACTCTTTGATTTGTTCCCTCTCCATTTTTGTCAAGTCGTCGGTGATACTTAATTTCACGTACTTCTCGTGTTGTTTCAATTCAGTCAACTTCTTCATGAATCTGTATTTGTTATGACTGTCTTTTGAATACAACTTTGATTGGGCGCATAACCTTAGATTCTTTTCCAACACGAGAGACGTAGGTTGGTTGAGTCTTTAAATTAACGTCATTCAGAAGAAGCTCAGTAACGAAATCGATATCTTCTTTATTTTCATTTTCATTTACCCCATGGATAATGATATTTGCGTCTGTCGATAGTTTCCTTTGGTCCTCAATTTGTTCGTCGATTTTTTCCTCTCTCGTAGTAGCTGTTTCATGCTATTTACGCTTAATTGATCATTGTTTTTAGTCGCTTCAGCAAAACTTTTCTTACGTGGTTTTGTTGCGGTTTGAATTTTTGCAGTCTTGTTATTCAACGTCTCTTCTATCTTGGATGTTAGTTTTTTGTTTCTTTTCTAGCGTGGAAAACTGGCTCTGTATTAGATTGGTAACTTGATTTTTATCCTTGATGTATTCCTGATATCTTGCCTGTAAATCTTTGATCATTGTGTTTAGTCTTTTTTCACTCTCACTTTTGACTTTTATTATACTTTCGCACGATTCGATTTCTTTATAACTGTGCGTGCAGCTTTTAATTCTTTCCACTTGATTATGAACTTTTCTACCGAGTTCTTTTGCCGGAGAGCAACAAGTTATACTCACGTATTTTCGGTAACCTTTATTTAAAAACATATTTAACTGGTATGGTGGTAGTCCAGTGCAGGCATAATGTAGCGTTCGTTGGCATTTATGACATTGAATTCTCATTTTTTCATCGTCTTTTATACAATTATGCTCGGTACATCGATTGTTGTCACTCGCATCTTCATCAGGGATCAGGATCTTGCCAGGTGATGTCGTTTTTGGTTGAAATTTGGCTATTTTTTCCATATTTTTAAAATTTTATTGAAAATTCTTCATTTTGAAAAATAAACGAAGAGCACAACCTTTCTGTTTGACGTCAAATTTATTATGGGGTAGTTGCCAGTGTCGACCTTTCTTGTTCGTTTGACTCGCTCCATTGATATAATTTAAACAAAATAAAACAAAACATACCATCAATTTCATCTTTATCAGCTTTCATATTCATTGACTTGGCTAAATCTAAAGTAAAACAAATGGTGAAATTCAATAACCACAAAATTCAGCGTCAAGAAGTAAAAAAGGTTCACAAGATTCAGCAGCAATCGCATGAACTTGTTTTTTAATCCTTAGACTGTGCTTGACTTTACTTCAAATTGTCAACACTTATGCAAATAAAAAAACAATATAGGTAAAACTAGACGGTGTCCATCGCCGCAAACGCCGATACGGTGTCCGACGCCGCAAACACCAGTTTAGAGCTCCTAAAATGTCAAAAATTCGAAAGAGTTAAGAAAGTAAATGTGCTTTCAACAAAGTTAAAGCCAATGCAACTCACCTTCGACGTCAGTTTTGTCAGCTTTTGCCGAAGATAATTGTTTCAAATAAGTTTTGATCCATTGATTAGTTTGTTCGATATTTTTGATAGCATTCGAATTATCGCTCGCTTCATTTCGCAACAAATCCACTTCTTGATCCAAATTGGTGACCATTCGAGAAATAACCAACACATGTTTATCCAATGGACAACTTTCCAAATCATAAAACATTTGCATATTCTTATATTTCAATCCCAGTAAAATATTCTCCATTCGAGATCTCAGTTGTTTGAAAGCTTGTAAATTTGATACTGCATTGATTGAACCATGCATTAATTCATTTCTTAAATTTCTGATCAAAAACAAGAAAGCTCCAATAGATTGATCGTTGGGTTGAAGAGATTTGATTTTCCATCCTCCAGCAGGTTGCAATCCAACCACTGACCTCAATACAGCAATCAGTAAGGTGATATCCCAATCTTCTGGGTTGGTTGATCCATTTTGTGGACACAATATTTCCCATTGTTCTTTCTTCAACACTTTGTTCAACTCGTGTTTCTTGTTTTGTTTGCATTGCACGAATATTTGATAAAGTTGTTTTGGACAAGTTGGAAGTCCAGTATAAGAAGTGTCATTGTGCACATTGTGAAGTACATCAATGAGCACTTCTTTGATGCAATACTCCAAAGCGAGGTTGATGCGAACCCAATACTCGCTTTGGAGGATGTACAATGGTGTACTCATGTCATTGTCCTCATTTATTTATTTTTCTTTTCTAAACCTTTTGTTTTTGCTGAAAAATATAAAAAGCATAACAAATGTAAGAGTATGTTTGATTGAAAAACTGATATGAAAGAAACAATAATGATAAGAAGTGTAAACCGTACCATAATAGCCCTGCAATACACGATCTTTTTTATCGTGATGAGATTTAGAAATGAAACCATTCAAATATGAAGATCAGCTTAGTTGTGGAAAGAAGAATGAAGAAAATTAGGCTTTATAGTCGTTGGTAAAACATTTGACTAAATATACCATTGACTATCTATAGCTTTCAATTTTGAAAACTATTTAAAGAAATTTAAAAACTTTTTTTTCTTTATTATAAAAATATTATTACAAAAATACTATTTCAAAAACAGTTAAAATTTAAAGATAGTTTAGGAAATATATCTAAGTAGCGGTCCTAGGCCGTTGTCACAAACGACTTGTCACTCATTCATTACATCGAAGAAATTACATAAAACAATATATTAGAAACAATATGTTAAAAACATGACCCTGTTATGCTAGTTTCAATCACAAAGGATTTGCATCAAAAAAGCTTCAAAATAAAAAAGGAATTCCTTAACCATTGTGGTTAGTTATCGTGTGTAGATATTTGATTGTGACTTTGAAAGATTTTGAAAATCTTTGAAAATCGTTTGAAATATTCGTCGTAGAAATCTTACTGTAGTCTAATTTCAAAAGATGGCCTTCAATAGTGCTTCTGAAATTTATTAAGATGCTACAAATTTAGAAAGATGATGGATTACTCAAATTTCAATCTGGAGGAATCAGTTGTTAGTCGGTTGTTAAAATCTATAAAAGTCATGGACACAAATCAGGGGGTAAGAATTACCAATAGAATCTGTTTAGGTTAGAAATGTTGATGCAAATCAACATCATCCCCGGAAAAAATATACGTCAGGTTAAAATCGCTAGCGAAAATCAAAACGCTGCAGAAGAAGGCTTCAGACACGAAAGGCTATTATTATACTATCTAACATAGGAGAACAAAATGTAGTTAAACCAAACCCAGAAACTAACAGTTAACTAGATGGCCATTATCAGTAAAGCCATAGGTTAATGAACTAGTATTCAATCTTACAATATTTATTATTCGAGAATTTTCGGGGTACGTATAAATCCCTGTACCTATTAACCAAATAACCTTTGACTTAACATACAATAAATTTTAAACGTTCTTCAAAGAGATGATTTAGATATTTTTTCATTTGCACACACTTATCAACCAATTCTTTCGATTTATTTTTGTCGTGTTCTCGGCGAAGCTTGGCATATTTTTTCATCAAAAACAAAAGATTTTGGACGTACTCCGCGTTGTTATCTTTTATGAGTGATTCGACCGCCTCAAAATCATAAGTTCGAAATTGAAAGTATATAACTGTTCTTGAAATGTTCTTATTCTTGATCTCCTCATTGGGGACCTCATTTTTCTTACAAAATTTTTCTTATCAAAAGAAGAAAATCAGGCTGGGCCGCTTCAGCTAAGAAACAAAGAAAATCGTGAATTTAAACCTTGTTAAAAAAAAATGCAAAATTTTTATTTCCAATCAAAAATAAATCAATGATAAAATTACTTCCAAACAACCGACTTTGTTCAAAATATCCTTGGAATGTTGCCTTCCAAAAATTTCGTCTACCCATAGTTCTATTTCATAACATTTAATCCTCTAATTCAACACAAAAATTCAAGACCTTTAGAAATTTAGACGGATTAGCGGAATTTAGGTCTACTGTCGAAGACAGAAAATTGGGTTGTTTTGGTCTGGAAAAATTTAATTTGGCGAAAAATCGTTCGAAATTTCGGAATTTGCACCAAAAAGTCAAAATTCTGGAATTTTCGAGAAAAAAATCAATTTCATAGGAAAGTTTCGGTGGTGGAATTTCGGTCTTAATCTTGACGGTGTGACGGAAAATTGACAAAAATTTGACCGAATGGCGGAATCCCCTGAAACCAACTCCTCAATTATTTTCATAATTAAAAAGAAAAACACTACTTCTGATTTTACAGGCTAAGTCAATGCAATAATACACTCTTCTCGAGATGCATAAATTTATTGTTGTCCTCGTTTTTAAAAACATTTCATTGCTATCAAATTATACATTTAAACCAATTTAAATTCCCAAAAGGCAAACATTAACTCTAAAACAAAAGTACTTGAAATTCAAAATGTCTCATGAGGTGTAAACAACACAATTATCATTGTGAATATGTAATTTTATAGCAATGAAATCTGTTTGAAAACGAGGACAACAATAAATTTATGCATCTCGAGAAGAGTGTATTACATTGCTGGCACTTGAAAAACTTATCAGTATAGCCTGCACTTAAAAGTTGGAGTAATTCCCAAAGATCCAATTCTAATCATAATTCCATATAATAAGATTTCAAAGATAAATCATATCCAATTGTACTTGAAATAATTCATTTACAACTTTTTTCATTTGCAAACATCGTTCAACTATTTCTCTCGATTTATTATTTTCGAGTTGTCGATGCAGTTTCGCATATTCATTTACCAAAAAGAAAAGATTTGACAAAAGCTCATCTTCCGCATCAGAAAGGAGCTTTACTACTGCCTCAAAGTCGTGCTTTCGAAATTTCAGGTATGAACTGATTCCAATGATAATTCCATTATTGCGTTGATTAAAGTCATCAAGTAACACTTCTGCATCGTCGAACTTTCCTAATTTGATCAAAATCAATGCTTCCGAAATTAAAACATCTGCATCAATAAAAAAATATTGTTTAAATTCATCGCAAGCTAGTAGTGCTTCGTTGTAATCTCCTTTCTTGTAAAGTAAAAAGCAATTCTTTTTTGTGAAATTAAAGTGCCATAATCGAGAAAAAGGTTTTCTGTGTAAATGTTCTTTCCAATTCTTCATGACTTGTTCGGCCAAATCAAAGCAACCCTTCTTGATGTATAAAGAACATTTCGCATTATAATATACCATAAAGTGCACGTCACTGAGATTATTTGTGTCAACGGAATTCAACAAAGCTTCAACTTCACTTACAGTAAAAAAACTCGCCAATCTTAATTTAATATCATCAAATCCTTTCTTCTTGACCAGTTCATTGAATAAATTTCGAACGATATTATTGAATAACAACGCTCTTCCATGTATATTATATAACTCAGCTTGCTTTAGCTTCCACTGGTAAACTTCTACAGAATGCTCTTCAAGTTCTGTGGAAAACTCTTTTTCAAAAGAAAAAATCTCATTCACATTAAGTAAACCTAATTGATTTGACACATATAAGAATCGACGATGACAACACAACAGCATATCAAAAGTTTTCACATCTCGAGACAACCTATATTGTTTTAACAAAACTTGAACAAAAAGTTCAGCAAGTAGGTATAAGTTTTCCATCTCCATTCTGCCTGCGGCTATATCTAACACCAGGTAAGCATCAAAGTTGATAGCATTGAGTGCACCACTCATGATCAAACGAAAAACATGAATGTACCATAAATCCTCATAGTCGCAATTTATAACCAAATCTTTAATAGAAACATCGATTTTCAAAAGAACACCTTCAAGCAGTGTCAACGGACATTCGTCCTCAACAAATTGTTTCTGTTCAATACGATATCGGATAACTTTTTGCACAAGACTGTGAATTTCTAAACAATCATTTCGCTCGTTGACCAATGAATATTGACCAAGCAGTGAGATGATTTCATTTAATTCAAATTCGTCAACTTTATCAAAATAGCTGAATGTCTTTTTATTGATTTTTCGATTGTCCATGAAAGCCATCATTCCCAAGATCAAAAGAGCATTATTTGATTCGACCCGAATCTTCGCAAAAGCCATATCCCAAACTGTCAACAATGTTTTGTCATATTCAGTAAAGGAATTAATTTTCATTCCTAAAACACTTTCTCTGCATGCTTCAAATTGTTCGATGTATTTGTGTAGAGGAACTTTATGTTTTTTGATGTAACAAATGGCTTGGTGAAGGGCTAAAGGTAATGATTGTAAACGATTCGCTAAAATGGAGATTTCTTGATGGCTGGCTGTAGTAAGTTCATTCTGTAAGAAGCCAATGGATTCTTGTTCATGGAAACATGGAACAGCAATTTGAATCAAACCATAATCTTCCCAATCCCTCAATTGAGATGTCAACAATAAGCTGATTTTTTCTTTCACATTTCGAATGAATAAAGTGACATCTTTTGTAACATCAGTGACGTCATCCAATACAACCAGCGATCCTTTGGAGCCTTCACAAATCTTAGAGAGGAAAATGAAAGTCAGAGTTTCCATCGAAGGTTCATCAGCTATTAGTTGTTTACAACGAAATGCACACAAAATCTCTTTCCAAAGATCTCTTGAGCCTGACAGCAGAAATCCAAAATATCTTCTGATATTCATCTTTGTGTATTTGAACGAACTTTGCAGCAGTTTGTGTGTTTTCCCCACACCTCCCATTTCACTCAAAGCAATTGCTTGATTTTGTTGTGAAGTTTTAAGTGAATGGATTCAATCAAACTTTCTCGTCCAAAGAAGATGGAAACAGGCTCTGGCAAATTCCAATGCGTCTTTGTTGTGTCTAGAAGGAATACAAAAGAAGGTAACAAATATCAAATAAAGTTTCTTTGAATAAATTCAGGTTTAACCCTATTCATACTAGGCTTTTAGGGGCAGTCCAAAACTAGGGGGGGCTTTTCCTGTACCACCCCTAACGTTTGATTTTTAGAATCTTTTAACTTTTCGAAAAATTGTTTTCTGAATATGAAATTTTGAGGGGTGCTCAGAGTTATGCTAAAGATTGCCTGTACCAAATTTCAAGTCATTAGAGACATTAGAACACGCTACGTCAAAAAATGAATTTTATGGACACTTTTTTTGGACTACCCGGTAGTGGGTCTTTTTAAAAGAAATTTGGCACACGAGATTCTTGTCACATAAGGCAACTTTTGACAAAAATCTTTATGATGACGTCACTCATCATGCAAAAAGTGAGCAAAAACCGAAAGTTTACTTTGTTCTTATATATATAGCGATTGTATTCTAACAAAGGCAAAAATAAATTTATATTGGAACAGTGTCAATTTTTGTGTGTAAATCTTTAGGTGTCGAAATTTTGAAGCTAAATAAAAGTTTAACGAAAATTTCATGGCAATAGGTCTATTATTTCAGGAGCTATTACCATTAATTTGATCTCCGAACAGAAGCAAGCATCCCACGTGGTACGAATAGGGTTAAGCATGGATAAAGAAAATATCACAACTAAAGCTTTACCATTTACAGATTTTGATTCCATTGAAAGCTGGTCAACTTTGTTGCTCAATTCTGTTAAAAAAATGCTATTTATCAGAAAAGGCCTTTTTATTCAGCAACATTCCTTTAAAAAAATAAAAAACAAGCTTTGTGAAGACTAATCATAGGTAAAGGTCTCGGATCACATGAAACATTTTTCATCAAATGGGTCCCATCTCAAAAGATGAGAAATAGAACAGAGTGAAAAATACAGCAAGGTTCCTGGGGTAGTTGCCGGTGTCGACCTTACTTGTTCGTTTGACTCGCTCTATTGAAATAATTTAAACAAAATAAAACAAGACATACTATCAATTTCATCTTTATTAGCCTTCGTATTCAGTCTACTATTCATTGACTTGGCTAAATCTAGAGTAAAACAAATGGTGAAATTCAATGACTACAAAATTCAGTGTCAAGAGGTAAAAAGTTAACAAGATTCAGCTCCTAAATTATCAAAAATTCAAAAGAGGTAATAAAGTAAACGTGCTTTCGACAAAATCGAAAACCAATGCAACTCACCTTCGACGTCAGTTTTGTCAGCTTTTGCCGAAGATAATTGTTTCAAATAACTTTTGATCCATTTATTAGTCTGTTCGATATTTTTGATAGCATTCGAATTATCGCTCGCTTCATTTCGCAACAAATCCACTTCTTGATCCAAATTGGTGACCATTCGAGAAATAACCAACACATGTTTATCCAATGAACAACTTTCCAAATCATAAAACACTTGCATATTCTTATATTTTAATCCCAGTAAAATGTTCTCAATTCGAGATCTCAGTTGTTTGAAAGCTTGTAAATTTGGTACTGCATTGACTGAACCATGCATTAATTCATTTCTTAAATGTCTGATCAAAAACAAGAAAGCTCCAATAGATTGATCGTTGGATTGAAGAGATTTGATTTTCCATCCTCCAGCAGGTTGCAATCCAACCACTGACCTCAATACAGTAATCAGTAAGGTGATATCCCAATCTTCTGGGTTGGTTGATCCATTTTGTGGACACAATATTTCCCATTGTTCTTTCTTCAACACTTTGTTCAACTCGTGTTTCTTGTTTTGTTTGCATTGCACGAATATTTGATAAAGTTGTGTTGGACAAGTTGGAAGTCCAGTATAAGAAGTGTCATTGTGCACGTTGTGAAGTACACCAATGAGCGCCTCTTTGATGCAATACTCCAAAGCGAGGTGGATGCGAACCCAATACTCGCTTTGGAGGATGTACAATGGTGTACTCATCTCATTCTCTTCATTTATTTCTTTTTATTTTCTTAATCTTTTGTTTTTGCTGAAAAATATAAAAAGTATAACAAATGTAAGTGTGGAAACATTTTAACATAAGTGGTCGCAAATGTTTGATTGGAAATCTACACTGATATGAAAGAAACAATAATAATGATAAGTGTAAACCGTACCATGATAGCCCTGCAATACACGATCTTTTTTATCGTGATTGGAATTAGAAATGAAACCATTCAAATCTCAAGGACAGCTTAGTTGTGGAAAGAAGAATGAAGAAGACTTTGTAGTCGTTGATAAAACATTTGACTAAATATACTTATTACTATGCATAGCTTTCAATTTTAAAAACTATTTAAAGTAATCAAAAACCTTTATTTTTCTTATTATAAAAATGTTATTTCAAAAACAGTTAAAATCTAAAGATAGTTCAAGAAATATATCTAACTAGCAGTCCTAGGTCGTCGTCACAAACGACTTGTCACTTATTCATTACATCGAAGAAATTACATAAAACAATATATTTAAAACATTTAAGTTGAAAACATGACCCTGTTATGCTAGTTTCCATAACAAAAGATTTAAATCAAAAAACCTTCAAAAATCTTTGAAAATCGTTTGAAATATTCGTCGTAGAAATCCAAAATAAAGTCTTACTGTAGTCTAATTTCAAAAGATGGCCTTCCATAGCGCTTCTGAAATTTATTAAGATACTGCAAATTTAGAAAGATGATGGATTACTCAAATTTCAATCTGGAGGAATCAGTTGTTAGTCAGTTGTTAAAATCTATAAAAGTCATGGACACGAATCAGGGGGCAAGAATTACCAATAGAATCTGTTTAGGTTAGAAATGTTGATGCAAATCAACATCATCCCCGGAAAAAATATACGGCAGGTTAAAATCGCTAGCGAAAATCAAAACGCTGCAGAAGAAGGCTTCAGACACGAAAGGCTGTTATTATACTATCTAACATAGGAGAAGAAAAAGTAGTTAAACCAAACCCAGAAACTAACAGTTAACTAGATGGCCATTATCAGTAAAGCCATAGGTTAATGAACTAGTATTCAATCTTACAATATTCATTATTTGAGAATTTTGGGGAACATACGTATAAATCCCTATACCTATTGATCAAAATAACCTTTGACTTAAGCTAGTCCAATTAATTTTAAACGTTCTTCAAAGAGATGATTTAGATTTTTTTTAATTTGCGCACACTTATCAACCAGTTCTTTCGATTTATTTTTCTCCAGTTCTCGGCGGAGCTTACCATATTCTTTCACCAAAAACAAAAGATTTTGGACGTGCTCCGCGTCGTTATCTTTTAGCAGTGATTCTACCGCCTCAAAATCATAATTTGGAAATTTAAAGTATATAACTGTTCTTGAAATGTTCTTATTTTTGATCGCCTCATTGTTCTAAAAAGATTATTCTTATTAAAAAAATAAAATCAGGGTGATGCTGGGCCACTTCAGCTAGGAAACAAAGAAAATCGTAAATCTTAAAATAATATGCTAAATCTTTATTCCCAATCTAAAATAAATCAATAATAAAATCCCAATCAACCGATTTTGTTCAAAATACCCATAATTCTATTTCATAACAATCCTCTAATTTAACACAGAAATTCAACACGTAAAGAAATTTGGACGGATGTGCAGAATTTAGGTCAACTGTCAGAAAATTGGGATGTTTTGGTCCGGAAAAATGGAATTAGGGGAAAATTCGTTTGGAATTTCCACCAAAAAGTCAAAATTCAGGAATTTTTGAGAAAAGAACTTATTTCAAAGGAAATTTTCAGTGGCAGAATTTCGGTCTTGATCTTGACGGTGTGACGGAAATTGGACACAAATTTGACCGAATGGTGGAATCAGGTCCCCACTGAAACCATCCCATAGAATATTTTCATAATTAAAAAGAAATTTTGATTTTACAGGCCTAGTCAATGCAACAATTACATTGCTGGCATTTGAAAAACTAATCAGTTTAGCCAAAAGTTGGAGTAATACCCAAAGATGCAATTCTAATCATAATTCCATATAATAAGATTTCAAACACATATCGAATCCAATTGTACTTGAAATAATTCATTTACAATTTTTTTCATTTGCAAACATCGTTCAACCAATTCTCTCGATTTATTATTTTCTAGTTGTCGATGCAGTTTTGCATATTCCTTTACCAAAAACAAAAGATTTAACAAATCCTCATCTTCCACATTTGTGAGGAGCTTTACTACGACCTCAAAGTCGTTCTTTCGAAATTTCAGGTATGAACTGATGTCAATGATAATATTATTGTGTTGGTCAAAGCCATCAAGTAACACTTCTGCGTCGTTGAACTTTCCTAATTTGATCAAAATCAAGGCTTCCCAAATGAGAACATCTGCATCAGTAAAAACAATGTCTCGTTTAAGTTCAGCGCATGCAAGTAGTGCTTCGTTGTAATTTCCTTTCTTGTAAAGAAAAAAGCAATTCTTTTTTGTGAAGTTAATCTGAGACGATCGAGAAATTTTTTTTCTGTGTAAATGTTCTTTCCAATTCTTCATGGTTTGTTCAGCCAAAAGATAGCAACCGTTCTGGATGTATAAAGAACATTTTCCATCATAATACACCAAAAAGTCAGCGTCACTGAGATTATTTGTGTCAACAGAATTCAACAATACTTCAATAACCCTTACAGGGAGAAAACTCGCCAATCTTAATTTAACATCATCAAATCCTTTCTTCTTGACTAGTTCATTGAATAAATTTCGAACGATATCTTTGCATAACGACATTCTTCCACGTATATTATATGCCACAGCTTGCAGTAGCTTCCAACGGTAAACTTCTACAGAACTTTCTTCAAGCTCTGAGGAAAACTCTTCTTCAAAAGCAAAAATGTCATTCAAATTAAGTAAACCTAAATTAATTGACGCGTTTATGAAACGACGATGAACAAGCAACAATGTCTGAAAAGTTTCCACATCTCGAAACAACCGATATTGTTTTAACAAATCTTTTGAAAGAAGTTCAGAAATTTGGTATAAGTTTTCCATTTCCATTCTGCCTACGGCGATATTTAACACCAGGGTAACATCAAAGTTGATAGTTTTGAGTGCACCACTCATGATCAAACGAAAAACATGAATGTACCATAAATCCTCGTAGTCATCATTTGCAAACAAATCTTTAATAGAAACCTCGATTTTCAAAAGCACACCTTCTAGCAGTGTCAACGGACATTCATCCTCAACAAAGTGTTTCTGATCAATACGATATCGGATAACTTTTTGCACAAGACTGTGAATTTCTAAACATTCGTTTCGCTCGTTGACCAATGAATATTGACCAAGCAGTGAGATGATTTCATTTAATTCAAATTTGTCAACTTTATCAAAATAAAAGAATGTCTTTTTTTTTATTTTTCGATTGTCCATGAAAGCCATCATTCCCAAGATCAAAAGAGCATTCTTTGATTCGACCCGAATCTTCGCAAAAGCTAAATCCCAAACTGTCAACAATGTTTTGTCATATTCAGTAAAGGAATTGATTTTCATTCCCAAAACACTTTTTCTGCATGCTTCAAATTGTTTGATGTATTTGTGTAGAGGAACTTTATTTTTTTTTATGTAACAAATGGCTTGGTGAAGGGCTAAAGGTAATGATTGTAAACGATTCGCTAAAATGGAGATTTCTTGATGGCTTGCTGTAGTAAGTTCATTCTGTAAGAAGCCAATGGATTCTTGTTCATGGAAACATGGAACAGCAATTTGAATCAAACCATAATCTTCCCAATCCCTCAATTGAGATGTCAACAATAAGCTGATTTTTTCTTTCATATTTCCAATGAATGAAGTGACGTCTTTTGTGACCTCAGTGACGTCATCCAATACAACCAGCGATCTTTTGGAGCCTTCACAAATCTTAGAGAGGAAAACGAAAGTGAGATTTTCCATCGAAGGTTCATCAGCTATTAGTTGTTTACAACCAATTGCACACAAAATCTCGTTCAGAGATCTCTTGAGGCTGAGAGCAGAAATCCAAAATATCTTCCGATATTCATCTTTGTGTATTTGAACGAACTTTGCAGCAATTTGTGTTTTTCCCACACCTCCCATTTCACTCAAAGCAATTGCTTGATTTTGTTGAAGTTTCAAGTGAATGGATTCAATCAAAGGTCTGGCAAATTCCAATGTGTCTTTGTTGTGTCTAGAATGAATACAAAAAAGGTGACAAATAACAAATAAAGTTTCTTTGAATAAATTTAGGGGCAGTTCAAAACTAGGGGGGGTTTTCTTGTACCACCCATTAACTTTTGATTTAGTGGTTCTTTTTGAATGAAATTTGGCATACAAGAACCTTGTCATATAAGGCAACTTTTGACAAAAAATCTTTCTGATGACGTCACTCATCATGCCTACAGTGAGGAAAAGCTGAAAATTTCCTTTGTTCTTATAAATAGCTAATGCAATCTAACAAAGGCTTTAGAAAAAAGTTGGCTGAGTCTAAAATCTATTATATATAGCTATTACCATTAATTTGACCTCCAAACAGAAGCAGCCCCCCCCTTAGTACGATTAGGGTTAAGCATGGATGGAGAAAATAACAATCATAGCTAAAGCTTTACCCTTTAGAGATTTTGATTCCATTGATAGCTGGTCAACTTTGTTGCTCAATTCTGTAAAAAACAAGTGATACTTTTATGGACCTACCTGGTTATGCATTTAACACATATATAATTGATATCTACGTGAGCGTGACCATTAAACAATTATTCAGAACAAATAGTGACGATCTATTAAAATTAGTCGTTTGTTTCTTATATGCTCTTGAAATATTCTTTCATATTCAAGACTTCGTGAGCAAAAAAAGTTATTTGGCTAATAACATTGATGTATGCTTATTAATAGCGATTCTTATAGATAAACATGCCTTTTTTGAGCTGAAAATTCACTTTTTCACAAAAATGAACCATCTTTTACCTACTTTCATGCAAAAAATCGAACCCGTTTTTTTAGCCGTTTTTTGGCCCAAATTTGCCCAAAAACACTTTTTTCGAAAATCGGGCTCCGTCACATTCGAGGGTTTATAGTTATGCATCTTTGTGCAAAAAATCATTAAGAATGAAAGAGCCAATCTCTTGAAAAGCTAATACCTAAGTAATTATTGATAATGTGCTTATAAAAAGATATCGAATTTGGCCAGTTTTTCTATAAAAACACGTCAAGCAGCCAAAATTTCATGTCTAAACACACATATTCTTCAAAAGTAAGCCCTCATGAGCAAAAAAACATCTATCTCATAAAAAATTGAGTAATTTGACTACGAACATTGATGTATGCTTATTAATAGTGATTCTTATAGATACACATGCGTTTTTTGAGCCAACAAAATTTGCTTGCAAAAATCTGCTTGAGCCATCTTTTACCTATGATGGTACCCTACTTTCATGCAAAAAAATCCGAAAAAATTAATGATCCAATTTTTCACAAAGTCCAAAAAAACCGTTCTTTAGCCGTTTTATGGTCCAAATTTGCCCCAAAACTTTTTTTTGAAAATCGGGCTCCGTCACATTCTGGCCATCACCATTTCGCACCTTTTTTACCAAAAATCAAAAGATTCCTATGATTCAATCCTGAGAAAAGTTGGTAACAGACGAACGGACGAACGGACGAACGGACGGACGAACGAACAAACGAACACAGGTTAATTTATAGGACCTACACCCCACCGGGGTAGGTCCAAAAATTATATTTATCAGAAAAGGCCTTCTTATTCAGCAATATTCCGTTAAAAGAATAAAAATAAACTTCGTGTAGATTACAGAGGAAATTTGTAAAGGTCTCGGAACACTTGAAACATTTTTCATCGACTAGATACATTTGAAATCTGAATAACGCCAAAGTTTTATTTTGATGAAAAAAGTTGCTAGCAGACCACCTCAAAAGAGGAGGAAAAAACATTCGACAAACACAACAAATTTTTCTGGTATAACTTTACCATCAATTTGGCACATGTCAGCCTTCAACGTCAATTTATCTTGTAAAATGGTAAAAAGGAATTTCCCCAAATACGAAAATCACTTAAACCATTCAGGCCCAAAAAAACCTTTTCAGCTGTTTTTGGCCCAAATTTGCCCAAAATAATTTTTTTTTTTTTAAATCTGGCTCCGTCACATTTTGGGCATTGCCATTTTGCATCATTGTGCAATAAATCAGAAAAAGATTATGAGTCAACATTGAGAAAAGCTGTATTTTCTTATTTGGTTAAAGGGAATTTCCCCAAAATACGAAAATCCGTCTTTTAAGGCGAATAAGAATTTCCCGGAAAAAACACTTCACCATTCTTTAGAGAATCTTGCCCTCCATCTTTGTACAAAAAATCAGAAAAAAGTAATGACAGGATTTTGCACAAAGTCCAAAAAACCTATTTTTAGGCAGTTTTGGCCCAAATTGCCCAAATTTTTTATTCGAAAATCGGG
>NW_027104385.1:936964-951747 GCF_902728285.1 Clytia hemisphaerica | reverse complement strand
GTCCTAGGCCGTCGTCACAAACGACTTGTCACTTATTCATTACATCGAAGAAATTACATGTAACAATATATTTAAAACATTTAAGTTGAAAACATGACCCTGTTATGCTAGTTTCCATCACAAAAGATTTAAATCAAAAAACCTTCAAAAATCTTTGAAAATCGTTTGAAATATTCGTCGTAGAAATCCAAAATAAAGTCTTACTGTAGTCTAATTTCAAATGATGGCCTTCCATAGCGCTTCTGAAATTTATTAAGATACTACAGATTTAGAAAGATGATGGATTACTCAAATTTCAATCTGGAGGAATCAGTTGTTAGTCAGTTGTTAAAATCTATAAAAGTCATGGGCACGAATCAGGGGGCAAGAATTACCAATAGAATCTGTTTAGGTTAAAAATGTTGATGCAAATCAACATCATCCCCGGAAAAAAATATACGTCAGGTTAAAATCGCTAGCAAAAATCAAAACGCTGCAGAAGAAGGCTTCAGACACGTAAGGCTGTTATTACACTATCTAACATAGGAGAAGAAAAATGTAGTTAAATCAAACCCAGAAACTAACAGTTAACTAGATGGCCATTATCAGTAAAGCCATAGGTTAATGAACTAGTATTCAATCTTACAATATTTATTATTCGAGAGTTTTGGGGAACATACGTATAGATCCCTGTACCTATTGATCAAAATAACCTTTGACTTAAGCTAGTCCAATTAATTTTAAACGTTCTTCAAAGAGATGATTTAGATATTTTTTCATTTGCACACACTTATAAACCAATTCTTTCGATTTATTTTTCTCGAGTTCTCGGTGAACATGCCCCGCGTCGTTGTCTTGTAGGAGTGATTCTATCGCCTCAAAATCATAAATTTGAAATTTAAGGTATGTATAACTGTTCTTGAAATGTTCTTATCTTTGATCGCCTCATTGAGGATTCATTGTTCTTACAAAATAATTCTTATTAAAAGAAAATTATCAGTGAGATGCTAGGCCGCTTCAGCTAAGAAACAAAGAAAAGAGTGAATTTTAAATCTTATTTTAAAACAATATGCAAAATTTTTATTTCCAATCTAAAATAAATCAATAATAAAATTGCTCCCAAGCAACCGACTTTGTTCAAAATATCCTTGGAATGTTGCCATCCAAAAATTTCGCCCATAGTTCTATTTCATAACATTCAATCCTCTGATTTAACACAAAAATTCAAGACGTTTAGAAATTTAGACGGATTAGCGGAATTTAGGTCTACTGTCCAAGACGAGAAATTGGATTGTTTTGGTCCGAAAAAAAGGAAATTTGGCGAAAAATCGTTCGGAATTTCCCCCAAAAAGTCAAAATTCACAAATTCTCGAGAAAAGAATTAATTTCAAAGGAAATTTTCGGGGGCAGAATTTCGGTCTTGATCTTGACGAAGTGACGGAAATTGAACAAAAAATTTACCGAATGGCGGAATCCGGTGCCCCCTGAAACCACCCCCTCAAATATTTTCATAATTAAAAAGACATACACTACTTCTGATTTTACAGGCCAAGTCAATGCAAAAATTACATTGCAGTCACTTGAAAAACTTATCAGTTTAGCCTGCACGTTTTAGCGAGTTTTCCCTATTTTCGCTAAAATAAATCTCGTTAAAACACGCTGAATCGACGGATCGCTAAAATTTATCCGCGCCAAATTTGTGGTTATACTGCCTTTATACATTTTTATCAATAGGAAGGGTTTTAGTGCAAAGAAATGCTAGAAAACCAATCCAGTCAATAATGTAATACAAGCATTCGCTAAAATTTATCCAGACGAAATTTTCTGAAATCGTGATTCACTAAAATAAATCCCAAAAATCAAGATCTCTCCTAAAATTAGTCTCACCAAAATTTTTACGATTAAAGTATAATTCCATATAATAGGATTTCAAAGATCAATCGAATCCAATTCTACTTGAAATAATTCATTTACAATTTTTTTCATTTGCAAGCATCGTTCAACCATTTCTCTCGATTTATTATTTTCGAATTGTCGATGCAGTTTCGCATATTCCTTTACCAAAAACAAAATATTTGACAAATCCTCATCTTCCACATTTGTGAGGAGATTTTCTACTGCCTCAAAGTCGTGCTTTCGAAATTTCAGGTATGAACTGATTCTAATGATTAATCCATTATTATTGCGTTGATTAAAGTGATCAAATAACACTTCTGCCTCGTTGAACTTTCCTAATTTGATCAAAATCAAGGCTTCCCAAATGAGAACATCTGCATCAGTAAAAACAATGTCTCGTTTAAGTTCATCGCATGTAAGTAGTGCTTCGTTGTAATTTCCTTTCTTGTAAAGTAAAAAGCAACGCTTTTGTGTAAAGTTAAAATGAGACGATCGAGAAAAAGGTTGTCTGTGTATGTGTTCTTTCCAATTCTTCATGACTTGTTCGGCCAAATCAAAGCAACCCTTGTTGATGTATAAAGAACATTTTGCATTATAATACATCAGAAAGTCCGTGTCACTGAGATTATTTGTGTCAACGGAATTCAACAAAAATTCAACATCATTAACAGAAAGAAGCCTCGCCAATCTTAATTTAACATTATCAAATCCTTTCTTCTTGACCAGTTCATTGAATAAATTTTGAACGACATCACTGAATAACGACACTCTTCCATGTATATTATATAACTCAGCTTGCTTTAGCTTCCACTGGTAAACTTCTACAGAATGTTCTTCAAGCTCTGCCGAAAACTCTTTTTCAAAAGAAAAAATCTCATTCACATTAAGTAAACCTAATTGACTTGACGCATATATGAAATGACGATGACAACACAACAGCATATCAAAAGTTTTCACATCTCGAGACAACCTATATTGTTTTAACACAACTTTAACAAAAAGTTCAGCAAGTAGGTATAAGTTTTCCATCTTCATTCTGCCTGTGGCTATATCTAACACAAGGGAAGCATCAAAGTTGATAGCATTGAGTGCACCACTCATGATCAAACAAAAAACATGAATGTACCATAAATCCTCCTGGTCATCATTTATAACCAAATTTTCAACAGAGGCCTCAATTTTCAAAAGAACATCTTCAAGCAGTGTCAACGGACTTTCATCCTCAACAAACTGTTCTTGTTCAATACGATAGCGGATAACTTTTTGCACAAGACTGTGAATTTCTAAACATCCATTCCGCTCGTTGACCAATGAATACTGACCAAGCAGTGAGATGATTTCATTTAATTCAAATTCGTCAACTTTATCAAAATAAAAGAACGTCTTTTTGTTGATTTTTCGATTGTCCATGAAAGCCATCATTCCCAAGATCAAAAGAGCATTCTTTGATTCGACCCAAATCTTCGAAAAAGCCATATCCCAAACTGTCAACAATGTTTTGTCATATTCAGTAAAGGAATTGATTTTCATTCCCAAAACACTTTTTCTGCATGCTTCAAATTGTTCGATGTATTTGTGTAGAGGAACTTTATGTTTTTTGATGTAACAAATGGCTTGGTGAAGGGCTAAAGGTAATGATTGTAAACGATTCGCTAAAATGGAGAGATCATGTTGGCTGGCTGAAGAAAGTTCATTCTGTAAGAAGCCAATGGATTCTTGTTCTTAGTAGTGTAAATATGATAGTTCTACTCCAGCATGCTCAAAGTGAGTGACTCAATGTGTGAAAAACGACTCAATGTGTGAAAAATGACTCAATGTGTGAAAAACGACTCAATGTGTGAAAAACGACTCAATGTGTGAAAAACGACTCAATGTGTGAAAAAACGAACTCAATGTGTGAAAAACGACTCAATGTGTGAAAAACGACTCAATGTGTGAAAAACAACTCAATGTGTGAAAAACGACTCAATGTGTGAAAAACGACTCAATGTGTGAAAAACAACTCAATGTGTGAAAAACGACTCAATGTGTGAAAAATCAATGCTGAAAATGTGTCTTATTGCTGATTAATGATTTCGTATAAAAGCTTTAATCGAAGGTGAATGTTCATAGTGTCAACATCAAAGGAAAGCAGAGAGCAATGTGTGAGAAAATAATGCTGAAAATGTGTGAAATCAAATATTCCAAACAAGACAAGTGTGAAAAACGACTCAATGTGTGAAAAATAATGCTGAAAAAATGTGCTCCCACAAACCTAATTAAAGCTATGGGTAAATATTCTGTCCGTTTGAGTTTGCTCTAAGATCTGGAATACTTGGTTCACTACTAGAGGATTTCTTTACTCCCTTGGATTTATATTTTTTACGCTATCTCTCTGTTAAACAATGGCAATACCAAATCAAAAAAGAAGTTTCTCCTGTTCAGATGCTCCAAAGAAGAAACGGTGTTTCAAGAGCAGAATTTCAAGGTGGAAGAATGACCGAACCTTAAATTTCAATGTCGAAAACTACTTTGATCAAGAAGAGGAATTCTTTATCGTAACTCAAAAACTTAGTGGGCAACATACCAACTCGATCATTTTCTCTCCTGGCAAAGCTGATCTTCTCATCGCTAATGTCACTGGTTATCTTTTGGAATGGAAACGAAAGAAGTTCAAAAATGAAATGCAAAACGTGTTTTTTAAGATCATGCGAGAAAAAGTCTTGCAAGTGCGGCGAGAAATGTGCGAAGGATGTTTGGAGGACTATCCAAGTCAACTTCATCACTACTGTCTCACAACGGAGACTAAGCAATTTGTAGAAGATGCATTTTCGAATCTCCTTAAAGTGGTCGATGAAGAGGAAGCCAACGAAATTTGCAACAAGACGCTACAGATGAATGGTGAAATCAAATATTCCAAACAAGAACTCTTAGTTGATGAACAATGGGTCAGAAATTTGAAACAATTAATTTTAAAAATATTTAAAATTGTTAAATTATTTTATTACTCATAATATACCGTTACATAAAATTAGAAAAGAAATAAATAAAGCTATAAATGAAATAATCAAATTGTTGTCTTTACGTCTGTATTGATGTCTTATAGAAAAATGAATGTCATCAATATAATAAATCAGCGTGTTAAGATAATCCACGTGTTCGATTTTCTTTTGCTGGGTACAGTTCTTTACACCTTTTGCTTTCTTTGATTGAATTGAGACCAGTCTCTTTTTATCTTTGTAGTGAGCGTGATGGTACATTGAGTACATCTTCGCTTTTAACTTGATAATAATACTCTCATTCAGCAAAGCCTTAAAAGTAACTCACTTTTTTTAGTCTTACTTACATTAAGGCAGTTGAGCTTGACGAAAGCCTCAAATAACTTCAATAAAATACCTTGAAGACTTTCAAAAAGCGAACGTTCCCAAATTCATTCTTTACAATTAAAAATAAGACGTCATTGTTTTCTTTAATTGCAATTACTGATGCCTTGGTCATTTTGTTATTACAATACTCCATTTCATTTATATTTATACATTTCTTCTAGCTTTTGTTAGTGCTAACATAACATCCTTGACCTGTTACTTTTATTCTTAAACAACGTAGCTGAAACTTAAAGCATCATATATATTATCATGATGTTTCAGTAACCCTACCTTACGCTAAATGATTGACCCAAAGAATAAAAGAAATAAAATACAAGTATAATCTAATCAGAGAGCAATATATTCAGAGCTTTAATGAAAATACAAGTGTCCATTACAGAGATCGATTCGTTTCATTCTTTCATTTCATCATTTGAAAATTGAATTATTTGTCGATGAATCAAAAACCGACGTTTTTCAATGGCAAAATCCAATGCTTCCTCAAAGTCCATATCTTCTTCGTCTCTAACTCTTCGCAAAGTTTGCATGATGGCTTTATGAGTTATATTATTTTTCATTGCCCGGAGAAAAAGGATCTTGTATTTATAAATTTCATTAATTGATAAACCAGTCTCTTCGCATTCGTTGAACATAGTCTCCCAGATATTTATCGTTTCTTCATCACCTTGAGATTGTTCACTGTCACCAGAATCTTCATCATTGGACATTGACTCACTGTCTGGATAATCCTCATCTTCTTCCTCTTCAGATTCTTCAGGGTGGGCTTTTGCAACATGGCGATTGTAGTTGCTTTTTGTGGAAAAGGTCTTTTCGCAATCGTCACATTCATACATCGTCACCCTTGGTTTTAAACATTATGAAGAAATAGAATCTTTTCTTGCCAATTTATAGGTCAAATGCAAGAGGAATCCGATAAAGGGTTTCTCTTTAGGATCTTGAATTCTTCTTAAATCTTCAATTGAATACGCTCATGTCTTTTTTTTTTCTTTATTTTACAATCGATTTTGGGACTAAGCTAGCTTGATCGTATTCTACATTTCCTAGTCTATTTTATTAATTATTTTGGGACTATTACCTAATTTTTGTTTGGGATTACCTAATCCCTATTAAAGATTACCTAATCCCTCTTTGGGATTACCTAATCTAAGGCAATCCTTTTTGAGATCACCTAATCCATGTTTAAGATTACCTAATCTTTAATTGGGATTATACTGAATCCATGTTAATATGTTTTGGAGATCACCTAATCCCTCTTTAAGATTACCTAATCCTTCACTTAATCTCTCTTTGGGATTACCTAATCTCTGTTTGGGTTTACCTAATTCAAGCTAATCCTTATCTCAGATCACCTAACCCCTATTATATTATAAGATTTCCTAATCCCTCTTTGTAATTACCTGATTCAAGTAAATCTTTTAGAAATCACCCAATCCCTTTATTACTAGATTACCTAATCCCTCTTTGGGACCAACTAATCCTCATTTGAGATTATATAATCCCTTGGATTTTTTCTTCCAATTCACATCATTAACTGAAATCGCTGGGCGGGGAACGCCTCCGGCGTTCCCTGTACCAGCACTTACCAAAGTTTTTCCTTTTTGTTAAAAAGGAACGCCGACGGCGTTCCCCGCCCAGCGATTTCAGTTAATGATGTGAATTGGAAGAAAAAATCCAAGGGATCATATAATCTCAAATGAGGATTAGTTGGTCCCAAAGAGGGATTAGGTAATCTAGTAATAAAGGGATTGGGTGATTTCTAAAAGATTTACTTGAATCAGGTAATTACAAAGAGGGATTAGGAAATCTTATAATATAATAGGGGTTAGGTGATCTGAGATAAGGATTAGCTTGAATTAGGTAAACCCAAACAGAGATTAGGTAATCCCAAAGAGAGATTAAGTGAAGGATTAGGTAATCTTAAAGAGGGATTAGGTGATCTCCAAAACATATTAACATGGATTCAGTATAATCCCAATTAAAGATTAGGTAATCTTAAACATGGATTAGGTGATCTCAAAAAGGATTGCCTTAGATTAGGTAATCCCAAAGAGGGATTAGGTAATCTTTAATAGGGATTAGGTAATCCCAAACAAAAATTAGGTAATAGTCCCAAAATAATTAATAAAATAGACTAGGAAATGTAGAATACGATCAAGCTAGCTTAGTCCCAAAATCGATTGTAAAGAAAAGAAAAAAAAAGACATGAGCGTATTCAATTGAAGAAGAAGAATTCAAGATCCTAAAGAGAAACCCTTTATCGGATTCCTCTTGCATTTGACCTATAAATTGGCAAGAAAAGATTCTATTTCTTCATAATGTTTAAAACCAAGGGCGACGATGTATGAATGTGACGATTGCGAAAAGACCTTTTCCACAAAAAGCAACTACAATCGCCATGTTGCAAAAGCCCACCCTGAAGAATCTGAAGAGGAAGAAGATGAGGATTATCCAGACAGTGAGTCAATGTCCAATGATGAAGATTCTGGTGACAGTGAACAATCTCAAGGTGATGAAGAAACGATAAATATCTGGGAGACTATGTTCAACGAATGCGAAGAGACTGGTTTATCAATTAATGAAATTTATAAATACAAGATCCTTTTTCTCCGGGCAATGAAAAATAATATAACTCATAAAGCCATCATGCAAACTTTGCGAAGAGTTAGAGACGAAGAAGATATGGACTTTGAGGAAGCATTGGATTTTGCCATTGAAAAACGTCGGTTTTTGATTCATCGACAAATAATTCAATTTTCAAATGATGAAATGAAAGAATGAAACGAATCGATCTCTGTAATGGACACTTGTATTTTCATTAAAGCTCTGAATATATTGCTCTCTGATTAGATTATACTTGTATTTTATTTCTTTTATTCTTTGGGTCAATCATTTAGCGTAAGGTAGGGTTACTGAAACATCATGATAATATATATGATGCTTTAAGTTTCAGCTACGTTGTTTAAGAATAAAAGTAACAGGTCAAGGATGTTATGTTAGCACTAACAAAAGCTAGAAGAAATGTATAAATATAAATGAAATGGAGTATTGTAATAACAAAATGACCA
Organism: Clytia hemisphaerica; assembly: GCF_902728285.1. Classification (NCBI taxonomy): domain Eukaryota; kingdom Metazoa; phylum Cnidaria; class Hydrozoa; order Leptothecata; family Clytiidae; genus Clytia; species Clytia hemisphaerica. Next base: position 943,442 of record NW_027104385.1, on the reverse strand, counting down.
AGGCATCAGTAATTGTGATTAAAGAAAACAATGACGTCTTATTTTTAATTGTAAAGAATGAATTTGGGAACGTTCGCTTTTTGAAAGTCTTCAAGGTATTTTATTGAAGTTATTTGAGGCTTTCGTCAAGCTCAACTGCCTTAATGTAAGTAAGACTAAAAAAAGTGAGTTACTTTTAAGGCTTTGCTGAATGAGAGTATTATTATCAAGTTAAAAGCGAAGATGTACTCAATGTACCATCACGCTCACTACAAAGATAAAAAGAGACTGGTCTCAATTCAATCAAAGAAAGCAAAAGGTGTAAAGAACTGTACCCAACAAAAGAAAATCGAACACGTGGATTATCTTAACACGCTGATTTATTATATTGACGACATTCATTTTTCTATAAGACATCAATACAGACGTAAAGACAACAATTTGATTATTTCATTTATAGCTTTATTTATTTCTTTTCTAATTTCATGTAACGGTATATTATGAGTAATAAAATAATTTAACAATTTAAATATTTTAAAATTAATTGTTTCAAATTTCTGACCCATTGTTCATCAACTAAGAGTTCTTGTTTGGAATATTTGATTTCACCATTCATCTGTAGCGTCTTGTTGCAAATTTCGTTGGCTTCCTCTTCATCGACCACTTTAAGGAGATTCGAAAATGCATCTTCTACAAATTGCTTAGTCTCCGTTGTGAGACAGTAGTGATGAAGTTGACTTGGATAGTCCTCCAAACATCCTTCGCACACATTTCTCGCCGCACTTGCAAGACTTTTTCTCGCATGATCTTAAAAAAACACGTTTTGCATTTCATTTTTGAACTTCTTTCGTTTCCATTCCAAAAGATAACCAGTGACATTAGCGATGAGAAGATCAGCTTTGCCAGGAGAGAAAATGATCGAGTTGGTATGTTGCCCACTAAGTTTTTGAGTTACGATAAAGAATTCCTCTTCTTGATCAAAGTAGTTTTCGACATTGAAATTTAAGGTTCGGTCATTCTTCCACCTTGAAATTCTGCTCTTGAAACACCGTTTCTTCTTTGGAGCATCTGAACAGGAGAAACTTCTTTTTTGATTTGGTGTTGCCATTGTTTAACAGAGAGATAGCGTAAAAAATATAAATCCAAGGGAGTAAAGAAATCCTCTAGTAGTGAACCAAGTATTCCAGATCTTAGAGCAAACTCAAACGGACAGAATATTTACCCATAGCTTTAATTAGGTTTGTGGGAGCACATTTTTTCAGCATTATTTTTCACACATTGAGTCGTTTTTCACACTTGTCTTGTTTGGAATATTTGATTTCACACATTTTCAGCATTATTTTCTCACACATTGCTCTCTGCTTTCCTTTGATGTTGACACTATGAACATTCACCTTCGATTAAAGCTTTTATACGAAATCATTAATCAGCAATAAGACACATTTTCAGCATTATTTTTCACACATTGAGTCGTTTTTCACACATTGAGTTGTTTTTCACACATTGAGTCGTTTTTCACACATTGAGTCGTTTTTCACACATTGAGTTGTTTTTCACACATTGAGTCGTTTTTCACACATTGAGTCGTTTTTCACACATTGAGTCATTTTTCACACATTGAGTCGTTTTTCACACATTGAGTCGTTTTTCACACATTGAGTTGTTTTTCACACATTGAGTCGTTTTTCACACATTGAGTCGTTTTTCACACATTGAGTCATTTTTCACACATTGAGTCGTTTTTCACACATTGAGTCACTCACTTTGAGCATGCTGGAGTAGAACTATCATATTTACACTACTGTTCTTGGAAACATGGAACAGCAATTTGAATCAAACCATAATCTTTCCAATCCCTTCTTTGAGATATCAACAATAAGCTGATTTTTTCTCTCACATGTCGAATGAATGAAGTGACGTCTTTTGTGACCTCAGTGACGTCATCCAATACAATCAGCGATTTTTTGGAGCCTTCAAAAATCTTAGAGAGGAAAATGAAAGCAAGAGTTTCCATCGAAGGTTCATCAGGTATTAGTTGTTTACAACCAATTGCACACAAAATCTCGCTCAAAGATTTCTTGAGGCTGACAGCAGAAATCCAAAATATCTTCTGATATTCATCCTTGTGTATTTGAACGAACTTTGCAGCGGTTTGTGTTTTCCCCACACCTCCTATTTCACTCAAAGCAACTGCTTGATTTTGTTGAAGTTTCAAGTGAATGGATTTAATCAAATTTTCTCGTCCAAAGAAGATGGAAACAGGCTCTGGCAAGTTCCAATGTGTCCTTGTTAGGTCTGGAAGGAATGCAAATAAATATTTTTTAAGGTTCAAAAGAGCAACAAGTGACACTCTGTATACCTGATATTCTCGAAATAGTGAAGGAAACCCGCTTTACGCCGGTTTTTGGCTGTTGCAGCAATTTTTAAGGAGTTCCTTACGGGATTAAAGATGATTTCTTAGGAAACCCAACGATGCTAAGCTTTGGGCATCTCCATGATAAAGAAATTATCAAGTAAGTAAGACACATTGATAGCAGTATTAATACGCATCTATGTACAAAAAATAGAAAAAACTAATAATAAATTGTCGAGAAAATTCTGACAATTTTTTTTCCGTGACACTTCAGGATCTGGCAACTGGGAGAATTCTTTTTCGAAATTCGGGCTCCGCCAAATTTTGGGAATTACCATTTCAAATCATTGTGCGAAAAATCAGAAAAATCTAATGAGCTCATCCCGAGAAAAGCTTATAACAGACGGACGGACTAACTTAACATGGTTAATTTATAGGACCTCCCTAAAGTTATATCCAACAAAGAAGGTCATTTCTTTTTGAATGGATTGATTGATTGAATTCGTAAAGGTTTACCGGTATGGATAGTAAAAATGAGAATCATAACTAAAACTTTACCCTTTACAGATTTTGATTCCATTGATAGCTGGTCAACTTTGTTGCTCAATTCTATTAAAAAGAACAAGATACTTATTTCAATAATAAACAAGACGATTTGGTATAGTGTTTGATTATTCATCGATGAAATAATCAAATTAAACAACCAGGAAGTACTAGGGTTGAAGAATGTCAAAAGTATGTAAAACCGGAGCTGCGAAAACCGGCCCTAACAGAGAATAAAGTTACCCTTAGAGAGACAAGGCGAAAAAGTGACTCTTAGAACCCTAATTTTTCGCATTTTTTTGAAAAGTAATTTTTTAGCATTTAGACCATAACTTTTTATCTAGTTGACTAAATTTAACAAATGCCCCCTCAAAATTTAATTTTATCAATCCTTTTTCCAATGCATGATGCTTTCAAAGTTCATAGAACTCGAGAAGATTCACTTCAAAGAGGGGGACTTTTTTCTGGGACAGTCGGTAGAACTCGAGAAAATTTCATTGAAACGTGGAGTTAACAATTTTGAGAATTTCGAGCAGGTTGACCAATATTTATTGATTTCCATTTCTTATAAACCAGACTCGCACAATTGATACATTTTCCAATCGATAATTTAACGGTGATTGATCCTATTCTAAAATCTTGAATATTAATATTGATCGAAATATGAATTGAACTTGCAACCGTTAAACAATCGATCTGTAGATCATCTTAGAGCCAATCGTTGAATAATCGATCAATTGAATGCAATAGACGTTTTGCTAATTAGGATACCATTTAAACCTAGTTATATTGGCGACGAAAACATTACGTAATGACTCCACACAATAGCCTTATAGTAAACTGTTAGATCAACTTTTTAGCGCTTGATTTGTATATATTGATTTTTCTATACCAGTGCCAGAAAGTAAATACACAATCTCTAGGTTATTTGATATTCTTAGACTTTGTAACCTAGTGTTTTTATGTGTACTTTAAGGCTTATCGCGCGGACACTTAGTTTCAAGAAACACTGTAAGATAAAAATTAAACACAAAGAAATTGAACTACTATCGGGCTATCGTGTGGAGTCATTACAGTATGTGGCCCCAAAACGTCGATCAAATTTAAAATTTCTCTCAAATCTAGAGGAAAAGAGGTTTTACAAAAATTTTTGCTGCATGAAAAACTTTAACATCTCTACTTTATTTCCCGGAAGTTCTTTTTCAAAATTTTCAATTTCAACAATATTTTTCAATCGCTAAGATAGGTGGCTTTTTTCTAGTGGCTTTTTTTTAGCATTTTCTCGAGATATCTTTAACCCTATTAGCCCCAGGGGGGGGGTAGAATCTACCACGCTGGAGTTCTTTTTTGAATATCTCTGAGAAAAATTTTTCAAACGACTTGAAACTTTCTGACTTTTGACAAAATCTAATTAAAAGTACTTGTGCAAAATTTTAGGGTCATAGGTTGTTCAGATCAGGTTTTATGACTTTATTGTGAAACATGACATAAAACCCAGCTAAAATCGCTTAAAACTCAAAATTTAAAAGTACTGATAACTTCTGAACTATTTATTCAATCATTTTCAAATTTTAACACGTGATAGGCATTGACAATATAAATTTGAAAAGCTGAAAAAAAAATTTGAAAATGATGACATAATCATTTATGACGTCATCAAATTTTGAAAATTTTACTCATCTTCAGCATAGATTTTAAGAGAAAGTCTTTATTGAAATTTCAAAACCGGCAATGATGTTAAGGAACAACCTCTTATCTTTCTGAATCTTTAAACAGAATCTAATTATCTTTTTTGGTTCGATTGTAATAGCCATTTTTGTAAACCATATATTTGGGCTTTTTTCCAACAGGTGGAAATTTTGTGATGACGTCATCGGTTTTTGAATGACGTAATCAATTTTTTTTTTCTTCCTGGAAATTTGTTTAATGATGGAGAACATCTGTACCAAATTTCATGACCATAGCTCTTCTAGATCAAAAATAATCGAGGGTGGTAGATTCTACCCCCCCCCTCTGGGGATACCAAAGTCAAAAAAGCTTGGGGCCAATAGGGTTAAGTTATGAATACAAAATTTTGACCATGTAGTTTGGGAATGTGATTTAGAGGGTTTTGGACATAGATATGCTTGATAAAATTTTTACAGTATACACCTGGTTGTCAAAAACACAGGTTTGGGGCCCAAAACGTAGGTGTAGTTAAAATCAAATTATTATACCCAGTGGTAATTGGGGGGGGGCTATGAACATATTTGTGTTTACCCTTAAATTTACGACCCGATGGATATAAAATTTATGATTCTTATGAAATATTTCATGATTTTCGATATTGCAAAGTCCAAAGTGAAAATTTAGAAAATTTCAAAATGACAATTTTTATCTAACAACCTCTTAATCAAGTTTCTGAAAACCAATCTCTTTTGAAAATAGTTCCATTCATGTATGGAATAAGCTGTGAAAATTTTAGAAAAAAAGCTTAATAAAAGGAGGCCAAGCCTTGGGTCCCGTGAGATCTTTTCTACAACCTAGCCATTTTTAGTCTATTCAAAAGAACAGTGTATTACAAGATATTTTGAGAGGGAGGACGCGGATCAGGCCCGAGAAAACTTTTTATGACCAAAATAGTGACACCATAGGCAAGGGAAAATGAGGGGTATAGAAATAGTTTATTTTCAAAAGTCAAAATAAACGAAAATGATTGGTACTATCTGATAGAGCATGAAACTCTGAGCAAAAAATTGTATTACAACAACTTTCTGACTAAAACCATGAACTTCTAACGACTGGACGGAGAGCTCCTCATATATGCGCGTAGTTTTCATTGTTTCAAATAAATATGATGATAAGAATGATGACGTTCTGTTCACGTGATATTGCGTCAGAAAAAGTCGAGGTCTCGATAACCCAGTTGTTGTGATTTTTATGAATGTCGGGCAAAAAACAATCTTTTTCGAAAGCACTCTCCCAATCTTGACAATATCTATTGGAAATCTTTTAAATACAGATTCACATCCAAATATAAAGGTAGGAGTTGGATATTGATTTCTTTTTTCTATGAAATGAGAGGGAAAAGTATGTTGTTGGAATGAGAATGCTGACAGGCTGATGAGGTTTCTTCATACTGACTCTCTAACTAAAATTATTAAATTTTTTTTGATTTTCACAAATCTTCCCTCTTATACATTACTGATAGTACAGGAAACAATTTAGCAAATGTGCTTTCGAAGAACTACTACCCTACTACCTTCACTGTCCTTCACTCAAATGTATAGAAAATTAAATATAGCTATACCTTTTTTATACCTTGTCAAAATTGCTTTTTTTAAAGAAAGTACATTTTTTTACATTTTTAGGATTCTCATTCTGTGGTGTCAACAATAGAAAATGGTTATATCCACGACTAACATTTATTCATTGAACGAGATTTGTATGTATTGTATGAGGAGCAGATGAGAGACACTGATGTCAAGAAATGAATTACATGTATTTACGATAAATCATACGTTATATGATGTTTGACGTTACTCCCCAGCTGGATTGATCTAAATCAATGTCGTTAATCAACTGGTCAAATTCTAATAAAAAGCAAAGCTTTTAAGAAAGTTT
>NW_027104385.1:826118-936244 GCF_902728285.1 Clytia hemisphaerica | reverse complement strand
ATCTTAGATTTATCATTACACCCAGATAGACCTCGTAGAAGTAAGTACACCTAATATAAAATTGGCAATTTGCAATATTTCTACTGATTTTATGTATATAAGGGAGCAAAATTAATAACTTTTCATAATTTGGGTAGAAAAAAGGAGTGACACAAAAACTGGCCAGAAATAAATGAAATTTTGGATGCAAAAGTTTGGGTATGAAAGAGAAATCCCGAAATCAGACCAGACATTAAACTTGTTTCAATTTTTCTTTAGATGAAATATATTTACCAGGACCCTTGTTAACTGGCACAAAAATATAATTTAAAAATTATACAATTTTCCAAGACAATAATAATCATTTTAATATAGGTGTTCCTATAGAATATTTTAACCAAAATGCTTGTCTCTCCCTAGTCAGAGTATGAATGAAATCAGACAAAAATACTGAAGATACAAAAACATTCAATGATTTTCAAATTGAGGTCTAAGTGCAAAATATCCAAGCTGCAAAATGCTCATTTGAAAACAATCTTCAAAAAATTGAAGTCAATTTTAAGAAATCAATATAAGGTCTGATAAAATCATAATTTCTTGTATCAGTCAGGGAATCAGTTAATACATTGTGCAAATTCATTCTAAATAGCAGAAAATTTGAAAACAAAATGTAAAAAATTACTGTAATTCCATCAGAAATCCATCAATGTATACCACAAATACCAGAAAAATAACCACACATCATTTGTCCACCCCAGATTAGTCTTTTGTTGTCAAATATTGATGTTTACTGTGACGGTTCATGTGTCTCTTATAAGGGCATGAGATGCAAATGCTGTAAATCTCAACTTTATAGTATAGATTGCATCCATTTAAACTTTAAAAAATGACATTAGAATGTTAATATTTTTAAAATGTCATCATAGTTTACAACGGGTTCAACAACGAATTTTCCAAATACTGCAAATACATTTGGATTAAATCCATTTGCCGATTGATTCAAATGGTTGAATCTCTTAAAATGTTATCTCCAGCATGGTTTACGTTTGTAGTCCGTAGTTGTTAAAGCTTGACAATTTTGCGTCCAATCTGTTTCCGATCTTTTTATAGCCATCCTGTAAAATAAAACAAAAATTCATTATTTTTAGTTTGACAACAGTATTATGACATTAATTTTTATTTGATAACAGTGTAACAGATTTATCAGGGACACATCAATAAATTTATTGCATAATTTGTAGGCTGGAATGCAGGCGTTTTGCCAATTCAGTTAATATTCTAATAAAATTTGTGTGGGATGGAATGATGCTAGTAAGGGATATTTCAGAACTATATACTGTATATAGAATTTCTAAACTTTAGAACCCCAGCAAAGTACGATGCTAGCAGCATTTTTGACATTATTTATTATCTTCCAGCTTTGAATTTCCACAGCGCAAAAAGAAACTCGTCAAACCTTTGTAGTACCAAACCAACACGTCAATTCTGCAAAATTAGCATCATGTTTAATAACCCCTACTGTACACTATACCCAGTATACAGTCAGACAGTTCAGAGATCAAAGAGATAAACAAACAGGTTAAAAATTACTTACTTTTTTATCAACTCCGCCAACTTGCCAGTGCAAAATGCATGAGCCCAGATCAAAAGAATGGATGCAGTGGTGGGATGGATGATGAGTGCTGTAAATAGTTCTAAAACTGTTTAAACTTTAAAGTGAAGCAAGGGGTTTGTCTCTTGTCATCCAGACTTCGTGTTTGCATATTATCCTCCTCAGCGCTCAAAACAAAAAGTCCAAGTGGATGCCACTCAAAACATCCAAGATCTCTTAGTCTTTCTGCACCCATCAATTTTCTGTATTCCTTCTTTATATCAAGTTTCTGGTTTAGATTTGAACATGATTCAAGCAATTTTGAAATTAAATTTTTCAAGAAGTTCCAAACTTTGGTTTCTGCCAGGCACCAGCGGAGGTGAATGAGGCAAAAACAGCTTAGCAACGACGTCATTTCAGCATGATTTTCAAATCAAATGAATGGGGCTTCTAGGCCATGAATGGGTGTGAATCCCATTTGATTCTTTCAAGAAACCCTTTATCTATCACCAGTTGACCATTCATTCCCATTCATTCAAAATAAGCCAAGATCCAGGTCCATCTCTGACGACAACAAATTCAAAATAAAAGCCTGTCGGATTTTGAAAGGTGCAAGTGTTGGATGATTTGTCTCGATGAATGTAAAGTTTGAGATTGATTCCTTTTGGATGTTGTTACATGAATCATATTCAAATTCACCAATCAAAACCACATAGTGATAGCATAAGCACGAAGAAAGATATATCAGCTTCTTTGGTTGTTATGCAAGCCATGTCGGGAAAAAAACTTTCGACGCTGAAACGACGTTGAAAATCACCAAAATTCAAATTTTTGGCGGCAACGCGCTCTCTGCAAAAAGGAAAAAGCCGCGCTTTGTTTTTGAAACAATGAGTTCTCCGTCCAGTCGTTAGAAGTTCATGATTTAACCAACCCAAATTTTTTTTTCAAGAATCCAACTTCGTCACATTTGAGGGTCTAAGACTAAATTAACTTAGCCACATAAAAAACCTCAAAAAGGTCATTTATCTCATCTACTAGTATGATTATTTTGATAAGTTTATCTTCTATCAGAAAATTTTCAATTCTTAATATTCATGACGTAATGTTTCACTTTGCGCGATTACGCAACTTTCTACATCCGCCATTATTGGTGGCATAAAACGTAAACAAATGAAAGTACAGGCGAGAAAAGTGCTGTGACTTCTCACAAATACAGAATGAAGCCCATATTTCTGAGAAATGAGCAATTATATGAGATCAGATTACTATCATGACCTCAAGCCTATTCCCAAGAGAAGATACGAGCAGAAATTGCTTGAAATAAAGATGCTTGACGACCCTTTCACGCTGAAAAATGACGAGTTTGATCGGACTAAAAATACCTTACTTTGGCCAGATCTAACTTATCCTGATATATTCAACTACCTAATACAATTTCCAGCACAATACACTTCAGGTTCCCTGAAGGCTTACAAATCTTTAAATGGCTATTTGTATGTTGTGAGTGGTCTAGTACATAACGTCCGAGTAAAGACACTACCTGACCATAATTTCCTAGTGGATGGTCGAGTGAGGCATGGGCAGAGTCAATTCACTCAAACTGCACTGCATTCTTGGGTTTCAATTAAAGCAGACTGTGCAATCATTAATGCCCACTGTAATTGCATGGCTGGTCTCGGGGAAGTTTGTTCACATGTTGGAGCAATAATGTGGTATTTATATCTGACTTCAGAACACAACAAAATAACTCGTACAGGCTTAGATTCGTGTACATCAAACACAAACGGATGGTTGCCCCCTAGTGCTACAGAAGTACCATTTGCTACGTTGAGAGAGATTAACTTTAAAGATCCTAAGAGGAAATTTTTTGAAACTGACTTTTCCCAGAACAACGAAAACAAGCCCCCACCTCCAAAGTATCCCAAGCATCAGGCTTCAAAACCAACAATGGAAGAGAAAGACTCTTTTTTTAAAAATATTGCCGAAACAGGGCAAAGCATTGCTATTTTGAGACTCATACCTCCATATAATGACAAATGTATATCGGTAAAATCAAAGATAAAAAGGGTTCTGTTTAACAAATTCTATGATAAGAAATACAATGATGAAAATAATTTTAAATATCATAAGCTAATCCAAGAATCAGTTACAAAGTATATATCTTTGAGCATCACCGAAGAAGATGTAAACCTTATTGAACAACACACTAGAGAACAGGCTAAATCAATCCTTTGGTTCGAAACACGTGCTGGTGTCATTACTGTAAGTAAATTTAGACAAGCCTGTCATTCAGATGTATCACAGCCATCGAAAAGCCTAATCATGCAAATTTGTTATCTGCAAATGCATAAATTCACAAGCAATGCAACAACTTATGGCTGTGATAATGAAAAAGTTGCCCTCTCCTATCTGGAAGTTTATCTTAACCATGAGCATAGAGACGCAAAGATTACAGAATCTGGATTAATTAGAAGTAGTGAATTTCCATTTCTCGGTGCTTCACCAGATGGATTACTGGATTGCTCATGTTGTAAAGAAAGCTATGTTATTGAAATAAAATGCCCTATCAAATGTAAAGAAAAATCTCCTACAGATCTAGCAAAAACTGATACAAAATACTGTATGATGTTCAATGAATCTGATGAAAAATATTACCTAAAGCGAGATCACACGTATTATTATCAGGTACAATTGCAAATACTCATGGCTAATCGTTTAATTTCATGGTTTTTGGTTATAAACATTGTCTTGTTGAAGTCATTGAAATCGACTATGACTTTCTTGTTGAAAAAGTTGATATTGCCAAAAAATTCTTCGTTTATGCAATTTTACCTGAACTTATTGGGCACTGGTATTCAAAATGTCGCATTCCACTTCCGGAAATCAAAAACAAAGAAAACAGTGCTGAAAATGTTTGTACTTGTGAACAGACTATTGACTCAGAACTTATTACTTGTGCCGACAAATCTTGTGTCGTGAAGCAGTATCATATTTCTTGCTTGGGTATCGAAAAATTCACAAAGAAGAAATGGTTTTGCCCATATTGCTGTCGGAAAGCAAAAAATAAGCCAAAAACTAATAAAAAAATAGTAACTATTGTTATATAATGTTAAAAAATATTTGTTCTATTTTTTGAAGAATACTTTTGAAAAATTATTTTCAAAAAAAATAATGATCAATAGATTTATCAATCCAAGGGTACCACAGGACCATTTAAATTACTGAGCGCTGAACGAACTATTAGAATTTCTGATAGTATACATGTCCCATCAGCTTTTAACATTAACATCTTGATAGGGGCAATCTTTTGTAACAAAGTATATTTATTTCGTAACAGTCCAATTATTCGTTCTACATGAATTCTAACGGAAGCCAGATCACGCGTTTCGTCTAGAGAAACTTTTTCCAGTTGAGACTTTCCTTTCGTAAACTCAGGAATTTTTAATGTAGCACAATGAAGTCCAACTGAATCACTTATGGTAAACCCACGGTCGGCCATCACACATTTCCTGGAACAAGATTTTTCAAAAGACCTGAATTTTCAGTGACATGAACATCTGAGGCTCGTCCACCCCACGGTTGGGAAATGAATGAAATTTTCCCTTGTGGGGTCATACTCAACCTTTACAGTGTTATGATGCTTGTATTGGGACCAGGTTTGGGCCCTAGCAGTTAAATCTGTAGGCTTCTCGATAAAAATCTCAAAACAGTCCAAAATAACAGCACATTTTTCAAAGTTATCCAAAAAACATCCAGGCATGGCATTGTTTTTCTAAGTTGCTCTCTTTCAGGCCAGTGGATAAGAAATTCAAGCCTGGTAGCCATCACTCCAATCCAGCGGTTGATTATCCTCGAAATAGTAGGTTGGGAAACTCCAAATCTGTACGCCAGATCTTGCTCCAAAAGGCCCAGTCTAAGCCTCATTAAAACAATTATGAATTCTTGTTTGTGTGTTAATTTAATCGAATTCTCATCTCGATCCACATGATCTTTAACAAAGTTAAAGATTTCATCAAAAATTTCAAAAGATGGAAGATCTGTGTAGAATTTCATCTTGTCTGTGTCATTGTTTACTAAAAAAACATGTTCTCGTATAGTTTTTCGTGTTTCAATTAGTTTGAGATTAGTAATATTGTTATACTTGATAAGCTTCTCAACTCTATTTTTCAGGTGACGGTTACTATGCTTTAATAAATTTATTTTCCGCTTGGATGAGGAGAGTTCTTTATCTTTATTCAAAATTATTTCCTCTAAATTTTTTATCTTCTCTTTCAAAGCAGCAGTGTCATTGTCTTGATTTTCGTTATCATCGTTATCAATTACAGGTAACGTATCTTCGAGTTTTGGCTTGGATCTTGGCGTTGGGTTATTCAATCGAGCCATCAGTATCTTTTTGTGCCTCATTGTTCGTTTCAATGAGGACGAAGCTGAGTGAAGTTTAGAAGGACTTCTACTGGGTGTTTTCAGCTTAGCTTCAGACACTCTAGGCGATGTAGAAGAAGATGAAGATTGTGTTGTTGATTCGAATGACTTTTTCTCCTTAGTTTTAGCAGCAATAGTTGGTATATAATCAGTATGTGTTTTGCCATTACTTTTCTTCCCCAGTTCGAAATGATCACCACAAACATAAACTCTTTTTGGAAGAGTTCTGGCTTTCTGTTAATGAAAGCAATTCATTTTACACGTCTATCTTCTTCAACAGGGAGAGAATGGAAAGGAATGCTTTTGTACGCTTTGTATTTCTTTTTTACACCACTCTCAGCAATCTTTTTTGAAATGTATCTGTTTGAACAATTTACCACACTGCATGCCTTCACCATCCTTGTAAAATGAAGCAGGAATGAATCAAAAAAGCACCAAAGAAACAGTACAGGATCAAGAAACACAAGAAGCTCAGCCAAGAACTTAGCTTGATTTCAGCGACTTGTTCTGATTTATGCCACCCATAATGGCGGATTATGAAAATCGGCGAAAAAGATTACGTCATGAATATCAAGAATTGCGCAATTAGATATTTAATTATCAGAGTCAGAGTCTGTGATTTCTTCTCTAGTGTTGCTATTGGCATAACCTTGTAGAATTTCGAACCTTGACCTTTTTTTAGTTCTGAGGGTAAATTTCAAATCCTTCATTTCATTTGCTTTCTTGAAATCCAAAATTGTTCGTTGAAGATTTGTAATTTCACCTGTTTTATTGTTCCAAAGAGTCGTATTGAAATGCTGGAGCTGGCCTTTAATACTCTCCCCGTCAGGAAAAAAATAGATTTCAATTTTTGAAAGAATTTCAGCTAATGTGGCAGTCTTCTCAAATTTGGAGGATGAGCTTCTGCTGTCTCGCACCTGGCAGAACTTCCCTTTCGCATCAACATAATTAAACCAATTCACAGAAATAGTAAAATTGCTTTGAGTTTTTTGTTTTGTCTTTAGACTGGATATGGCACTTTTTACAAAATCGTGCATTTTTTTGCTACGGTTGGAGAATCTTTCCAAAATTTGATATGCATGGGCTAAGGCTAAGCCCATTTCAACAAAATCGTCCTTGCAAAATAGGTAGATGTTTTCTGTTGATACCTAAATAAAAAGGGATAAAACTGGATAAAACAAGAAAGTAAAACTTCTTTTAATCACTTACTAATTCGAGAGTAAAGTCTGAAACATGTGAAACTCCTTTTTAAAAGTACCATAATAGTTTGTTTATTTTTCAAAAAGTAACTTAGTAAGAGGTTTTAATGGGGCAATAAACTGACCATATGGAATTTTGTCAACATAAACAAAATTGCAAGTTGATTCCAAAAAACTTTCAAAATTTCAGAGCTATCAGATTTTTGGAAGATCATTTAAGTATAAAATTTTTCTTGTCTGTGATGACCACGTTCATTACGCAGTCGTAGCTGTTGCTTGGATCGACATCTGTTATGACACCCTGTTCCCGAAGGAACTGGAGTAGCTTGCTCACATCTTCTTGGTAGTGAAATGGGATGTTTCTGAAAGGTTGTTGTTTTGGCTTGAAGTCTTTCACTGTAAAAACCCAGTTTTTGTTTTCAGTAAAAAAAAAATTGTAAGTAGTAATATTTTACTTAATTCATTTTGTCCGTATATTTAGGATAATTTACTTAGTTTCAGTTTTATTTTACTAGAAAAAATCAAGTATTAAATTACTTAATTTAAGTTATGTTTCATTTGTTTTTTTTTTCTTTTCTGCTGAAAGTCTGACTATTTACAACAATAAAAGATAATAAATGTTTGGAAAAATAAAAAGTATAAAAATACCACCATGGGACGTCTCACCCTTCCATTAGCTGGAGAAATTTTGCTATTAAAATTTACAAATTTAATTAGCATAAACTTTTCCATACTTTTGGTTTTGAACAGAATACGGTTAATACAGAATACAAATTAATATATTTAAGGCAAATAAAATTCTCGTTTTTTGGGAGGGGGATGGAGGAGCAATCCCAGAGGACGCACAATGGTTGATTAATTTAGTCTTCGAATAATCATCCTAGTAGCGGCATGTAGTTTCGCTTTTGGTTAAAAATATGTAATCCTTTATGGTTAAAAATATGTATATATGTGGTTAAAAATATGCGATCCTATGGTTAAAAATATGTGATCCTAAGGTTAAAAATATGTGATCCTATAGTTAAAAATGTTGTCTGTTGTTAAAATAAGTTTGTTAAAAAATAAAATGCGTGCACATTGTTTTGTTGAGCAACCGAGCTGATAAGGCTACAATGGCTAAAAGGCTCATCAGTTAAGTAAGCATCATCCAAATTTTTCCTAATTGTGATCGTAATTTTTCATCAGAAGATGAACCAGATATTAGCAAATTCTGGTACAAGGTTAAAATTTATACACTTGACCTGAAAAGCTACTTGACAAAATAAAACAATACAAACAAAAGAAAACAATGTAAACAAAATATCAAACTGTTAAAAAACTCCTTAGAGACATAATGAAAAACCAGTCTTTCAAACGACTTAAAACAAAAATGTGACTAATATATGATAAAATGGTAATATCTAAGTCAGACAGTTGCGAGTACAATACAAGAAATATTTTACAAGTTCCGAGATTTATTTTCATAATATTTTCAGAGCCTTAACCCTATTCGTACTAGGGGGGGGGGGCTTTTTCTGTTCCAACCGAAAACTTTTGTTTATAGCTTCTGGAAAAATGATGCTATACCCATGAAATTTTCTGTAAATTCCTAACTTTTATTAAGTTTCAACATAAAAAATTTTTTGACACCTAAAAATTTTCACACCTTGAGCATGATGACATTTCTGACAACGAGGTGTCATAAAAATTGACACATTTTCAGTACAAAAATATTTTTTATGTCAAATATATCGTTTAAACCGTAATTTTTTGAATATTTAGAATAAAAAAGACATTTTTGACTCAGCAAATTTTTTTCTAAAAGCTTGCCTCATTTTTTATGGTTTTTCTCGGAAAACAATGAAATTTCAGGTTTTTGCTCACTTAAGCATGATTGATGACGTCATCAAATTTTTTTTTAATTTTATATATTCTTTATATTACAAAGATCATGCGTGCCAAATTTCATGTAAAAAGAGCGACTAGATCAAAAGTTATGAGGGGTACAAAAAAAGCCCCCCCCTAGTTTTGAACCACCCCGAAAAGCCTAGTACGAATAGGGTTAAGGCGAGGAAAACATGCAAAAAATTAGGAGCAGAATATTTCTGCTTTGTACTTGCGACTGCTGGTATTTTTTGGATCGCCGATAAAAGATAAAACGTAATGTACAATAAAATTCTTGATAGTCGTGACGTTATCTTTACTACGAACATTTTGAGAATGAGTGGATGAGTCTTATGTATCAAAATGGTTTTTTCGTGTGCAGAAACTTGTTTAAAGCAAACGGATAAGGTATCCTGGCCCCTCAAGGGTAAAAAAAACATGGGTTACAAAGTTTTCCCCTCCCCTGGGTCACATGACGTGACGTGATCGGTCACCATGGCAACAACAAATATTTGGTCTTAAAATTGAAAAAAAAATACAATTCGATCAAAACTTGAAGACCTGAGTGAAAGGTCAAAAATTAAAACAGAAAATCAATCTCAAGATATTAACTAAAGAAGGTCAAAATATGACAAATTTTGTTCTTCGGAAAGAGGACCTTTCAAGGAAGAAAAAATATTATTACCAAAAAGTTTGAAAACGAGGGTCAAAATTTATAAATCTCTATTTTTCTGGTTTTAGCATGTAGGTGCTAAGATAAATAATGTCTGAATAACTTTTTCAAACTAAATTTCAGGCTTTTTCGTGATGATATTTTTTGTTCCTTGGAAGGTCTTCTTTATGAAGAACAAAAAAATATTTTATCACTAATGAAGTCATGTTTGACCTTCTATTGATAATATGAAAACAAATTTTTGATGCCATGGTAACCAATGTCATGCGACACAGGGACAGGGTGAAATATTTGTAACCCATGTTTTTCTTGACCCTTGAGGGGTCAGGATATCATAAATCAAAGGTCCGTTTGCTTTTAACAAACTTGTACACACGAGAACACATAGCCAATTAAAAGGAAGCAAAAATAAACGATAAACATTAAGTTAATGTCCAAGAAAAGCATTATACTTGGTAAGAATCGTGTTGGCTTGTTTTAGGCACCGCGCTGGTGCCGAATAGTCCTCGAATATCAAAATTTGAAACAAGGTTAGTACCACTTCTAGTTCCTGAGGGTAATCCCTATTAAGGATGTAATATGATCCAAGGAAAGCAACAATAGCCAAGTCTAAATTCACTGACACAAAAATGGCCGATTTGTTGATGATTAGTGTTGCTTTACTTCTCTTTTCAACCATAAGGACAGGGCAACTTGAGCGAATTTTGGATCTTGCTATCTCTGGATCTTCATTGTCCTGTATAAAAAGAAAAATTTTCAATTAATTGATATTTTTGATTTTTTCCAGTTATTGATCATGTCCTAAAATATCAAGACAATTTGTATAGGAGGAGGCAATTGTGGAAGCATATTTCTATTTAATAATATTTTACTCGTGTATTCCTTTACAAAAGCACACAATCATGATCTAACTCTGTTACCAAATTCATTTATCTTGAGACTTTGAAACCAACATTCCAATATTTTAATATTAAAAAACTAGATATTTCAAAATACAGTTTTCTGAGTTAAAGTGATTTTTAACACTTACATCGATTTCTATAAAAAGATTTTTCCCGCTCTTTTTCTTGTTAAATATTTGGTCAATATTTTCCATTAAGTAGCACAGCTTCTCTCCTAAAAGTAAAAGACAATGCAAACTGAGGGTGGAGGACATAACAATTTTCAGTGATTTACCCCAGGACAAAGTGTCTTTTGGCCCCCTGGACAACAAGTTTAAGTCCCCAGACAAGCATTAGCTGACACCAGACACCACAAATTACTGATGGAGAATTTAACCCGGTACTCTCGGGTACCTATTAAGCCCCCCCGCTAATTATTTTTTCGAAAATTTTCCACCCAGGACATTTTTATTCCAAGCCCCCCGCTTATTAGATTTTGAGATTTTTTCCACCCACCCCGCTTATTCCAGACCCCCGTTCATTAGGTACCCGAGAGTACAAATTTTGAAGATTTTTGGCTACCCGAGTTTCGAGCCTTGTTCTGCCATCATGGATTTTGATATTCAAAGTGAATCGAGCAAAGCAAAAAAATCTGATTGTCCATTTTTACTGACCCCTTTAGGTCCACCTATATTCATGATCAAAAGTCAAATTGACTATAACTGGATGTGCTGCAAACAAGACCTGACTTGGCACCCAAAGTCAGGGTATACAAACATTTTCTGGAAGTAATTGCTTCCTGCAATTCCAAAATCTCAAACCCCCACCAAAAATTAAAACTTGAAAGCTTGACATACCTAATTCATTTGATATTGGTGGTTTTCCAACCCTTGATACACCGAAGAAAATTAGTTTCTCCAAATGATATTGAAGTCTAGACACACATTGGGTGGCATAGTCATAATGGTTGTCCAGAGGTTCTTTTCGAAGAATCCTTCTGATTTCATTAACCATCTACAAAGAGAGAAAATAAAAGATTGAATTTGCAAATGACCATTGAAATTGTGCAGGTTCTGAAACTTAAAATAGTTGCTATATTGATCAATTTTAACGCATAGTGTGCAGAGGGGTTCGATCCATTGAACTTAAAGCCATAGTGTGCAAGGGGGGTCCAGGTCCCACCAAAAAAATGAGGTCACAGCACAATCTAAAACCCCCACCGAATATCTTGAATCCTCAATCCCACCTAAAACTCGCGTTTTTCCCTGCTCCCAAAGGCAATCGTGTGGACCCTTTTTAACTATGAAAGTGTTGTTCCACAAAGAGTCAATTTGAGCCCTCAGAAAACAATTTTTGCCAATTTTATCAAAAAATTTGAAAAATCCCTGGGAAAATGAAAGAAATTTGGAAAAACCGCAAAAATATTAGTTCCAGCGAAAATTAGTTCCCCAACGGAAGAACTATAAAATTTGTTATCTCCATGGGTTGCTGGGTATGTGCGGACGATAAGGGTCAGTTTTTCCACGTTCCAAAGTCTCTCTATGGGTTACAAAAATCAGAGAATTAAATAATAGGCTCTCTAGGGGTCAGAAAATTCACAAGTTTTAGGAAAATTTTTTAACTTTGCTGGAAAAAATTGTAGAAAGTCTCTCTAATGGTAGGAACCCTAGTACCCCCGGGTAAAAATCTCGAAACATAGGTATGTCAGACGTAAAGAAATCTAAACATCAAAATTGCCTGATAGTTCCCTTATTTTCCCTGAATTTTTTTTAACAACCAATATTTTCCAGGTTTTTAGAGTTGGTTTAAAAGGGTTACTGGAGTGAGTAACCATTAAACCCTGAAACAAAATTGACATACAAAATTCAAGAGATTTTTTTAAAACAAAATAACAATAAGAGAAATAGTATACCAGGTTTGGTTCTTTTAATGAGGGGTATTCCGCAAAAAATTTTTTGACAACATCACAATTCTACTTCTTATTCAAAGCCTTTAAAAACTCTCGTCTAAGGCTGAAAGTTTTATTAAGATAATAATCAACTGAGGAATAGTTGATCCGAGCCTTTGAAAATTCTTTGTCCAGAAGTGACTTGAATCTTTTCAAAGTTGGATCAACAACATCATCATCATTTTTTGATTCAAATACATTGGAGGTTGTTGGACGATCACCAGATGAAACAGAGACGACATTTGAAGTTTCAGAGTGACCAGATGATACAGAGGCAACACTTGAAGTTGAAGGACGATCACCAGATGAAACAGAGAGAACACTTGCAGTTGCAGAGTGACCAGATGATACGGCAACGGTGGAAGTTGAAGGACGATCACCAGATGAAACAGAGAAAACACTTGCAGTTGCAGAGTGACCAGATGATACGGCAACGGTGGAAGTTTTAGGATGATCACCAGATGAAACAGAGACGACAATGGAGGTCTCAGTGTCTCCAGATGAAAGAGAGACACATGTTCCAGTTGAATATTTTGTTGAGCCATTATCTTGAGCCAAAGAAGAATTTTTGATCAAACCACAGTTGGCAGCTGAAAAAAAGTTTCAACGATGAGTATGTTTTTATGACAAGGCACGCACAGTATGGAACAAGTCTAAACTTTTGAAGCTTAATTTTCACCTTGTTTTCCCTGGAGTTCATATGTTCTCTGGTTCCCTAATAGCCATCCCCCCGCTAATTAATTTTTCAAAAATTTTCCACCTTTTTAGGACCAAACTTTTTAGGAAAATGTTTTTGAAAGTTCCTTTTTTGCCCTGATTCTTCTGTTAGCCTCCTTTTCATAAGTTTCTCACCCAGAACATTTTTATGCTTATTAAGTTTTGAGATTTTTTCCAACCCCCAACTATTAAGTACCCGAGAGTATAGGTACAAAAAGCACTGTGTTCTGCAGATTTTTGGTCCCCATCTGGTGTTCAATACTCCCCCTCATCTGGCTTTCTTCCTCCATCACTCTTTGATTCCTGGTCCCCCTTCTGAAAGACTCACAAAGTTATCAATTCACTTCAAAATGAATGAGAAGTGATAAATTCATACGAAAGGAAAATACATTTGTAAGAAATTCTCCTTAAAACCCCATTTCCTTTTGTCCCCCATCAAGTGTAAAAAATCAGTCCCCCTTGGCTAAAAACGTGATTCTTCCACCCATTATCCTGGAGGGGAGAAGGATCCCATGAAAAGTTTTGGGATCTTACTCATTTCACATAACGAGACACATCTAAAAAAGAAATCCAAGTTTCACACTATTGGACCTGTCCTGCTCTTCAAACTGACTCTTTCAGAAGATCAAAGAATATTTCTTTAAAGTAAGATTTGCTGACAGTCAATAAATTACCAAATTTTTTCAGAAATTTAGGTCTTGTCTAGAGAAAATTTAAACTACCTTAAGAGAAAAAATTTTTGGTGAGAAGTAATTTTGAAGAATTGCCTAAAAATTTCGCCAAAATTTCTTCCCGCTAAATCTAGATTTATAGGCTATTCGCCAAAATTAATTCTCGCCAAATTTAATTTTCTTTCAAACTATCCTCTATTTCTCCTAAAAACCCTTTTTTCACCCTTTTCCCGCCAAAATATTCACCAAAAAATGGGACGTTCGCCAAAATAAATTCTCACCAAATTTAGAAATTTTAATAAATTGCCAAAATAAAATTGCACAAAAATCTCGTCCCTAAAGGTAACTTGTTAAATAAAAGGGATGTTATAGAGTTAAATAAAAGATTACCATTTTCATCTGCAAAAGTAAGGGACTTTTTCTTCTTCTTTTTTGGTGGCTTGAGGCTAGATAGCACCCTCTCTTTCCTTCGCTTTTTCTCTTCATTCTCAGCCTCACTGATTGCTACAAAGCAAAAGAAATTCATTGAAAATGACATGAGTTTAACGAAAGAAGCTTATAAGGACTTTATTGTAAAAAGGGGGAAGATTTCAAAAAGGGGGAGGTTCATCTAGAAAGGGGGGTTAACGCCTTAGCCAAGTTCTTTGAACCCATCTTTCTAATTTTCTAATTTTGCCGTCTTGGACTGGGTCAAAATCCTAAATACTTTCTTGCTTGGCTCATGATCCATTTTAAGCAATACTTGAATGCGTACTGAGACTCAAATGCACCTCTTCAAGAGTATGTGAAGCCGGCTCATTCTCCTTTATTGCCTGATAAAAAGTTGTTAAACTTTGCATTAGCTTCATGGTGATGAAAATAAAATTTACCTTTGCAGTTAGGATCATTGTATACCCTTTTTTGAAGTCGCTCAAGGCAAGTCTCCTGAAAAAACAAATAAGAAATCATTGTTTCAATTTTTTTTGAAAAAGTCTACAGATATTTAATACCAGTTAAAATTTGAAGTCATTATTAAAATGATAATGACTTCAAAAGTTATCAACTTTTAAAGAATTTTGATTTTAAAGGGATTTTAGTAGGTTTTAATACGCATTTTCAGTAAAAAGTCATAAAACCTGAACTAGTGGACGGATAATCATAAAATTTTGGATTTTTGTGTCTTATGAAATAATATTTAAAGTCTGAAAAAATCAGAACATTCTGTTGAGAATTTTCAAAGTTATTGGCAATAAACTACCAGGGTGGTGCAAAACACCCCCCTTAGCTCGAATAGGGTTAAGTGTTCAGAATATAGTAAGAGCAAACATTCATTTCTCTCAGAGGAATAACAACAATCAACTTTTTTTATCTAACATTATCTCTTGTTGCAAAATGTTTTAACTTACATGGGATTGCAAATCATCTCGCATTGATGGGTATTGAATGACTAAGGCTTTGGCCATTTCAGTTAGCTCTTCTTCAGATGGGGTGCGTAACCGATGTGATCTCGTTAATTCAGCTTGCATGGTGGTAACTGTAGTCCGTATCAGCCTTTCGGATTGACTCTTATTTAGCCCACCAGCGTTTTCCGTATTTGTCAATTCTACATCTTTGTAGATTACGAATCTTGGAGGTTGAATAACCAAAAAACTGGGCTGATTGGCACTGGTGGCCATTTCTATGCAAGAGAATTCCGATAACTTTTTAATATTTCCTTTTTGAAAACTGTTCTTTAATAGTCTTTGGCTCCTCAAACGATGGCTCCTCGCACAATGGCTCCTCACACAATGGCTCGTCACACAATGGCTCATCACACGATTTCTTCAGTTCTTCATGTAATGAACCTTCTTTGTTTCTACGGGAATTCTTAGGCTCTTCACACAATAAATCTTTGCCTGTTTTAAGCAAAGGTACATTTTCCTTTCCCTTTCCACTGGGAGAAAGGGGTGGAGTGTCACAGTAAAGCTCCCATTCCTGAAATAAATGAGTAAACTACTGTCAAGACTTTGTTTGTTCAGTTTGAAATAAAAAGGAATTTAGGCAAAGAAAAAACATCCCAAACACACATAAATCAAAGAGAAACACCAGGAGAAATTAATGCCCAACTTATACCATTAAAAAATTACACAAAGTTCTTTTGAATGTATAACTCAACTGCAAAAAAATTGGTTCCCACAAAAACTACCTCCCTAAAGGTTTGACTTTTTCAAATCTTGAAGACCATTACCAGGAATTTTGATAACATATTTTCTTGAATCTGCCCTCAGAATTGCCGAAAAATTAAGCAACAACTTGCTTAGCAACCCTTAGCCCTGAAATCCTCACAGCAACCTTTTTCTCAGAACAAACAGTCGAAAATAGCCCAAAAATGGACCATTAAAGCTTAACATTCAAAAGTAACCTTATAAGCAATTTTAACCCTGGATTTCAAAAAATTGCTTAGCAAATCCAGCCCTGAACTGAAAATTAGGGTTGCTTATAAAAAGAGTGTACCAGAAAATTGAAACCTGCAAAAATAACTGCCCTTAAGGTAACTACAATGCACAGGCTTGATCAACATGATCAAAATTTAATTTTAATCTGCTTATCACATTATGCAAGACCTACCTCTACAACGTTCCATGCATCACTCCTTGAAAGTGCTGGAAAATCTTTTAGAAACTCTTTGAAGGTCTTGTAGTTCCATGATAAGATATCTTTATCCATTTTACCATTCTCTGAAATGTAACAAAAACAAAACAAATTTTAACAAAATCTTTTAAGGATGGAAAAATCTGGGTGTCCTCAGGGGTCCTACCAATGTCTGAAAGCGAAAGAATTGGAGGATGAAATTCCAAGAAACGTCAGAAAACGGCACTAGAATCATTGGAAAAATGCGCTCTGAACAAAAGTTTGTTTGCACGGCAACAATATCAAGCACGCTAGCTGCATCATGACCTTTGTTGTACCTGAAGTGTATTAATTTTGGCGGGGATTAAATTTGGCGGATTTGGCGGTTTTTGGTAAAATCCAGCAAATTAAATACCCGCCCAGGGGGGTCAAGCAGTTAGTACCTAACACCCATGACACTTAGTACGGTGGTGATCCATTTTCAAAATTGGCAAAATGCAGAAACAGGCAGGGGGGTCAAGCAGTTACTCCAGAACACTATGAGTACTAACTGATTTTTGGGAAGATTTGTACCCCACCACCACCAATTCTCACGTAGTACACAGTGTACTAACTTTTTTTGACCTTGCTCAATATATACACCACCCCCAAAATAACCCAAAATCGCATTTTTGGTCAATGCGTTTTTCAAAATTTGTCTTCGGGGAAACTTTTCAACATTTTTTATGTTGAAATTATGTTAGAAATCTCTTGCTCTATTTTAGAGCAAAAAAATGTCAAATTTTGGAAGTTTTTTTTTCAAATTTTCAAATTATTTTTTTATTAAGACTGAAATTTTTTTTTGATTTTTGAAAAAAAAGAAAATTAAAATATTTTACCCAAAGTCCCAATTATTATTGCAAAAAAGCTTAATTTTTGGCAGTTAGTACACAAAATTTGCTGTTAATCGTCAAGCATACCACCTGTTTTTGCACTTAGTACTTAGTAATTTTTGGGAAAATATTTTTGAAAGTTCCTTCTTTTGCCCTGATTCTTCTGTATTAGCCTACTTTTCTAAATTTTTCCACCCAGTAAGTTTTGAGATTTTTTCCAACCCCCCCCCGTCTATTAGGTACCCGAGAGTAAGTGTCATGGGTGTCATGTACTAACTGCTTGACCCCCCTGAAACAGGTGGTATGCTAGCCGATTTACAACAAATTTTGTGTACTAACTGCCAAAAATCCAGCTTTTTTGGAAAAAAGATTTCAAAAAAAAAAATTTCGATCTTAGAAAATAAAAAATACTTCCAAAATTTCGCATTTTTTTCCTGAAATATGTTTAATTTCGAACATATAAATTTCAGCATCAATACAAAGATGTTGAAAAGTTTCCTCAAAGGCCAATTTTGAAAAACGCATTGGCCAAAAATGCGTTTTGGGTTATTTTGGGGGTGGTGTATTGAAATTCTACCTCAAAATCAGTTAGTACCATGTGTACTAAGGGCAAGTGGTGGTGGTCCCTTTTCAAAAGTATCAAAAATCAGTTTGTACTCATAGTGTTCCGGAGTAACTGCTTGACCCCCCCCCCCCTGACCCGCCAAAATTTTAAAAACTGAGCGTCCACCAAATTAAATACCCGCCAAAGTTAAAACCATTAAAATTTTTGATTTACGACTGCCTAAAATTTTCCCATCCACCAAATTAAATCCCCACACCGCCAAAATTTGTCTTTTGGCCAACCGCCAAATTAAGTACACGCCAAAATTAATACACTTAAGGTACATTGCGGTTGCAAAAACAGTCGCATAGCGCTTTTTAACGCAAAAAAACTTTGATAATTGCGGACGGAAAGCTTCTTTTAAGACAGATGATCAAATCGCCGACTAACGATGAATGTAGCCAAGTTTCTAAGCTGATAGTATTATAAAAAAGTTTATGTATACTATTAGTTTAGTTGCAAACAAGCTAAGTAAAAACATGCTAGCCTGATTGGATGCAGTTAAACGAGCCGCAACGAAAATCTGTTTGCAATCAGGTGTTAGTATAAGTGTAGTGAAAACGGAGGTTAAACTTCACGTCTGACACTCTGGCTACGATGAATGTACAAAATGCTTTGAAAAATATTAAAAAATCCGATAAATTTCCAGCTTTCTTACTGAAAAGGGACGGGTTTTTAAGATGGAAAGCAAGTCGGTCGGACGACGCAAACATAACTTATTTGTGATTTACGCCTTACTTGATATTAAAGAGTCGGTCGGGCAACGCGAAACGTAGCCAGAATGTCAGGTGTAAGTATAACCTTCGTTCACTAAAGTTTTCACTACACTTATACTAAGGCCGCGGTCACAAATAAGTTGTGTTCACGTCAGCCGACCGACTCACTTTTTATCTTAAAAATCCGACCCTTTTCAGTCGGAAAGTCGGTAAATTTGTCGGATTTTTTAGCGATTTTATTAAAAGAATTTTGTAGATTCAGCGTAGCCAGCGTTTTGATCATTGAGTGTTTTTAAGATTTCTATCCGCAATTTTTCAAAGATTTTTTGCATTAAAAAGAGCTACCCAACTGCTTTGTGCGTGCTCGCGATATCCAAAGTAATCATATTGCAGCGTGCGTGCTCGATGATTCTTGCCGCCTGAAAAAACCTGTATTCAGAGCGCAGTTTTCCGACGATTTTAACACCGCCCCACCGCCTATATTCAGAGCACATTTTTCCGACGATTTAAGGTGCCGACTGACCGACCGACTCACATTTTGGGGCTGGAAATGACGCGAACACAACTTATATGTGACCCAGGCCTAACGCCTGACGTCAATTGCACTGTCGAACTTTTTTGCTGTCGGACTAGAAAGTGTCGGACTTCTGGCAACTCCCCAGAGAGACTATATACTTTGAAATTTTCTGATTTTTGTAACCCTCAGAGAGACTTTGGAAGGTCAAAAAACCGACCCTTAAAGTCCGCAGATACTCAGCACCCATTTTTTCTTAAGTACCCCCCCCCCCCCCCCCCCCCCACGGACTAGGGCCAATATATTACATATTATCCTCACCTCTATAAAGAACTATGACAGAGATATTGGGGGCCTTTCTTCATTACCACAGCGTGAAAAATCCTTATTACAGCAAAATAAAAGGCAACCCTCCATTATGTATTGTATTCAAGAGATTGAGGAGACGGGTGCTGAGATAAAAGTAAGGAATTTATCCAGTATCATATTAGTTTTCCACTCCAAAATAAGCCAAAACAAACAAAAAAGGAGGTACATACCTATAAAATGCTCAGCAATTTCTGGCTGGACTTTCATTATCTCTCTAATCAATTTTCTCTCTGATGCCATTCTTAGAAATTTAAGTACTTTCGAAATCAAATTTCAATCTGAGAATCTGATGCATGCGTGATGGCGCTCTCGTTCGTCGTGTGAGGGTATCTTAATGCAGTCCTGCGATGGTAAACCGCAAAGAATGCTGGGTATAAAATATACCGCGCGCTGTTATACTTCGGAAAATTGAAATGGAATTCAAAACTTAAAATGCCCGCTTATTGAGCTAAATAAAACGAGATAAGAATATTCAAAAATGGTAGACGTAGACGTGGTAGAATCGTGCCTGGTAGAAGATGTGAACAGGCGACAGGAGAAGGCATCCTGAGTTGAACTGAACAGAACAGTAGAATTCAGATTTTTTAAACATGGATGATGAATCAGGGACATCCACCGATATTTAGATGTCTTTTGTGCAATTATTTTCAAGCTCTTTCTGTCCGTCTTCTCCTTGATCATTATCGCTCCGTCCATGCAAATCAATCCTCTTTCAACGTTAAATGTAATGTGGATGGATGTGTTGCCACCTTCTCGCTTTATAACTCTTTATACAAACACATAACAAGAAAACACAAAGAGGTTTACCACCAGCAGCCTTACGCAATTCAGGGGCGTCAACAACCTAACGGTGAAATCCAATTGAATGAAGAGGAAGAGGCTGTGCCAGATGGAATTGAACATGTTCAATATGAAGTAGATCAACATGAAGGTGATGATGCAATACCATTAGCAGCGGAGTCATCGTCTTCGTCATCAGATGTGTCAGATTCAGAAGATGACGAACAAGAGCAACAACAAGAAGTTGATAACAATGATGATAACCTGATTGAAGTAAGTAAGGCTCTGTACTTGAAAGAAGGCATTATTTATTTAGAAATATCCAGGAAAGATTTGGACTATGTAAACTGTATATATGTTTAACTATGTTATTTTCAAAACGCAAGTTTTACTGATTCATATGGTGAAAGCCTCGATTTAGGCTCTAGGAAAATAGCCCCCCGGAAAACACCCCCCCCCCCCGGAAAATTGCCCCCATTAAATGTGACCAACATTGAGATTATATATACATTGTCTGAAAAGCCTAATGCCTTATTTTTCAAAAATTAATTCCATTCTTGATCACAAGTAAGTTTTTTTATGATGCTGAATTTCAATGTCGGTCAAATTCATAATATCTCAAAGTATATATAAAAACATTTTCTTTGTTTTTTAATTTTTCAGAACTCTCAACTAAACCTGAAAAAATGTGCTGCAATGTTTTTATTGAAATCTAAAGAACGGAAGAAATTGTCACAGGTATGTATAATAATATGAAAGGTTCAGATAACATAACAATAGCGTTCAGTTTGAGGTCTTGCTGTTATTTTCTTTTCACACAGTTTGATTTGGGCCTGTCCCTAGTTTGCAGATTATGGGGGATATCATTGAGATCTCAGCAGAGGGACACACAATGATACTAAGGGATCATAACTTATCAGAAGGGAAGAATGAATACCGTAACAACAAAGAATGAAAACTTAACGCTATTACTATTATTATTATTATCATTATTATCCATTATTAGTTTGATAAAAATCTTAAGTAAAGGCTTAGGTCACTAAAAGTGAAAGGGTCGCAAAAGGGTAGAAGATTTAACGTCAGTCAAGTCTTTCCCTTTCAATGCAATGGCTTCAATCTTGTTCAAAGCGGGCGGCAAATGACATTATCCCCCTATAACTGGGAGGTTAATAATATTTCAGGCCTTAGCTTGATGCCTTAGTTATTTTCAGCGCAGCTATGTTTATTTGAAACACAAAACCGCCCACCTTTTGAATCTTTAATCTGTTGATAGCTTACTTAGTGACTCTTTATATGGACAATACTCCTTTTTTCTCATTACACAACATGACGGGAGTGGCGGGAAGGCTGGCGGAATAAAGACTGGCTGCATAGCACCCTTGACAGTCCAGGGAGCTCTTACAAAAAGCTTATGTTAAAATGTTTTTATTTTTGCTTTTCTTTCAGGCTACAACGGAAAAAATCAAGGACAACGTTTCATGTCTGGTTTCTCAACATTGCGACATTTTAAAAGCCAAGCTGATTCAAGAACTTGGTGTCACAGAACAAGAAGACCTTGCAAAAGTAGATGAGATATTTCAGGATGGCGGTAACATTTTTGAAGGACTTTCAACTGAAGCTCAGCTAAAATCTTTCATTAAATCAACTTTTTCCCATGTCAAACCTATTGAGATAGTTCTTGGATCAATCTTAAAGAGGAAACGTAAAAAGAAGGAATTGGTATTATCAGAAAAGAATGAAACGTATATGTATATACCAATTTTAGAAACACTCGAGCAAATGCTGAATAATACCAGAATAGCTTCTCTTATTCTGAGACGACCTCGTTTCACTGGAAACGGCTATTTTTATGACATTTTCGACGGTTCGGTGTATACAAAAGATCAATATTTCAAAGATCATCCTACTGCACTTGCTATTATGTTATTTCATGATGAGCTGGAAATTTGCAATCCGCTTGGTAGTGCTGCTACCAAATACAAAATTGATATGTATTATTATTGTGTGGCTAATACTTCACCCAAATACCGTTCCAGAGTATGTGCAGTCCAATTACTGGCCATTGCTCCAGCATCACATGTGAAAAAGTATGGCGTTGGTAAGATTTTATCACCCATAATTGATGATTTGATATTGCTTTACCATGGTCATGTTATGAGCTTGAATAATGAGGAACAAACTGTTTTTGGAAAAGTAGTTGTTTTCTTAGGTGATACTCTTGGCCAACATCTGTGGGGTGGCTTCAAAGAAGGTGTTGGTGGTGCATTTATAAAATGTCGACACTGTCTCTGTGATTTTGAAACACTGCAAACAGTTTTTGATTTAGATAAAATCAAACAGCGAACTAAAGAAATTTATGATGAACAATGTACAGAAATTGAAAATGCAACAGGAAATTTGCAACATAACTTGAAAATAACGTATGGTATAAACCAAAGAAGTCCATTGTGCAGACTGCCAAATTTCGATATAATTACGCAACTCCCACAGGATATCATGCATATTCTCTTTGAGGGAACTGTGCAGTACGAGCTGCGACTTGTCCTAAAGAAGCTTATATATTCTCTCAAAGTAACTTCATTAGATCGTGTCAACGGATCTATTGCTAATCATCCCTATGGTTATTCTGAGTTATCTTCGAAACCTCCACCGATAAGAGAAAGTGTATTTGAAAATGAAGGATATAAGCTGAAATTTGAAGCAGATCAAGCTCGTGTCTTTTTAAGGACATTTCCATTTGTTATTAACTCTCTGGTGGAGTTCGAAAATGAGTATGTTAAGCTCATTATAGACTTGATTGAAATCTGTCAAATATTGATTTCTCCGGTTATTGGAGACGAAACGATTAAACTGCTAAAAAAAAGAGTACCAAACCATCTGAAAGAGTTCAAACGCCTTTTTCCCGATGACAATGTTTTACCGAAGCACAACTACATGCTCCATTTTGCCAATTCAATAAATGAACTTGGTCCTCCTATTAGATATTCATGCTACAGTTTTGAGGCTGCACACAAATACTTGGCAAATCATTGGCAAAATGTCAAAATTTTAAAAACCTTCCACTCTCCTTAGCAAACCGCCATCAATACCTTGATACAGCTAATTATGGGGATAACTCTGAGGGCGTTTCACATCCCTTATTTAACAAGGAAGAATTAAATGGGGTGGTGAAGCCACTTTCTCCTAATGAAAAGGTCAACTTGAGAAACAGGTTTAATGAGCGAAATCTATTACCTGGCATCGAATTCAATAATGCGGCTTTTAAGGCAAACTGGGTAGTACGGTTTGGAACAAAGTATTGTAGAGAAGCCTTCTTAGCAGTGAACGTTAACCGAATAAATAAGTTACCTACGTTTGGGAAAATTGTTCAAATATGTATAATACATGGATACCTATATTTTAAAATTCAAAACTTTGAAACAATATGCTTTGATGAAGAATTTCAGGCATATCAAGTTGAAGAGGAAGACGAAACATCGATAGTTCCGTATGAATCCTTGGTGGACTATAATGTTTTTCATTTAAAAAAACATACTGACTATTTTTTCATTCAAACAAAGTATTTTTTGGGTGACATTATCAATTGCTTTTTAGATCAAAGATATCCTTTACGAAACTAGATATTTTTTTATTATTTAAGGGTTTAAGGTACGACCATTTTCATAAGTTTTTTATGGCCCTGACCAACCCTAAAATTAGAAAAATCGATTTTCGAATTACTAAAATAAATTTAGTTGATATAGATACCTTTCGCCAGATCTTCCAAAATTTGGGTAGCTTTTACAAGAATTTCATTGTATTCACTGTCTGATTCCATCTTTCTGAGTTTTCTAATTTTCTAGTTATTAGCATTTTTGCCATATTATTTCATCTTGTACCCCTCCCTTTGGACGAAAATTTTTGATAACTTTTGAAAGACTTTGCACACTTTGCAAGTGTGCATCAATTAATTTTGCCACCTGTTACCCGTGTGTATTTTGCAGACCGGCCCAAAATGGGCATTTTAGCCCTTTTTATCCAAATATTCTCTGAATTTTTATGTGGACCAGTGGTAGATATTGATAGATTAAGATTGTCCATCTAACATCTAACATTGATTATCATTGATAAAATAAAGCATACATACTCTTCTGTTCTTAACTGTAGGAGGGGTACTTGGGCAAAAAGGGGTACGGGGATGTGCCGCTAGTAAGGGTACCTTTTTTCACCTCCACCAGTCTCACGACTCTCAAATCTGTTTACTTTCAAAGATAAAATACCTCTAAGGTTACGTTCATTTGTTGTGTACGGAGTGCACTGTACAGATTGCGAGTCTTACTACATTGGGAAAACAAAACGGCACATTGCGACACGGTACAAGGAACATCGGAATGCTGAGAAACCAACTGCTGTAACAAGACACCTTTTTAGAACTGGGCACGATGTGTCCCTTGAGAACATGAAAGTTTATGAAAGAGGAAAAACTGATGAAGAGCTTTATAAATAAAAGAATCATTAATCATTAGGGATTTGAAACCTGATTTAAATAAAACGGTATCTTCCTATCCTCTAGAGCTTTTTTGATTAATTATATGTATGCGTTCAATTATGTAAAAAAAATTTTATGACCTCTAATTACTAGATGTGATTTTGAAATTTTAGAAATTTTGATTTTTTAAACACGTTTGCTTGTTAGCTAGTGTATTTGTGATCATGATACAAAGAGTAGTATCGAAACGTCAAAATGAACAAAATTTTATTTTTTATCTTATCTCTAATTATGGTCAAAATTTCAAGTTCATAGCACTTCCCAATCCTAAGATATGAGGGGGCGTTAGGCCCCTTTCTGTGTTAAAAGCATCAGAGATATCCCCCAATCGTCGTTATTTAGGCTTCAAAATTGGGTCAATTTTCAATTTTATTTTGTTTTTGAGCTATTTTAGTGCTAGAATTACGTGAAAGACAATTGAAGTAAAATTTTCTACAAGAAAGGAAATTATCTATGAACTTTTCTGAATCCAAGTAAATAATTCAGTACTATTCTGAATTATTTGGGACAACTGAGTGTAATTCTTGATATTAGTCATTTATTTCTTATTTTGAAAATGAATCAAGTAATAATTTACTCATTTAATTTTTGAGTTTTTACAGGCGTACTCGAGGTGTATGGGTTCGATCTTTAGACACCCAACCTCTGAACTTTTCGACGAGTGTCTGCGCTTTAACTTGCTCTTGTGGAACGGCTGTGGTGTTTGATGGGTGTGTTTCAACATCTACTTCAAGGTTTCGTCTTATCTTGTCTGGGATTCGTCTGATAGGTGTCCCTGTTGGTTCTCTACTGTCTTTGTTGAAAGTGATGGTGCCAAGCTTCTCTGCATCTGTGTCTCCGAGGAGAGGTTCTGGTCGGAAACCATCGATGACATAGACTTTGCTGTACACATGGGCTCCTTTGCTGTTGTGTATTGTTGTGTTGACTATCCCCTTCACATCGAGGTTGTTTCCACCCCATGGTCTGAAGTTGAGGTCTGACTCTTCTAGCTCCCCCATCAAGGGGGAGTAGTGTTGCGGAGTCAGCGTACATGATCCCTCCAATATTCACGTCCACCCACTTGTTTGGTGTTCTGGTGGAGACCTTGTTGTTGGTGGCTGACTCCTTGGTTGTTGCTGTATGTGTTTTCTTCTCTTGTACCTGGCTTCTTTTTCTCTCTGTGCTGACCCTCTTGATTGTCTTGGGGCAAGCAGGTGTCTTTGCAAAATGGTTTTTTCCTTGGCATACAAAACAGGACTTCCCATTGGCTTGGCAGCGCTCAGGTTGGTGTTCTGAGTTGCATCTGTTGCACTGTTGTTTCTTGTTTCTGTTGCTGTATCGTCCTGCTTTCTTTAGCTTCATGATCTGGAGTGTCTGCATCATCTCCTCAATGTCGTCTACAGTCATATTTTCGTTGACTGACTCTGGCTTGACTCTTTTGATTATCTCTTTGTGTAGGTTTCGTGCATCTTCTTTGCCTGTTTCGTTGGCCTGGCCCCATCTTGATAGTTTTTCTAGGTCTGGATCTTCTGCCAAGGCTTTCTCTCTGGGTGATGCGTCATTCATCCCGAAGATTGCTGCGTCTTTTATGGCTTCTTCCGTTGTGTATGGTTTCTTCGCGAAATTCAGTGTTTTAGCTTTTCTTTCGAGGTCTCTGATAAACTCGCTCCAGCTCCTACTTCCTTGTTGTGTGCTGAGGAGTTGGTGCATTGCCATAGTCCTGTTGACCATTTTCGACAAGTAAAGTCGCAGCTTGTCAATCAGGTCTTTGTACGTTTGTTCTTGCTCTGCTTCTCCTTGTTGGGGGGTTTGCGCCCTGGCGTTGAGAGGGGACTTTTCAAGGCGAATGAGTTCAACAATTTCTGGTCCACCCCATGTTTTAAGCACTATTATCTTTTCTGTGTCGCCAATATATGACATTCTGTTGTCAGCATCTTCCAACAATTCGTCGAAGATGTTTAGTTTCTTCATTTTGTCAGTTCCCAGTGCACATTGTCGGATTGGAGCTAGAGCTGCTGGATCATTGCGCGGAGCACTGACTGCTTCGTTGACGTTCCCTCCTGACAGTGTTGTCAGAAGTTGATTAAATTTTTCGGCACTGAAGTTCATGATCGTATTGAGATAAAGAAAAGAACGGTCTCACCTATGATGTCAGGGACAAACCCGGTGTGAAAAGAGCTTGGTGAGAACCAGTTTTTCGTCCTTGAACAGGTCTGTTTTTCGCCAGACGACAAACGTAGGTGGGACGTCAGAGAAAGTAAAACAAAGGAAAGGTCTCACCTGCACGGTCCGGGGCTAACCCGGTGTGACTTCGCTTGGTGAGACGGTTGGCTGTCTCAAATTCTTTTGTCTTGGATCTTGAGTCTTGAACAGTTGATTGAGTGGATGGTTGTTTCCAGTTTGAACCACAAATCGTTTGTGTGAAGCTGAGGAATTAACTCGTGGAGTTTGATTTCTGATGTTTGGATCAGACCATAAATGTGTCTGTTGGAAACCAATGATGTGTGGTAACCAAGTTTCTGTGTCTAAGTATCAATTTTTTTCAGGTATCATTCAATATATTGCATGTATCATGTATCTGTGGCACTTCGTCGCCAGTGTAATGTTTATTATGTTTCTAATATATATTTGAGATATAGTCTAAAATGAAAGATAACAAAGTTGGATGTTACACATAGCATTAAAAAAACTGAAACTATCGCCTGGAAGCATTCATAGCATTAAAAATAGCTGAAATTATCACCTGGAAGCATTCATAGCATTAAAAATATTGAAACTATCGCCTGGAAGCATTCATATCATTAAAAATATTGAAACTATCGCCTGAAAGCATTCATAGTATTAAAAATATTGAAACTATCGCCTGGAAGCATTCATAGTATTAAAAATATTGAAACTATCGCCTTGAAGCATTCATAGCATTAAAAATATTGAAACCATCGCCTGGAAGCATTCATAGCATTAAAAATACTGAAACTATCGCCTGGAAGCATTCATTGTATTAAAAATATTGAAACTATCGCCTGGAAGCATTCATAGCATTAAAAATATTGAAACTATCACCTGGAAGCATTCATAGCATTAAAAATACTGAAACTATCGCCTGGAAGCATTCATAGCATTAAAAATATTGAAACTATCGCCTGGAAGCATTCATAGCATTAAAAATACTGAAACTATCGCCTGGAAGCATTCATAGCATTAAAAATATTGAAACTATCGCCTGGAAGCATTCATAGCATTAAAAATATTGAAATTATCACCTGGAAGCATTCATAGCATTAAAAATACTGAAACTATCGCCTGGAAGCATTCATAGCATTAAAAATATTGAAACTATCGCCTGGAAGCATTCATAGCATTAAAAATACTGAAACTATACACTGGAAGCATCGTAGGACCAGATATCGTATTGCGGAAACAAACAGTATCGCCCTCCCTCCACATTTCATGATCAGCCATTCTAGCCCTGGAACCTGTTTCTGAATTTAAATACCGTCGTGATCGTGAAATCGGGAATTTTAAAGCGTGATGGCTTGAATTTTGCAAATCAGTAGGATCGTGAAAACCACAATCAGAAATTTTCTCTGTCGGTGTCGGCGACCTCCTTTAGCTTTTAAGCTTACAGACAAAAGAGAAAGGTACATTGCAGCCCTTCCTTTTAAGTCCTATTTACTAGAGATTCTTGGGATTGAATATCACTACGTAAGATAGGGCCCGTATCACCGGGTAGCTAAGCCTCACATTTTCGCAAAGTTAAGAAAGTTGAAAAAAGAATGCTACCCTCTAAAGGGCGCACCCAATTAGCAGGACTTATTATTATAATTTTTTAGGCTTACTTCTACTAGCTCAATGTTTCGATAGAAGCTTTACTCTTTTGAACCATGGAGGTAATAAGAAATAGATGGAGAATAAATGACTCGGTAATGGCCTAAGTTATCGTTAAATTCTTTTATATTTTCATTCAAATCGGTTTTCTTTGATTTACTATCATTGGAAGCAAAAAAATCCGAAATGTAAGTTTATAAGAACAGAAGTGAGAATGTTATCCTGATTGAAATAAACATTTTATGCTAAAAGTTCTTGTTCAAACGCGATACAAAAATAATTTTCTAATAGTAAGGTTACAATAGTTCTATGATTTTATATCGATGTATTTTTGGGCAAACATATTGCTAATTTTGAGAGTTTCAGCACATTTTCCTTGAAAATTTCTTCATTAGAAATCTTTACGTCTAAAAGGGAGGGGGCTTTCAAATTCTGATGGATGATTAATTTAAAGGTTACCTAATCGTAATATAGATTTTTTTTAAATCTATCGATGATTTTATGAGAGGGGGCCCTTAAAAATATAGGATTTTGTGCTTGTTCCGGCAAGCTTTTTCTCATTTTGATCAACAAAGCTATTATCTCACAATAGAGCTGTTAAAAATCCAACACCTTTTTATTCAGTTTTTTATGAAATCAAATATTCCCATGAGTGCACACAAAATTAATCACTTTTTTCCCATTGCAACCAGGGAGCCGTTTGCTTCCGATGATTAGGTACAATGAAATAAAAGTCATTTATTCTCCATCTATTTCTTATTACCTCCATGTTTGAACTTGTAGTAAAGACTTTATAGGGAACTAAAGCATAGCATACATACCTATAAAAAAGCTACAAAACTAAAACTATGGTATAGTAAAATTGAGGTTACTTGTTTCAAGCTTGAGTTCTTTCTAATTTTGAAAAGAGCGCCACCCTTTGATAAGCGATAAGCACCGCACCCATAAATTTTTTTTTGAAAAGTGCCGCAGCGCTTATTTGAGAAAATACGGTATTTATTTATTCGAAAGCTTCACTCAAATCAATCTGGAGACTTTAAAAATGGTGAGATGTGTTCTTTAGGTGAATATTTGGGAGGATTTTTATCATTTTTTGAAAATTTAAATTTTTTTGGCCTGGGGACGTGTTTTTCGCCAAAACGAGGGTAAAATTTTGGGTCAGTCTGGAGACCTCAAAATTATTATCTGATTCGGCTGAAATTCGGCACATTTTCTCCTTGGGTGAATATCTGGGGATGTTTTTGCTTTTTGTTGCCTGAGGATGAGTAGCCTGTCATTTGTAAAAATTTTATTCGACTTCTTCCGAAATGAAATTTTGTGGTGTGAATTCGAAAAAAATGGCGTGATCGTGAGAATCTAATTTTTGAGGCGTGAATTTTGGGTCCACTTGGGGACGTCTTTCATAGGGAGTTGAGTGATTGCGCCAGTTATCTAGTCAGGGTTTGATCCCTGAAAAATTTAAAAAAGCCACAAACCAAAACTTGCTTCTGGAATTTAGAGTCTCAATTTCGAGTTTTGAAATTCGACTTAATTCTAGGGATCTATCTTAGTCTGTTAGTTTCCAAATACCGAAAAGGGTAAAAATACAGCCTGGAAGCAACTAAACTCCTCTACAATAGGCGTTTCCAGAAAATATTTGTATGTCGGGTGGAGGGAGGGGGTGGTGGATATATTGGATATTTCGTCTGGGGGTAGTGAAAAATCTGCAAAGTTTTTCTTGTTCTAGGGGCAAACTAACTCTGATTAAGGTGCTTTTGATTGTCCGGGGGGCCAACTCACCGAGGGGGGGGGGGGTGAGAGCCATTGTCCGGGTGGGGTGTGGGTGATCAAAATTCACAAAGTCCGGGAGGGGGGTTAAATTTAACAAAAATGTTATATCCCCATATTCAATGTTTTATGCAGGAGCCCAATCGAAACATCCAATGAAATAAAATGGAATAGCTGAACCTGTCATTCAAATCCGAGCTTTAAAGTCTTTATTAGCTTTAAAGTTAATATACCCAAACTTATCAATAAATTTTGACGTTGATTGTAGCCAAGTCCAATCAGAAATATGCACTGTTTTTGCTACTAATGTGGAAACCATGTCAGCTTAATCAGAGTATATTCCTCAAGAGTGGTTTTTACATGACAGAAAAGAAGAGCTCACTTAAAGTGAAGTGGTGTTAGTTCTAAACATTTTTACTTACTGGAATGTCAAAAATGAATTTCACTGATGATGGCACCTGGATGAGGCCAAAACGTTAAATAAACTTTAAATACGTTTTAACAAAACATTTGTGTTTCAAATTTCATTTCTTATTAAAAATCTTTGGTGGGATCAACTTGTATGAATTACGATGTGATTTTATTTGGCGAAAGATTCAGGGAGGTTATCAAAGGATATATTATTCCAGTAAAAAATTGAATGAAAACTGACATGCCCTATCATAATCTATTTCTTAAATACAATTGTTTTAGCCGATCAAATTAGAAAACCGCAGCACATTCCATTGCTAAAGAAAATGAATTACTTTATCTCAAAATAGTACTTTTCTGGTTATCAGTTTTTGTTTTATCGAATTGAAATATCAGACTTTTTGATATCAAAAATGAAATTGGATTAAAAACTTTCCCACAGACTAATAGAAAAAATCGTGGGAACGCACGTGATTTAAACTTAACGGATTGTAAGAGACTTTCTCATTGGAATCTAAATTCTACTTTGGAAATCCTTTTTTTTTACTTGAGCGCATTGTTTACTTTACTGACTGTTACAAACCAGGTGGTAGCTTCCCGCCACTGGAGAATTTAGTCTAAATTTGGTCCCTAAAATTTTAGCCTCACTGGTAAATTGACTTTGATTTCATCCCCATTTGAAAACCATCTTTGAGCTGGGAAATTTAATTAATTTTGATAGTAATCGTCAGCCGTGCAAAATTACTCGAATCTGATTGGTTTAGAGGAGTGCGATTAATCGTTAATTGCACTATTACCACTTTTTGCACTCTTCGGCGGGGGAACACTTTTGTCCCCTTATTCTTTTCTCTCCCAAGTCCCAGTCAGAGACTTTTTTTACTATATAATAAAAAACAAAGATAATTTTTTTTCTTCAATATAAAAAAGGACAAAGAAATTTTACGTTACAATAGCTTCTTTTAATTGAAAACAAAGAAATTACACTGCAATGTTTTCTTTTTAAACAAAAGAAAAAAAGGAGGTTTTCGAATGTTTACAAAAAGAAACTATGATTTACTAATGATTATTTACTGACGATTACTAGTACAAATTGTCAGCACTTTCGAAGACTTTCGTGGACTTTGATTGTTTGTAACATTTCATGGGTTCATGGGGGTTTTCACTTTGTAATTGACATTAATTGGGAGATGAAAACTTTTTGAGAGAGGGACTCGCGAATAAAGCTGACATTACAAGCATATTAAATTAAAGATTTTTTAAAGTTGAATCCAACGGAAATGATTGATACCATCGAATAGAGAATAAAATTTCGAGCAAACTACAACAAGGCTTGTACTAAAAAATATAAAGAAATTAAGGATTTGAATTTCAAAAGACTGTCTACAACGCAACAGGATTACCACTTTTTTTTAAATTGAAGAAAAATCAGTCTCTCTAAGGGTCGGTTTTTGGAGGTGTCCACACATACCCCTCATCCGCCAATCCTAGTATCCCCCTCCCCGGGTAAAATACCCAGAAATTGTTTTCTGACCACCATTGTAGTGAAAAGGCCAAACATTTTTGTTATCTGTTATCTAAACGGTCTTTTAAATCTTTAAATTGTTTTTTTTTTCACTTTAGAAACTACGTAATTATTGACAGACATTGACGCTGTCAAAGAATATTCTATATACAATTACAATTACAAATATCTCCTATTCTACCAAAAAAAATATCGACAAAATTTTCTTTGTACATTGCAATTAATTGTCAATCTTTTTATCTTTCGTTCAATCATTACATTATTCCATAACTTTCACAATACATGAGTTGAACTGTCAAAAATGACTCAATATTTCATAATATCAGTTTGTTAGAATCAGGCTTATTCCTCTTAAGGAATTTTAATTTATCACGTATCGGGAGTTCGAATAGTAAAGAAACACGTCTTTAAACTGGTGCTGAACATCCCACAATACAGGGCGTCCATATACTAATGAAACTCTCTAATTCGATCTCCATGAGACAAGGATAAAAAACTCAAATCTCAAAATAGAGAAAGATTCGAACTATAGAGAAAGTATTTTGAACGATTTTCCAATTAAAGGACCAATATTTTAGTTCGAATTACAGAACCATTCGAATAGCCAAAGTTCGAATTAGAGAGAGAGTTAACTATATAGAATAATTTGTGAATAAGATCTTTTCTATTGAATTCATTGTTTTATTACTCCTCAAGAGAATGAGAAAGAAACACGTATTGTTTAGCTCTATTTTGTCGAATGAATAGATTCTCAGCTGTCACTGCGCCCACACATCCTAATTTGAATGTTATATGAATGTTGAATAAATGTTTTGTGCCGAATGAGTATTCTTTTCGCCCATCCCAGTGATGGTTTTAAAACTATTTCCCGTCAAACTTTTACTCAAGATTGCCAAGGTGCTGGGCCTCCCGAGTCAACTTTATTCAGTTTATGACACGATTCTTTGATACAGCCACACGTTTTAGGGACGTACATTTTGCGGGCCTCTAATTTCCACCGACGACGTTTTTCAGTCCCTTTATAACACTGCAAGAAAATGAGTTTTTCTTCGTACTCTAATGGTCCGCAATATTTACACGTTTCAAAAGCTTTCTCAATGTCTTCAATATCGTAGAACGTGTGCAAAGGGGCTTGACAAACCCCTCCACACACTACTGTCTCAACAGTAACATTTTCACAACCTTTAGCTGAGAAAGTTTGTCGAAGTTTCTGAGCACGACAAAATCCGTATAAAGTAGATGCTGCATTGTGGATGTCGTTATCTAACGGTAAAGATGGCTT
The DNA here is from genome assembly GCF_902728285.1 of Clytia hemisphaerica. NCBI lineage: Eukaryota > Metazoa > Cnidaria > Hydrozoa > Leptothecata > Clytiidae > Clytia > Clytia hemisphaerica. The sequence continues at coordinate 902,539 of NW_027104385.1, read as the reverse complement.
CGGAGATTGTTTAATACCTTTTGAAATAATTTCTTGTGGTTTTTTACTCAGTGATTTTGAAGGCAAGACTTTGATTGATCTCCCAGAATGTTTCTTGACTTTCTTACTGTGTGAGTCTTTGTTAACAAAAGATGTATCAAAATCTTCGATTGCTACGGATGGTGAAATTTTGGTTTTCGTTGAAGAGTCGGTTTTCGTTTTTAAACTTGTAGAGTTTGTCGGTTTCGTTTGTAGCACGACTTTCTCTTTTTGTACCGTTGTTTTCTCATCAATCTTTTTCAATAGCTTTAAGATGAGTTCACGAAATTTTTCGTCGGAAAATTTCTTCTCGCTCGTTTCTTCCTTACTTAATACACCGATCCTTTTCGTTCGAATTCGTTTTTCACGAGAATCTGTCTCGGTGCCAATTCTTTTCGTTCGTCTTTTAGTCGTCACCTTTTGTTCATGATCTTGCTCGACTCGTTTCGTTCGTAGTTTCGATTGACCATTGACTGCCAATAGAAAACAGCTTAGAAGAATCAAAATGTTGAAATTCATTTTCTTTAAATTTTTGTTTTAATTTCTGTAAAAGAGAAATGATAAGATATTAGTAACAGTAATTCTTAATTGCCAAGTTAATGAAAACTTTGGGTACACGTTTCGTTTTATAAGAACATCAAAATTTTTTGAAGCCTTGGGATATTCTTAACTTTTTGGGTTTCAACCCTAAAAATGTTCTTAAAATGTTCTTATTTTCACCATTTAGTGATCATTTTTACCCATTTTCCTAAGAAAACGGGTGTTTTTGAGTCCACAATGTTCTTAACTTGTTGTTAAAATTCTGGCCATCGAAGCCTTATGTTCTTATATAGTTTGTTCTTATAAAAAAACGTGGAACGGATAATCCCAAAGCATACGACACTCAAAATAAGAGATGCGGCGATGTGATGACCCAAACTGTTAATTCAACAAAAAAAATTTATCCGCGTCGAAAGCGAAAGTGATTGGCCTATTATTAACTCTTTTTTTTCCATCCCCACTGAATTTTCTGACTTGAAATCAAAAAATTGAAATCCCCAGCCATAAATATATTATGGAAACATCAATCCTCGTCGAGTTTCAGTCCGTTATTTTCATCTCCACCGGCTAAAGAAATCCTACGGGGTGTGTGATAAGGGGGTGTCATCATTCAAACAAGTTTTTTGCTTCCGTCAAGTCTCTTTTCTATAACTCAAATATCACACAACCTACAATTTTTTTACAAAAATCCTCGTGTGTGATTCAGTTAGACTCAACTGTAATACCTCCAGCATACACAAGACAGCATTCCAATGTAAACTAAAACAAAGTCGTTGCCAACTCATTTGGCTTTATATTTATACCCCTTGTCAAAGAAATCGCCCGATCAAGGAAAATAACATGAAATAATTACTTAATGACGTTGTCTCTCCAAAATTCCTTTCTACATTCCTCTAAACGTTAAAATCTCAAATAAAGGAAAATGACGATGCTATCTTATTAATCGGGGCCGATTAAAAATAAAGGAAACTTTAGTGACAGGAGAAAGTCTCCCGCTTTCAGTCTCTCAAATAATATAACCTTCAACTTTTTAGAGAAGAACTGGAATTTATGAGGCCGCCAGTGGTTTTCATGATAGCGTGATAGGGACTTTTTTGTAGTGTGATTACGTGATTTGAAAATCTTTTTTTCGTAATTGCGTGATCAGAGGTCAAAACGTGATCGTGATTTGAAAGATTTTTGAACCGTAATGCGTGATTATCCAAATTGTTTGTTGATTTGCGTGATCGTGATTGAAGACAAAAATTGCGTGATTTCGTGATCAGACTTACGGCTTGGGGGCCTCATTAATGTTATAGTTGAATAATTTGCCATTTTTCAAGTTTCAATTTTAAAAAACAAGCAAGCGATGTATTTCGGTGTTACCATCTTCAAGCTTATAAAAATAGATTTGAATTAGAATCGTAGCTTGACATATAAAATACTGATTTATTTAATTCCCTACTCAATACCTCAAAGTTTTAGATCCTACAACTGGAATTCCCACCAAAGTAAAAATTATTTTATGCCTAAGTGATTTTCAGGTTACTCAAAAACCATTTCCCACCGGGTTCTAAATCTCCACTTTAGCTCTGGGAAAGGGGTGTTTGCCCTTTATTTACTGTCATATATAAGGTAGCAATCACTGCTACATCTCTTATCTAATCCAAATAGAAAGCCTGAATAGAAAGTTAATGAGTTTGCAGTCGAGGGCAACCCGAAAACCCGAAAAATCCCTATTACTTATTTGTTTACCTGTTATTTTCCTTATTTTCCTTAGCTAACCAGCTACCAGGATTTCTCAGATTTCCATCAACAATCCTCTGTAGTTACTGCAAGTATCAAGCAAAGAATCATAAAGTACGATATTTGAATCTTTGGTATGACCCAGCAGATAGGGGGGTCGAAACCATAACCTCGCCATAGATTTATAAAGCCTGAAAGGCTAGATGTCGTGCTTTGGCTGAAAAGTGTGACGTGGGTAGGTAGGAAATCCTACCTAGGCCACGTGACATTACAATATAATTTCAGCGCTTGACCAATAAGATACTCGCGGGTTTTCGAAAACAATAGCAGCAATATCTTTTGAGATATTCACTTTCTTTTGCTTGGAAGAGCTTAAAGCACGACATCTAGCTATCTAGGGTTTTACAGAAATCTGTGAGCCTCACAGATACTTCGCAGGTTTTCGAAAACAATAGCAGCAATATCTTTTGTAATATTCACTTTTTTTTTGCTTGGAAAAGCTTAAAGCACGGCATCTAGCCATCTAGGGTTTCACAGAAATCTGTGAGCCTCGCACACCATAGCCGGACACTCCTCGTCCATACGTTGTTAAACATCAAACTCTAACATCAATGACATCAATATCACACTAAACGTGTACGGCTTTTAAATCACTCATTATTCAAACCTTTATTTTAATTCAATACAAGTACTTTCCAAAAAACAAGGTCGTGACTCTTTTATAAGTTGGAAACCCAGCTGGCAGACAACGTTGTTTCAACGTTTATTTAACCTTCACAACGTCCATATAACGTTAGATGAAAGTTGAAACAACGTTGTGTGCCAACTGGGAATGTATTTCTGTTAAACGATTTACCAGGATTGTGGGAACCAAATTAATATATCTCATGATGACCGTGATGGCCAAATAACGTCAATTATTGCAACATGTTTTGAATTTCATTAGAAATTAAAGTACTTTATCGGGGAAAACTTCGTCGGAGAAAAGTGACGAAACTTTGGACAAGTGACGAATATTTCCCCCGACGAAAATTTTCCCCGATAAAGTATTTGAAGTAAACAAATAGACACCTAAAAGAAAATTTCGGACATCAAACAAGTAAATTCGAAAACTTTAGACATAGTGCTACATAATGATATATGTTTGCACGTGCCTCTTCGACTGTCATAGTTGGCCCAGCTCCTGGACTAAGTGGAGATGTGAAGTTTTTTTTTGTGTCAAAAGGCACGTTTTACTTGGTGATGGTCATTGTGAGCCTTTTTGAGAGGACCAAGCTCAATCCCGTGGGGGGGGGGGGGAGCAGTCGATTCAAAAACTACCCTACGTGCGACCCGTGTACCCTTACAGTGCCGAAGAAATTTAGCCAAATTTGAGTAAATTACTAAAAATACATTTTAGGAAGCTTAGAAAAAGAACCCTTAAGGGCCACGCGTACGGAAGGTACGGTATGAGGTATCTCATAATCAATACATTTGAGTCTCCGAATTCAAAAATTTCTTATCTTAGATTTTTTGTCATCAAAACTTTAATGTTGAAGAATTTCCAAACAAACCTCCGTTTACAATAATTTACATAAATGGTTCAAAATCGTATCTCATAATCAATACATTTGAGTCTTCGAATTCAAAAATTCCTTATCTTAGATATTTTTGTCATCAAAATAACTTTAATGTTGACTGCCACACGCGCATCTTTCTCCACAATCAGACATAAACACGCCTACACTTCTTATTATTATCAGATCACAATCATACAAAATATTTGATGATAAAAAGAGATGGTAAATGGATGCTTTAAGAAAACAAAATACTCTTTAGAGTAATGTAAATTTCACTTTTTGAATACTTGGAGAGTCATTGTTAAGGTTCCAAAATTATTTTATAGGAATATTTACATCTATCCGCAGACACGTGTTTCATCCTTCCCAGAACTCATCAGTGCACAGCTCGTGTAAGCGAGCATAGACTGCTACCAGAGTGCTCAAAATATATAGGAATATTAAGAAATATTAAGTTCCACGAACAAAATACCCTATAGCTTGTCTTTAAGATCTAAGATATGTACTACTTTTCGAAAATAAAATGTGATCCCGTTCATCTAATAAATAAACGAATACTCTCGGGTACCTAATAGCCGGGGGGGCCCGCTAATTAATTTTTCGAAAATTTTCCACCCAGGACATTCTTATTCCAACCCCCCCGCTTATTGATTTTTGGGAAAAAATTTTTAGAAGTTCCCTCTTTTGCCCTAATTCTGCTGTATCAGCCTCCTTTTCGAACATTTTCCACCCAGGACATTTTTATTCCAACCCCCCCGCTTATTAAATTTTGAGATTTTTTCCAACCCCCTGCTTATTCCAAACCCCCCGGCTATTAGGTACCCGAGAGTAAACCATTTTCTACTTTTCCAAATTCTGAACGTGTAGAAATTTGCAAATCACCGAAATCTTTTAGTTACAAGTGACTGCGGTTTCGGACATGAATCTCTTTGGTTTAAATTAACTGAAAAGATGCTAAGCAAATAACAAGAGCTATTTGGCATCAATCAATCATGAAGGTTTATTTCAGATGTTTGTATTCATGATAGTTATGACGTAATGTTTTCTGCGGAAAGACCCCGGTTTTAGTCAGTAGTGGCAAATTTTATGCAACTTTTGTCTAGTTTAAATTTGCCACCACTGGCTAAAGCCGGGGTATTTCTGTAGAAAACATTATGTCACGAATATCATGAATTGTTTGATAGATTCTTATAAAAAAGCGTGTAGTAGGTGTGATGATTTATCACACGTTTCATTTAATACCTCTTTGTTGTAAAAAGAACTTGCTTAAACGTAATGTCTATATTAAATCATCCGCTAATCCAAATATTGATAATATAATGCATTCATCATAACATCAACAATGATCAATTCGTCTGAAAAATATGCCTGGTGGTGGTGATCAGCGGATAAAAAAGATCTGCTTCATAGTGTCAAGCTGGAGTTTTTACAAAGTTTTCGATGATTCGGTGGGTCGTTGAATCTCGAGACAAAGGATTCTATTGCTTTTTCTAAAGAACGCGTCATCTCTATTAGTTCAAATTACCAATTAGTGAAGTATCTTATAAAAACTTCAGCTCATCCCGAAGCATCAGAAAACTGTCAGAATACACCTTTTCGGCCGTAACCGTCAATTACAGCCCGGGTATTTTTGTCCGTTTTACCACCCTAAAACCGTTCTAGTCTTTTTTTTTTGCACCTAAAGACAATAGAAAAAAGTGTAAAAATGATTGGATCGAGTTTAAATATTTAAATTTTATGAAATAATAGAATAGCACGCGCCTGCCCGCGCTACAATAGTTGAAAAGGTGTATACAAATCAATGGTTACAGATTTATACTTTCTAAGTTTCAACCGTCACTAGCCAAGTTAGCAAAATGGCGGCTCATGATCGAGGTACCGTAAATTTTCTAATTTAAATGCATGGAAATGAATAATTATTTTGGCCACTACGCGTGAGAAGAATAGATTACGAAATTCAGGCGTGCCAAATACGTAGTAATAATTAGAGGGAAATTAAACTGGGTGCGCTAAATTTACTAAATTTGAGTATATGAATATATTCATGATTGGAGGTAGAAAAATCTTTATTTGAGTCAGGGTTGTACCATAGATTTATAAAGCCCAAAGGGCTAGATGTCATCGCAGGTAAAAAAAGTGAATACCGGAAAAAATATTGTTGCTATTGTTTTCGAAAACCCGCGAAGCTTCTGATTGGTCAAGTGGTGAAATTCTATTGTAAGGTCACGTGACCTAGGTAGGATTTCCTACCTAACTATGAACTATGGCACACTTTTCAGCAAAAGTACGCCATCTAGCCCGTCGGGCTTTATAAATCTATGGGTTGTACCAGAGGAGAATGAATGATGAAGATCCGTTTTTTTTGTAATTGTGATTGGTGGATGTCAAAGCTTTTGAACTTATCATTTTATAAGAAAGATAATTTTGTCAGAGTCGAAATTTTCTTGTCAAAATTTTCATGTTAAAGGCTTGGCCAAGCATGAGGATTAGAAAAAAATTAATTAGTTAAAATTTCGGTTACGCGTTAAAAATTAGAAAAAGATTATTAATTACGATATTTCGCTAAAAATAGGGTACGCGTTAAACAGAGTACGCGTTAAATTAAAAAAATTGCGGTATGTATTAAATGCTAGATTTAGGCTGGGTTCGATCCTAGCCTAAGAATATACCGTAAAAAAAATTTAGTTTAATTTTGTCCGAAAAGTTATGAATACCTATCATGAAATGAAAAACACCATTCTTATAAAAAAGAATATAAAAATATTTCAAATAACAATCGTTCGTTTCTCAGAAATTGAACCCTATAATGAAATTTAAACTTTGTCCGAAAATGGTCACCATTACTTAAAATAAGGCCATCCCAGCTGTACCTTCGCTGGGCCATCATGCAAATTTCCTTTTGTGATATCATCACGACAATCACCAAAATTTGGTTTGGTCCAAAAAATTGCGAAATAAAGACCACCCTCCACGCCAAGAAATGTTACACAATAATGCAAAAAATGAAAATTACGACCACGCCAAAAGAAATAAACAATCATTCAATTGCTGCGTGGGGTCTCTCTTTTAACTCCTTCATTCCAATTTAGTATATTCCCAGAAACCAGGTAGATCATACCAAAATAAGATTCGGCAATTTCTTATCCTAACATATTTGAGTTCATTCTAAGCAATTACTGTTTTAAATGTCAATACTTTCAGAGATTTCAAACACCATTAGTCACCGGTTTAGGGTTTGCTGATGTATTTGCTTTTAATGTTTTTATTGGAATACAGACAAAGTCTTCGAGATCCTACTAAGTATTACATGATTCATACTTTCGACTGGTAAACATTAAACTGTGAAAACAACCAAAACACCAAAGCTCACAATAGGATGTTTATCTGCTATGAAAAAATCTAGAATTACCTCGTCGAATGATCCATTCTGATGATCCAATTGTCACGATGTGTTGGCGGGAAGACTTACACACTTTGGTGGAAAGAGACTTACGGACTTGCTGCTAGGCTGTCCCTTTTTGACCACCACTAGTCTCAGTCGAGCGAATAAAAACGTCTGATTGATAAAAGTTAAGAAATCTGGAAAACAAGTAATTTGACAATTTTATGAAACAAAATAAGCAATAGCCAGCACAAAATTCAATAATTCAAACAATCTAAAAATTGAAAAAAGGCCTCAAGAAAATTGGCATGTCTTTGTATTATTACAGCTTCTTCGAACAGAGAATTTGCAGACGTTACCGTTTATCAAAAATGCAGCTCACAATGATTTTCTCTAATCGAGACTTTTCACAAAATTAGAGATAAGACAATCTTTGTCAACTTTTTACCACCGTTCATCATCAAAATTATAGCATGAATTTTGAAAAAAAAGAAAGAATCCTATTGGTTAATTTGAATCAATCAGCCAATAAGAATTAACTTTATAAAATAACAACAAATTATTATTCTTATCTTAAACAACCATCTAAAGACAAAACTAAGAGAATTTTGATCAAATCTAAAAACACAAAGTCAATTAAAGTTCGATAAAAATCAGGACAAGCTAAAGATTGGAGTCTAGTCAGACGTCTCTTTATAAATCCCCTAGGCTAATACAATTTTTGAAAAAACATAATCTAATATATTTGTGGAAATCAACATCACGATATGTTGTTTGTCCTTCTTTTTAAAGGCTTCTATGGATTAAATTTGCTCATATGAAATTCTGAACACATCTAGGCAAAAAGAGATCACGGGAATCTGCCATATCAAAGCCCGGGGGGGGGGTACTACCCTGTCGACCGACGGGGGTGCTCTGCTGAGGTTCGAAAAATGGACCCTACGTGGGACTCGAATTCCAAAATGTTCTCAAATTTTCTACTTTTCCCCAAATTTTCCAAAAATAGGCACCCTACGAGGGTTTGATTTTTCTATTTTGGTGTTTTTGCGACCCTACCTGGGACTCGTGGAGGTTAAAAAAGGTACCCTGACAAGTGGAGCATCCCCGTAACCCATCCCCCCGGGTATCAAAGGATGTCATAGAATCTAATTTTGATTATTGCTTTTTTGAAAGCAAGCTTTTTTACAAATATTCCTATTGAGATCCTAATGGGGATAGAAATTCTAATTTCCAAGGTTAAAAAATCTAGTGGGTATGGTTTTGGAGTGCAATTTTTAAAAATGGAATTTCGAATAGGGATGAAATCAAAGCCAATTTCCCAGTGGGGCTGAAATTCTTAAGGATATTTTCCCACCGGGGACGAAATTTTTGCTTAATTTTCCAGTGGGGCCAGCCCCACTCAACAAATCTGTGACACAAGGGTGTTTTTAGCTTAATTCACTTATTTGTGCTCTCTATCTTTGTCTGTCTTACCTTTAAATGCAACCCCATTGTTTCTCTCAGGACCAAAAATCTTTTTTTTTTGATTTTGTGAGGTTTTTTGGCATCTGAACGGATAAAATCACCATAAAATCATTATAAGAACAACGAATCTTAAAACTGAATTTTAAGCATATTAAAAGTGCAAAAATAGGGTATAAAACCTAATGTACCCCATTTCTAACTTATAAGATAAAAACAGGACAAAAACAGCTTTAAAATCAAAATACCAAAAAATGATTCAGCAGAGACTCTTTGATCCTTTTAAAAATAAGAGAGTGTATAACCTAAATCTTCCTAGCTCTCCAGTCCTCAAAAGTCTCAATCCCCATGCATTATGTCTGATACGTCAATCTCACAAATGAAAAACATCACATAATGCAACAATCAAAATTTCAAAAGGAAAAATTCCAGATCATCATCATCATCAACAATAAAAATATCTCTCCATCTACTTTAGCATTACATAATCCATAATAAAGCTTTATTTACACTTAACTAATCCCTTGAAAAGCATACATATTTTTTGTAAGAATGATACCCATAATGAAATGAGAGCAAGAAATATTTTCCCATTGGGAATAATTTTAAAACCCCAGTTTGGTTAAATTGGGCTGTAACTTTTTTCCATTCAATTTCAAATAGGATAATATGAAATGGCAATTTCCCAATAGGGTTAAAATTTTAGTTTTTCTACCGAAGATGTTTATTTGGCTCGATTTTGGTCAATTGCTCTGGAAGAGTGGGGGCTCCACTGGGGCTGTGACATAAGGATGTTCTAAAAGAAATACTGTCTCTTAATCACTTGTGTTTAACTTAATATAGTACCGAGTTTATGTATCGGGGGATATCGAGGGAGACGGTAAGTGAAATTGATACAAAATAAAATCGATAGTTATGTATGGCTCTATATCGCCTTTGCTCACCTAAACAGACGACGGTATTTTGGTGTTTTTACCGTCGTCGAGCAAAGCGGACGGTGATTTTGGAGACATATCAACTTTGCTTTATACCGTCTCCCTCGATATATCTCGAATACATAATATAATAACATAACATAATATATAAACTCGCTAGTGTGACAATGTGACAGTGTGACATTCCTCATTCTCTTTCTTATAAAAGATGTTTCACATTTGATTGATAGATTGTGATTTATATAGAATTTCCTTATGACGGAAATATCGTCTGGAAAATTGATTGTTTGCTTTAGTTCTTATTTCCGCCCGCGCGCTCATTTAAATTCTCGTTGTTATGTTGACGCAAGAATGTGCAATGATCTCAGGTTTTCACACAAGAAAACGAATTAGTGATTAATCTCCAATTTGAATTGTCTTCATTTTGAAATTGTTTTTAAAGGAAGAACAGACTTAATTTTTCGTCATTTAATTGACGTATTTACATGACTCATAGAATCTGGCACAATCTACTGAATTTAATCGACTAGGGTTTCTTGAAAAATACATTCCTGTCTAAATAGAAACGGTGGAACTTTTTACCACAGTTGGAGTAAAAATTTATATTTGAATCCAATGGGGATAAAAATTATATAGTTCCAAGGTTAAAAAATCCAGTGAGGATGGTTTTGGAGTGCAATTTTTTACATTGAATTTCGAATGGGGATGAAATCAAAGTCAATTTCCCAGTGGGTTGAATTTGTAGGGTATTTTCCCACTTCACAGGGGAAAGAAATTACCAAATTTTCTACTGGCTCGGGGTCCAAACGGGTCTGTGATACAGGGGTGTAAAAATCTAGTAATAATAGTGATTAGGTGCATTCATTCATTAATTTTATAGGTCGTCATTTAACATATATCCCTCCATTGGCAAACGCATCATTTTTCAACAAAGGAAATTAAATTTTTCTTCCCTTCACTTTCTAGGCAAGCATAGATTTCTAAAAATTCTATTGCTTAATCTGCATTTGTCAAAAGGCGCGCCTGCTTTCCACATCACAATTAAGTTACAATGTTTATAGAAGCGACAATAAGGATTCGTCTTGTATTTGGGACAAGAGTTTAAGTAACCCAGCTGGCACACAACGTTGTTTCAACGTTCATCTAATGTTATATGGACGTTGTGAATGTTAGAAAAACGTTGAAACAACGTTGTGTGGTGGCCAGTCGGGAAAATGCTTTCTGTAGATTCATACTTTGTATCTTGAACTTTTCAGACTATAAATGTCAATTTCAGCTATCAAAGTAAGTGATATTAATGTGCCTTTACAATTTCTGTTTATGTAATCGATATAAAACCGTCTACTTGGGAAATCTAGAAAATAATCCCGCCCAGCTGGCACACAACGTTGTTTCAACGTTCATCTAACGTTATATGGACGTTGTGAACGTTAGATTAACGTTGAAACAACGTTGTGTGCCAGCTGGGCGTGTTACAGACTCTACACTCTTGGAAAATTAGCCGGGAAATCACGGCTATTACACAGATCGGCTATTAAAAACCATGGAATTTCCTATTAGGAAAGAGAATTTGTCGAATCCTTTACTGGGTTTTTAAGCTGTAATTGATAAATTTAGAATCCCCTCATTAGAATCAAGTGATTATTCTCCATTCCCTGTTTCTCCATATAACTGTTCATTACACGTTTACGTATGGCTTCGATGACCAGAATACGAAGAACACGCCAAGAAAATTTTAAGGCACCGCACTCTAAAATATCAAATTTATTTTAGAAATCGCACAAAATACTGACAAAACGGTGAAAAGTTAAGAAAATCCAATGACTACAAAATTTTTGGATGTTAAAAAAAATAGGTGTTTCTTTATTGGCTGAAAAGTTCACACCGGATGACTTTGAGACAGGGCTGCTCGGAGTTCCTATTAACACTTATCAGAGAATAGAGATGGTGCAATATCTATCCAAACAGACGAACACTATCTCTGTGTATTCCTTAGCTAGATTAAGTCTAAACAAAGTTGATCTGAATCTATTTAAGCAGTCAACCTAGGCGAGAGTTTGGACTAACTTTAGTATCAGCTATTACCTTTTGTCAGTTGACGCCTTTCTTTTTAAAGTGGAATAAACAGCATAGGGGAAACAAAATAGTTCGAATGAAGGAGGAAATCTAGCCATTGATTCGAAAGTTAAAGAGACTCCTCTGTATTTTAGTGCGTTTGTTTTGAATTTAACGGGCGATAGTATCATCACACCTGGGATCACACCATTACAATCAATACCTTACCTTTCTATCTAATTTATAAGATAATGAAGATTTTCTTACCGTGAGCATCACAGCCCAGTTGGCACACAACGTTGTTTCAACGTCAATTTAATGTTCACAACGTCCATTTAACGTTAGATGAACGTCGAAACAACGTTGTGTGTCAGCTGGGAGTGAATTGTAGTTGGTCCTCACAGGTTAGATTCAGAGAGAAATTGTGATACTCATTGTAAAGTTTTCTCCGCTCAAAGAAGACAAACATCATCCCCATCATCCAGTCCAGCTAGGCTCACAAGCATAAAGTATAATAGCTAGGGTTGTATAAGTATCAAAGTCCAAGAAAAAAGTGTCATCTTCAACATGACAAAACTTACATACAATGAATTTATCCAAATATATTCTTTTTAAAAGATTAAATTTATACAAAAATACAAATTTTATAAGAACATTAGGCCGCATCGATTTCAAGAATACTAAGAACAACATAAGAATATCTTAAGGCTTTCTGAACTCTAAATACCCAATTTCTTAAGAAAATGGACAAATATACTCACAATAACATGAAAATAATAACATGTTAAGCAATTAGGCCTAAAACATGAAAAGTTAAGAACAATCGAAGGCTTTAAAAATTTCAGATGTTCTTAGAAAAACCTTTACGGAATGTTTTTAGAAAGTTTCCAAAGCAATTAATTAGAGAGAAAAAAAGATTATTGCAGACAAAAACTTAAATTGTTACAAAAAACTGTTTGAGTGATGTGGTCACCCTAGGAATATCCGTTTTGAAAATTTTCTTGGTTTTTTGTTTTATTAAAAGAAAAACATAAACAGTATACCGCTTTTATATGAAAAGTGGTTTAATTGATTGACGGGTTTTGTTTTACAACCATTGATAGTAGGTTTTTATAAGAACAAGCGAAACCCAAGCGAAACTTTTAGGCAATATTAGGTACGACTGTATGTGTGGTCAAAAATTGGGCTGTGGAAATTTGATCCTTACATTGAGGGAATTCAGTCAAATTTGAGTAAATTTTGGTAAAAAAATCGACTCATAATAGAAAATTTCAGATCTTCCAAAATTTTGCCCAAACAATTTCGATCTTTACAGTGGAGTTTCGTTTCTTGAAAAACATGAGGTCTCCGTACGGGAATGTTTTTATGCTGCTGGTCAGCCTAATTTGTTGGTTAGTTTATCTAATGTTCATATAACGTTAGATGAACGTTACAACAGCTTTGTGTGCCACAATACATGTCGGAATATTCTTAACCTTATTTTAAGTTTGAGATGTTGCCAGAATTTTTGAAACTTTATGCCAATCGATAAAATTTAGTTTAATTGTGCACAATTTAAATTCAATCATTTATTGCACAACTTGTCTTGGATTATTTTTTTTCATGCGTAATCCATTCCAAAACCTCTTTGTTCGGTTGGAGTTGATCAAAAACCTGGTTTAAATCAGCAAATTTTGTGATAAAAGCCTCCACAGCGGTAAGTCTGATCACGATATCGTCCAATCTTCAATTACGATCACGAAAATCAGCAAAAAAAATTCGATAATCACGCATCTCTTTGAAAAAGTCCAAATCACCCATCACGGCTCAAAAATCTTTCAAATCACGATCACGTTTTGACCTCACGAAAATTATTTCTCCAAATCACGTAATCACGCTAGAAAAAAGTCCCTATCACACCATCACGAGAACAGCTCTATGATCTTGTCATGAAAGCAGTGCGATGGCTACACTATTTTTCTTAAAAACCAATTTATGCATGCACGAAGCTGTTTGCCGATCTAGCAAAAGCAATGCAAATTATTTACTCTCAATAAAAAATTTAGACCATACGATTCAATATTTTTAACGTTCTTGACGTCGGAGGTTTTTAAATTGATAGTTTGCATTATTAAAGTTTGAAGAAAAACTAACTGACTGGCTATAAGCCTCTTTTCTGTTTTAAAAATATACTCGAAGGGAGGGGGCGGCGCACGAGATTTCGGTATTGTGGAAATAGCACTTTCGAAATCTTACAAAGTCTTTTCGAGATTTTGGAATACTAAAATTGGTTCAATATCGGAAATAGACATGTTTGACTTTTAAGAAATGAGAACCCTCGTTCAAAAAACCCGTTTCCTGGCCTAAAAGAGTTTTTTATAAGAACATAAAGTTTTTTTGAAGTTCTTAATTTAGCTTAGCTTGGCTGAATTTGAAGCCTAAAAATGTTCTTACAATGTTTTCAATTTCACTATTTAACGAGTATCTTTATGCAATGTTCTTAACTTGTTCTTAGTTTTTGGCAATTGAGGCCTTATGTTCTTATATTGTTTGTTCTTATAAAAAGCCGTGTATTGCAAGATTTGATTCAGCGTTTTTCAATATCAAGCAAATAATAATTTACAAATGCGAGAATAGACTTTGAATAGAAGTTTAGGTCCCACCTAGGTTACTATGCACGTAATTTCGATATGATCGACATCGACTTGTTTTTTAATAGGCATTTGAAATAGAATAACGACCTGTCTCATTAAGGAATGTTTTAAAAATTAACAAAACACAGACGTATTTAAAATCCGCTTATTGCTTTTAACGATTCTGTGGGCGTTTAGGTTAATTACTTTTAAATTTGATTAATATTGTGCTAAAATATCATAAAAGTACTTGAAATTGATCTGTGTTTCAGCGAAGATTTGACCCAGATCTTAAGAGTAGACAAAAGCTAAGACCATCGCTACGATCTTAAACGTGGAATAGCCAAAGATATAGTGACTATGAAGGCGCAACCATGGTTTCTACGGGTGGGACATAATTTCGATTATCACCTCCTAATAATCATGATATGCAACCATTGCAATGTCTTCTTACATTACATCACGGACCCAAAAGCTGATTGGTCCCAGCTGGCACACACAACGTTGTTTCAACGTTCATCTGTGTTATATGGACGTTGTGAACATTAGAAAAACGTTGAAACAACGTTGTGTGCCAGCTGGGGTTGTAAGTGACCTAAACTCAGTCAATATGTCACTTGCAACCAATCAGCTGTTGGGTTCGTGGAAGTCATTGCAATGGTGCATAAATTCCTTAAGATGGCCCTTTTTTAGACTGATTTTGCGTAGTAATGAATCTCTTGAAAGTATGAATCTCCAGCCTGGTGGAGTTGACCCTGCCTCTAACCGAGAGATTAAATTACAAACAATAAATCTCGTATACTCTCCTTCAGACTCCCGTACAATTGATTCACTCCCCGCACTCAACAGGTCAATTTACCAAGTCGATTTAAAAGCCCTGTTAAGTTTGTGAAACAGAGGTGTAAGGCTCTAATGCAGAATTATGGACCCAGAAATTTTAAAGTGAAAAAATTGATCGTGGTCAGCCGTTACCGATCAAATAGGTACGAAATACAATCTGAAATTTTTAAAATACAAAACTGAATAAAAAAGAGAGAAGTTTCGTGGATTTGTCACGTTTGTCATCACTTTTAATTAATAATGGCGCAATTTTGACGGCATGATTTTTTTGTAATTTAATCCCACTAAAAAATGCCTGGAATGTAATAATTTATTCATTTCACAATCAATCATCGATTTTTGTTTGACTTTAAAGCCTACTTTACACTAAGAAGAATCGTTATAATTCAAAATTGGAAGCATCCAAAAATTTTTGCCTCATCTTTTGCGCTACGTTACGGACAAAAATCTACTGAATGTTAATAAAATTTCTATCCCGACAAATTTAGAATACAAATTATAATCCCGACTGTGGGAAGAAACTCAAGCGGAACTTTGAGACAAGGATATATGTTTTGATATACCAAAACTCACGATGTAAATCGTACGTGTCTGAAGCTAATCCTCAATAATTTTTGGTAAAAATGTTTTATCTTGAGATTCTAAAGATAGTGAAACAATTTATGAATCAGAAAATACTTACCAAAATGAGAAAAAATGTAATCTATCTAAGACATCAGAAAATCTTCATAAGTCTGTCTTAGAAAAAAATATACTCATTCGATTGTCAACCAAATGAATGAAAACTAGACATGTGACCACAAACTGCAAGGGTTTTGTTTTGGAAATGACGCGCCATCCTTAAACCTTCCACAAACCTTTGAATCCAAAATAGTGATGAATTTTCAACCCGTCTTCACATGCTGTATATAAAAAGCTTTTTGATGTTTTGCTAAGTTGCGTAATTTCCGCCATTATAAAAGCAAACATTCGAATCTGTAGAGGCGATTCCTTACGCAAATCGAACGTTTACTTCCATAATAGCGGAGATTATGTAACTAAACAAAACATGACATGAAAAACCTCTAGGTCATGTTTGTTTACAATCGGATTTAAGTTCTTTGTTGGCAACAAGAGCCATTTAACAGACAGTTCCTCAAACACAAACCTTTAAATCCAAGATGTTGTTGAATTTCTAATTCGTCTTCACATACTGGGTATTGGTCATTTCTGTTTGCAATATGATTTAAATTCTTTGTTGGCAACAAGAGAATTTTCTTGCCTTCATTCAAATTCTAATCTATCTAAGGATAGAATCGAATTTGTCCCGCAAACATCAACCTCGTGATCTCGTGTGAAACATATGTGATTCTAACTAAACTAAACCGTACATCCTGTGCCCAAGTTCAGGAGTTGCCATAAAGCCATTATGGTAATAACCGGGAGGGCACATTGCTATACATTGCGATTCTAACTATTTCATAGGTGTAGCGAGATACCCTGCAAAATTTATAAGGGAGTCCAGACGTTTATGACATATTCAGTTTGATAAAACAAAGACAATAATTACAGTGTCGTAAAAACCGCTCTCATCCATAAATTTTGCAGGGTATCTCGCTAAGTACGCCTATGTATTTGATAGACAGTTCCTCAAACCTTTCACAAACCTTTAAAAATCCAAGATGTTGTTGAATTTTTAATTCGTCTTCACATACTGGGTATTGGTCATTTCTGTTTACAATCAGATTTAAATTCTTTGTTGGCAACAAGAGAACTTGCTTGTCTTTTTTTTTCAAATTCTAATCTAAGGATAGAATCGAATTTGTCCTGCCAACATCAACCTCGTGTGAAACATGTGCGATTCTAACCACTTTTAGACAGTTTTGGAAATGAGAATATTCTGCAAAAGAATACTCCTCCAATCTAGGTTAATTGCTGGTGATTAAAGAACGATAATCGATAGCATATTAAAGTTATATTAAGCGAATACACAAATTTACTGGAATATACATTTCTATACTAAATATTGGACCCACGCAACTATGTATGGTGATGAGCTTCCTCGTCCGATTTAGGGCTAAAGTTGATGTTAATGACAGTCAATGGTTATGTAACCAGGATTTGCTCTAGTTTAGACGGCCCATTTTTCGCCCTGTCTATTCTAATTGCAAGTTAAAGTGAACATAAAGTTGGCTGTCTAAAGTTAATACATTGCCCTCTTTTGACGGGGCCTCCAGTGGTTTGCGTGAATGCGTAGAAATAAAAAAAGACGGGGTCCACAGGGGGGGGGATGCGCTCTTTAAAGTTAATGCAATATCTTTTTTCAACCTTTTCCGAGAAAATATTTAAATTATTTGCTCACTTTCTCCTTACTCTAGCAAATAGAATTGACAGGGCAGCAAGTCTGCCCTCTAAACTAAAGCTGAGACCCCATCTACAAGTGCCAGGGTGGGGCACTGACCTTTATATATCCCTGGACCAAGCAATATCCGCCATCTTTGATTGGAGTTTTTTTAGAATTGGTACCCGAGAAGAAGCCATTGCAATGTTAAAAATAAACGTCTAACGTCGCTACATCATCAAAAGAATTTGAAGAAAAGAAGACCTAGCGCTCTCGATGTATTTACACCGCTATCGAGTAGTGCCGCCATTAGGGTACCACTTTTCAAAAAACCCCGATCAAAGATTTTGCTTGGCTGGGATTGAGAAGCTTGGTCCAGGGTATATAAAGGTCAGTGGGGTGGGGGCATGACTCGCTCGTTTTCTTCAAACGCAGAAACCCTTTGTCTTAACTGTTTAGAGTGTTGCCTGTTTGAAGATAGCAAAGTGTAATAATTGGCTTGACTCAAGATAAATGTCACCGTTAAGTTAAAGCGGAAATATGTTGTTAACCAAGACTGAGAAACGGGAAATAACAGCTTAGTAACCAAGCAAGACTCAATTCAAATTGAAAGTGCCAAAGCAAGCAATAAATCATTCAATAAATTCACGTATTTGAAAAATTTAACATATATGTCAACATCCCTCCCTTGGTCCCCGATATGACCTCCAATAACCATACAGTTTTTTTCTCTAATAAAACCAGTTATTTTAAAATGGCGTCAATTTATTCCTCAGTGAAAAGGTGACTAGACCAGTTCGACAAAATCCAGTTAGGAACCATCTTCAAAAAAATATCAAGTAGGCTGTCTGTTCCTAATTGACACAATTTCAAGCCACGAAATAAAAACAAACGCAAAACTATGCGCAGGTCCAAATGGGAATAATAAAAGCTTTGAAGCTAAGCAAGGTGTTACTAATTCATCTTGTAGTCAAATATCTATCGTGGGAGAAAATGACGTCACATTCTCCTAAAGTCTTGGGGGTACTTAGGCAATAAAAACGGTAGGTATGTATGTAGAGGGTCGGTTTTTATTTAGCCTTTCCGAGAAACAAATAAAAAGAAGCGGAAATATTCTCTCTAGGAATTAGAACTTATGCCCTTTTAGTCTCTTTACGGTAAAAATACCATTTTAAATAAAAGATCTTATTAACGTTAGAAGTTTTTGCAAAATTATCTCTCTAAGGGTCACTTTTTCGCCTATTCTGTCTCTCTATGGTTAATTATTTCACTCAAATTTAGCCTCGTCCAGGGTAAGTCTGGTTTGCAATACCCGACATTCTCCGAGCCCCTCCCCGGGTTCCTAAAAAGACATCAAAGAGCAGTAAAGCTAAAGCAAATAAACAAACAAACAACAAGTCAAAAATCAATTTGAACAACATATTTTGTTTTGATGTGCTTATAACTCGGGTTTGGACGGACTGGCGGAAGTTATCGACATTTCTAGCGGTTATTTTAGGCAATACAAAATAACCCTTAATGAGGCCTCATTTGGAGCAATTTAATGACTGTTACGATTTAAAAAACATTTTTCATGCAATTAATTCAGAGAAGAATTTTATAAAATATGCTTTGATCTTTTTCTCTCAAAATTAAATTTAATGGTGGAATATTTATAGAAATGAATTAAGGTCAATTTCCTATCATTTTCTTTATATTTATTTTGCACACTTGTTACATAGCGTGTACCTATTCCAACCTTATTTTTTCCCTTGTATCTTCGGCATTTTGATCATCATCATCATTCTTTGATCTAGGTCCGAGAGGACCTAGGTCGGAAACAAACAATAAGCTTTTCTCCACAATTCACGATCAGCCATTACTGTTCCGAGCTCTAGCGTTTCCAGGCTTGTTTCCCGCTTCAGAGTGTCGAGAAACGTTTGTTTCCTCGAACGTTAAGGATACCAAAGTAAAAGATCTGAGGCTACTTCATGTTTTGAACGAAAACAATGCCCTGCAAAAGCAAGCATCCTACTTGTTAAAACATTCGAAATTCTGGGTAGACCGTTGTAGATTTGCAGAAGAGAGTCTTCCTGATTTTAAAGTCGCTCTCTGAACTATTTATATGCGAGCCTAAGTATTTGAAATCTTTTACTGATTTAATATTAACACCGTTAAGAGAGACTAGTGGCAAGATGGCATTTTGATACTTACTGGCTGCAATCCCCACCTAATCTCTGAATACTTGGCTGATTAGGCTACCTTTATATGGGAAGCGTGACCAGATTTAGAGCTGACTCATCCACCACCTTATTTTCAATTCTAGTGATTTCAAATTCGAACGTTTTCAAGAATCTACCGTAAATTGGAAAACAACATGGCAGACTAGTCGACTTTAAAACTGGACATACTTCCAAGGGAAAGTATGTGAGCATTTACACCTATCTATTTCGAAAAATATACCGCTTGAAAACAAAGAAAGGTACTAGATTTAATCCATCATTCTAAATGTGGCGCAAATCTTAAGGCTTCACTTTTTCTTGCTTGAGAAAGTTTGAAGATCCATCTCTAGCCCCTTTAAATTCAACGAATATAGCTTTAGATCTTCACACTATATTTTACGCATGTACAATGATCAAATTCAGTCATATTTTTGCTTAATCTCCAAAATATAATTAATTTACTTATAATTCTAGTTAAAATGATATTTACATAAAAACTGACATCTAATTATGAATTAAGCTCTACCTAGATTTGTCAATGTTTCCCTGCGGGGGGAGAGGGCACTCATATAGTTTGACCCACGGCATGTACCGCCGTTAAGGGTGAGTTTTTTTCAAGATCCTTGAACTGCAATGTAAGGGTGTACTTTTGATAGAGGGCACTACGGGGGTCTCTTTTTACTTAAAAATTGTTAGCTGCGTGAGCCATAAAGGGTCCTTTTTCACATCCTCGAGAGTCATAAATTTTTGAATTTTAACTAAAACTTTGGCAGAAATTTTGGGGAAATAGTCTCTTTAAGGGTATAAAGTCAAAAAATTGGCAAAACTTTCGAAATTCAGTTATTCCAAGGGTCGAATATGGAACTTTGGCTCGGGCATACCCGTCATCTCGAAAACCTAGTGCTCCTGGGAGTTTTGTAGATAAGTCATTAAGAACAAACTATATAAGGCCATAGCTTCGGTGGCTAAATGTTAAGAACAAGTTAAGAACATTTTAAGGATTTAATACACCTGTTTTTTAAGAAAAATGGAAAAAAATACTCAAAAAAGCTCATAATAACAAAACGTTAGGAACATTTTTAGGCTTGAAACCCGAAAAATTAAGAACATCTGAAGGCTTTAAAAACTTTGGATTTTCTTATTAAAAAAAGTGTATCGCGTTAATAGTGTCACAAGTTACACTAGATCTATCACATTTAAATTTAAGATAGAAAATAACCAAGGTCGTATTGTGGTTAGTAAAATACTGTATTAGCAAAAATAAAATATGCCTATCTAGTAAAATAAAGTATGCCTATCACGCAATTTTTATAAGAACAAAGCTATATTAGATCGAAAGGCTTTGGCAAAAAAATCAAAAAGAACAAGTAAGGTTTGGCAGACTCCCGATTTCTTAGACAAATGGACGAAATTACTCACAAAAAACTGAAAATGGGAACATGTTAAGACTATCCATTAGGGTTAGAATTCAAAACCTTTAGAAGGCTCAACATTTTCTGCATGTTCTTATATAAAAATGTGAGCTCAACAAAATTTAACCAAAATGATTACCATATGGTTGAGACATACCATAACTACCGTACCCAGGGTATCCGGTATTGTATCCCATACCTTGCTGAGGGTATGCTCCAGCATAGGGGTATCCACCTCCATAAGCGGGCATAGCTCCACCAAAACCGGGCATGGTGTTAGGGTCAACTTCAAAAGTACCTTGATGAACAATGGTACCTGGTACGTGGTAACCCATTTCCATTTTGACATATTTTTCCTCATCACTCTCTTGCTTCTTTTTTTGATCTTCGTTAGTGACAGCTGCGGCAGCTTCTTTCTGTTCCGCCTGTGCTTTCGCTAGGTCCGCTAATTTCTCTTGAACTAGCTTATCTTTCAACTCTTTGACCTTCTCTTCCTCTGTCTTTGGTTCAGTCGAGGCTACTTTTTGACCATTCGGTAGCATATGGTTTAGCGGCTGGCGTTTCATTCCGGTCTTTGGAACAGCATTGTGTGGAATGAATCTGCAATTCGCAATTACCAGACATGCGCATAACAATAACAGGTGCATGGTGATACTAGGATTATGATAAGGTTGCTCTAAAAAGGAAAGCATCAAAACATGTTTTACGAGAATACGGGATTTTGTGACATTGACCCCTTTTTTTAAAACATCCAAAATCTTTGAAGCCTTCGGATGTTCTTATTTTTTGAGTTTTAAGCCTAAAAATGTTTTTGAAATTTTACCATTTTGTGAGTAATTTTGTACAATTTCCTAAAAATTGTCTTGTTTTAAAGCCCATAGAGCTGATCTTAGCAATTTCTTAATAGTTTGACCAACAAGGCCATATGTTCTTATATAGTTTGTTATTATTAAAAACTTGTACTTTATCGGCCAAAACTTAGTCGGCCTTAATTTTAGTTACCTCGTCAAAATTCACTCACTAAGGGCTGATTAATAACTAAGTTTTCGCTATTTCTAAATTTTTAGTCGGCTCAAATTTTAGTAACCAAGCCAAAATTAAGTTTTAGCCGATAAAGTATCCAATGCTCAGCACTATAGTTCTATAGTTTTTAAGTGTTCATTCTTTCTTTCGATCATGTGGAAACCGTTCCCGATTATATGAGAGTGATCACAGTAACATGGTTTCTATATGGTAGCAAAGAAGAGTGTTTTAATTCTTTATCATGACTTACAGTATATGGCCCCCAAAATGGAGACGGCCCCCAAAACGGAGGTTTTCATTAAAATGAAGATTCTGACTTGTAGATTTATCAGAATTGAACGATTTTTGTTTATTTTGAAAGAATGATGGTTATACTTTAAAATGAGCATGTTTTTGCTGGTTTGAGACGGATTCAAAATACCATATTTGCGTCTAAAGGAAATATTTTAACACCAAAATTAGATAAAAATTGCATAAAACTCACTCTAGCTCCTTGGATATTGAAAATAAGTTATGAAAACGGGGTATAGGAAACTTTCAACACCTAATGCCGTTCAGAAAATGCAAATACATCTGTGACTTTAGAGGATGGGTAAAAGATATAGCATCTTGAAGGTCAACCAGTATTTTGGAGCCCTAGAATCAGCATTGACAAAACCGAAAATTCTAAATATGAGAAAAAGCAAAAAATCTTAGAATTCTATTCCTATCACCTTGAGTTAATAGTTTATAAAAAAAAATTAACATTATATATAAAATTTGCAAAAACGGTAAATTCTGTCATTTTTTTTGCAAAATATAGGAGAAAAATACCTTTATAGCTTAATATTTTCAGTTTCAGTTAAGCTTTTTTTCTAAAATTTTCACAGCTTATTCCATACATGAATGGAACTATTTTCAAAAGAGATTTGTTTTCAAAAACTTGATTAAGACGTTGTTAAATCAAAATTGTCATTTTGAAAATTTCCGAATTTTCAGTTTGGACTTTGCAATATCGAAAATCTTGAAATATTTCATAAAAATCATAAATTTTACATCCATCGAGTCGTAAATTTAAGGGAAAACACAAATATGTTCATAGTTTTTCCCCCTATCACCACTGGGCTTAATAATTTGATTTTAACTACACCTCCGTTTTGGGGGCCACAAACCTGCATTTTGACAACCAGGGGTATACTGTAAAAATTTTATCAAATAAATTTATGCCCAAAACCCTCTAAATCATATTTCAAAAGTATGGTCAAAATTTTGTATTCATATCTTAAAGATATCTCGAGAAATCGCTAAAATTTCAAACCTCCGTTTTGGGGGCCATTAGAAAAAAGCTACCTATCTTTAAGCGATTGAAAAATATTGTTGAAATTGAAAATTTTGAAAAAGAACTGCCAGGAAATAAAGTAGAGATGTTAAAGGTTTTCATGCAGCAAAAATTTTTGTAAAATCTCTTTTCCTCTAGATTTGAGAGAAATTTCAAATTTGACCGCCGTTTTGGGGGCCACATACTGTACATGTTTTTTTTTAAACAAACTATATAAAAACATAATGCTTTGTCGACCAAGACATTAAAAACAAATAAAAAACATTTTTAGGCTTAAAACACAAAATATTAAGAACATTCGAAGGCTTTTCGCAAAAAAAAAAACGTTTATAATTCTAATTGAGGATAAGTGACTTACCACTTTTGATCTTTGTTGATAAGTTTGTAAATTATATTTCATGCAAAATATCAAATTTTTAAAAATATTTGTAATTCATGCTGGGGCAAATTATACAAAGCTCATTTTGAGCACTAGCTAATAAACAATTAAATTAGAAAATTCTTGTTTTAACGTTTGAAAAGATTCGAATTATAATTTTATGTTTGCTGCATAGTTTGTTTTGTTTCTTTTTTCGAAGAATTTTTCGAAGATAAAAAATTGATATCTTACTCCTGTCACAGTGACTTAGTGAAAATTATTATATCAACATAATAATATAAAACCCCTTCATTAATAGATCCCATATGATACTCTATCTTTACAATACCCCTATGTCACAGACCCCCCTACCAACTGGAAAATCTGATCAAAATTTCGTCCCAGTGGGGAAAATACCCAACAATTTCAGCCCCACTGGAAAATTGACTTTGATTCCACTCCCATTCAAAATTAAATAAAAAATATTTCTCTCCCAAAACCATCCTTACTAGAAATTTTGAGCTTAGAACAATATTCAATTGAGAATACGATAGAAATTCTTATCCCACTGCGAGAAAAAAATTCACAGGAGCTGTGAGACAGGGGTGTTTTAAAACTCATAAAATTCATTGGGGATTGATTTTAGTATTTTCCAATTAAATTTATCATACGTCGCTCTTAGCCTGGATATCCAGACCGTAAACTATTTCACCGTCTAGTTTTTATAATCTTATCTCAGGTTTACGGTCTGGTCGAAGTAACTCGTCTGGCAGGGATATCTGTCCCTGCATATGCGAGTGTCTCTAATTGGTCAGTACGCGCCCAGTCACTGAGCAGAATTTTCGCGGGGTTTTGATATTTTTCGATGCGCGCGCATAATTTATGGAAAAAGCTGACCTTGCAAAAAAGAATAAACAAATGAAAAAGAAAACACAAGTTCATTTCTAAACAAAATGGCCGCTGGAAAGGAACCTTTATGAATGTGGCTGATGCTTTGATGTACTTTAAAATGGTTTTGAAAGTTTATTGAGTTTGTAAAAGAGGTTTTATGGTAAGTAATTATGTGTGTCTGCCTGGGTTTGCAAAGTTTTGAGATTCTGTCAACAAGGGTTTACTCACAGACTGTGTCATTCAAAACTGTATCAGACTTTTTTAGTTGCACCAGACTCTAAAATTTTAGAAACTTTGTATGTTGAGGTAAGAGTTTTTTTTTCTGAAATTTGAGTCTGGATACCCAGGCTAACGTCGCTCTTAGCAAAATCTTAGCAAAATTTTTCTAAAGCTGTAAACAGAAAAATGTCTTCCAATGTCAAAAAACCCCCATGACTAACCACAGCTTTGCTACCATTTTTAGTTAGTAACATGACAGGCAAAAATATAGAATTATTTTAATGCTAGACGGTTCTAGGGGTCAATCAGCTAAAACTAGAACTTATTAATACTTTATAACAAAAAATGTTTATATATTAAGTAAAATCTGTCATGTATCATTCAAGGCATTTTTATACAAACAAAAAATTTTTTAAAATTTTGTTAGAAATTTATATTTTAAAAAATTGTCTGGTTTTATAATAAAAAAAAGTTGTAATAAGTATATCTGTTTGTATGAGGCTCATATTGACTGATACTCAATGGTTTTCATGAAATCTTTCAACTGTTTTGTTCACCTTTTCTCAACAGTAACCCAAATATCCCCTTTCGGTTGCCCACTTCTTGACCTTGGATCTGGAATCAGTTCATCCACAGTTTTCGAGCATGGTACAATCTTATATTTGCTCAACAACCGTGCAATCACAATTTTGACTTCCATTGTCGCGAATCGCTGAGCAATACAATTCCTCGGTCCATGTCCAAAGGCACCAGTGACAAACGGGTGTCTGTCAACTTTCTTTTCAGCACTGTAATTCTCAGGATCGAACACTTCAGGATTGGGGTAATATTTTTCATCTTTGAAAACAGCGGTTGCAGCATATCGAACAAAAATACCTTTTGGGATCACAATATCTGTGTCAGGGATCTTATATTCTTCCTTGGAGCACCTTTCTAAATGCGTAAAAGGATACACTCTGAAGGTTTCTTGGAAGAATTTTTCCATATAAGGCATATTCATAATGGTAGCGTAATCGAAGTTTGTAGATCCGGTGGATTCGATAGCTTCTTGAATTTCTTGGTAGAGTCTTTCTTGGCAATCTTGATGCTTTGCCAAGAAATACATCATCAGTGATGAAGCGTTTGAGACTGTATCAAATCCTATTGAATGAAATGATGAAATTATTTGTAAATGGTAACCAAAAGAATTAATTGAGCTATACAAAGACATCCCTATCCCAGAGCCCCGGTGAAACTTTTTTGGGGAGAGATAATATATTGATCCAAGGTTAAAATATCCAGTGGAGTACAATTTTTTTGAAGCATTGATTCTCGAAAGGGGATGAAATCAAACGTCAATATTCCAGTGGGGCTGAAAGTCTAGGGTATTTTCCCAGCGGAAAACAAAATTATTTTCGCCAAATTTTCCAGCGAGTTTGTGACACAGGGGAGTGTAAATTAATCTCCTACAACCAATTTTGAAAACTTATTGCAGCCTTAAATAAATAAAACATTTCGCTGTTCACCTGCAAGAAACATGATCAATGAATTAGCGATGATTATTTTTTCCATTTCATCATTTCTTCTTTTCGCCTCTTCTTTATCTTCTACACTTTTCTCATTCTCTTTTCGTTCCTTCTCCAAAATATCAACACAGACATCTATTAAATCGTTTCTTCTCTGTCCACTCTCTTTGCGCTCCTGAAAGAGAATTCAAAGTAATTTCATTTGAAGCTGGCAGCCCTTTCTGATAGTCTAAGTGAAGGTGATGTCTTTTTGACGTATACCTCTTTGCATAACTTTTAACCGTTTTTTTATGAGAAACATTTGGCTTCGATATTCGAAATATTAAGAATAAGTTAGGGACATGTTAAGGTTTTGCGGACTCTAAATTGTCTCTAGCTTGAAAAACTGTAGATTTTCTTATAAAAAAAAGCGTTTAAGGTATCAAAATGCCATATAAAGCAGATTTTCAGTTTCTAGCTTTTTATTTTGATTGATCCTTGATTGTAAAAAGAAGTTTTCAGGTAGGTAAAATAACATGAATAGCCAAAATAAAGACTTTGTTCAATTAGAACGTGAAAAAAGCTTTGAAAATACCTTCCGTGAAATAAAGACAAAGACTGGTTTGTTTACCTCCTCGAGATCAAAATTGGTGTAGAAATTCAGAATCTAAAAATCTCACTTCCAAATTTAGAGTCAAATACATAAATAAGTGCAATTAAGATAGACTGACATAGGCGTAGCGAGATACCCTGCAAAATTTATGAGGGAATGCAGACGTTTATGACATATTCATTATCTTTTGATAAAACAAAGACAATATTTACAGTGTCGTAAAAACCGCTCTCGTTCATAAATTTTGCAAGGTATCTACACCTATGTACCGACTGTTAAAAGTAAGCGCCACGCCTAAGAAAAATCTTACCTTGATAGTTTTAACAATGAGTGCTGCAAAGAAATCGACCGTGTTTTTATCAAACATGGCCCAATCCAACCACCGGAGAAGCCTTGGGCAGATCATGAACAGAAGAATTGCAGCTATCAATTTCCAACTGAAAGTCTTACCAATCAACACATCAGCATGCTTTTTGAAGATATTTTCTGGATTATTCAAAGTGTCATTCTCGTAACCAAATCCGGTTGAAATGATTACATCCAAAGCGTACCCTTTTAACAACTCCTTCGCCTCAAATTCAACACCAATATTCTTGTCTAAGTATGTTTCACAGTTATCAGCAACTTTATGTATGAGTGGAATCATATTCTTCAGTTTGCCGCTAGTGAAAACAGGTGTTAATGACGATCTTACATTCTTCCATTTCTGGCCACGAAGCTCTGTCAACATGTATGGGAAATATCGGTTATTTTTAGTGTTAGAATCATACATGTTATAATGAACTGGTTTACGTTCCATGAAATTATCAAAATCCTTGACCAAGATTAATTTAGCAATGTCAGGATCACGAATAACCAGACCAGGGCTTCCAAACATATCATAAGTTCCAACGACCTTTTCACCAGGGTGTGTTTCGTATGCAAAATTTGTCATTTGAGTGAATGACATTTTCCCTTGCACAAAATCCCAAGCATGTTTGCTACCGAAGGGGAAATGTCCTTTATCTTCCGGTATTCCCCGGCGTTTCCAGTAAGACAATCTATGTTTCATGTACAAATAGAATGCAGTGAACGAGACAATGATAGCAGCTAAAGCAATCTGTAACCACATCTTGATACTCAGTCTTTGAAAACTGTTGCTGGATTTTTTATTTCACCTTTTTTACAGGTCGAAATATATCTATAAACTCTCTGTGGAATAAACTTCTTTCTACCCACTAATAAAATGTTAACAAATCATTAAAAACTTTATGAGAAATCTTTCACGTTCAATTGTTTGGTGTTATGTTTTCTGCAAAGTCTGTCGGATTGCTCCTTTTTATTTTGTAATGTTTATGCTATAGTCATCATTATTTATTATCGCTGAGATGGAGATTTCCCTCTCCTTCGTTGTATTTTATTCCAACTGTCATATCGAATTTCATTATGTCATCATTACGTCAAAATAAGATATGAAATCAAACTACACTGTAAGGATAAAAAAAAGCAAAGAGAGTAATGAATTAAGAGAGTAAAGTAAAAAAGAGCAATCGAACTACGTAATCTTTGAAAGATATTTGATTAGTAATCTACAGTGATCATGATATTCCTGACGTAATGTTTTCTACGGAAAGACCTCGGTTTCAGCAAGAGTGACAATTTTAAACTTTTGTCTAGTTTAAATTTGCCACTACTGGCTAAAACCGGGGTATTTTTGTAGAAAATATTATGTCATGATTATCATAAATTGATACTCTAGCGAAAATGTTTTAAAGTCAATCTTAAAAGTTTATAAGCACTTTGTATTTCTATATTCACACCCCTGTCTCAGTGACCCGGTGGCTTTTAAAATTACACCGGGAATAAAAAAATTTCTTTGGAAATCCAGTGGGGATCTTTCAAAGACAGAAAATACCAGTGGGGACACAGAATCAGAATAAAAATTTCAGTGGGGATTTCGAAATTTTCTTTTTTTTCCAAGTTTGTTGAAACAGTACAGAAAGTGTGATAAGCAAGCAATTTTATTTCAATCTTTATGTAATTATATGGATATGCATAATGCATAATAACATTTTTCTTTCCTCCCACCCAGTCTTGATTGGGTCAATGAGGCTCGTTAAGTTGAATTACTTATATATCATTTCCTCCCTAAGTTCATTTGGCCAAAATTTCCAAACATAGACCTTTCATCTTGAAGTACCTTGAACGGGCAGAATAGCTACTATTTGCTAACATGACAGCTATAACAAGAAATAGACAAGCTGTATTGGAGTGGCTACTTTCCTAGGACAGTTGCCATATATATTTGATGAGATCAACGTCCTCGTGATATCGGACATGAATTTTGTATACCATGATCCTAATGAGCAGCCTAGCTCAATGGTACAAGATCGAGCAATCGACTCTCAATTTAATATTACCCCACTTTTTTCGGAATCGATTGTATTTGATTACGTTTACAGGGGGGTTTCGGATTTAAAAAGAGTGGTGTATCTCTGGTATTATGACGTAATGGCTACATAAGTGTCTAAGGAGGCGTCACCATGGTTGGGGCCGAGGGGCCAGAAAATTTTTGAAAATAGGACCCTCTAGATTGGCTAAATATGGCCTCAAATTTCAAATTTTTGACAGTAAAAAAGCAGTTTTTTGGTCGTAATATAGCAAGATTTCAGGGTCTTTTCAGAGTGGAAAAGGAAAATAATGGGTTTCCCAGTAGTTTAAAAATTTTTCATACTCAGGTCTAGAGTTCCTAAGCCAAGTTTCTTTTAGGCCATTTTGAGGCCTGAGCCCTTTAGCACTGCGTTGCTTATGAAATTAAAAACCTAAAGCTAACCTATAGCTAAAAAAGTTATGATAGAAAAAGAAAAGATCTCACAATTTCGTTGAAAATTTATTCACTTTTTGAATAAATAGGTATCTCAACAATAATAATGTACACATTTTCTATTAAAAAACATGAAAATATCACAAGCCTCACAAAGGGAGAGAGCCATAAAAATATACAAAAGAGATGAACAAGAAAATTGTTAGAAATTTTGTGTATAATCTATTATACCGGGTGCGCCACAAAAAAGTTTCTCTCTTTAAAAGTAATTTTCTCGAAATCTAAAAATTTTAAAAGAACCATTCCTATTTTATTGGAAAGAAGAAAAGTAAACTTAAATTTTGATGGGTCATTTATTGAATTCGATTCATTAGATCAAAAGTTATGCTCAATTGAATAAGAAAGTTACTTTTGGAAAGTGCTCAAAAATGTTAAAAATCGACCTATCAAATTATTCAGAAGCATAATTACAGTATTTTTGTTTCAGTCATTAGAAATAATAATTAGCTGTTTAAATGACCTTTTGTTATTTAAAGGAAGGTTGAATTTCAATGAAAGGAAGAAAATTCGTCGAAAAAGGCCAAAAAATCTGGTACAATTCAGAAAAATACATCAAATATGTGTTTCGAGGTAGATTCAGCCTTACATAGACTTAATCCAGTCTAGAACCAAAAATCTGAGGAAAATTTCGGAAACTTTTCAAAATTTATGTGTTTAGTTAATAAAAAATGCTCTTAATCATGCAAAGGCTATTGCGATTGCCAAATTTAAAGTAAAAATTTGATAGGTCGATTTTTAACGTTTTCGAGCACTTTCTGAAAGTAACATTTTTATTCAATTGGACATAACTTTTGATCTAATGAATCAAATTTAATAAATGACCCATCAAAATTTAAGTTTATCTTTCTTCTTTCCAATGAAATAAGAATGGTTCTTTTAAAATCTTTAGATTTCGAGAAAATTAGTTTCAAAGAGAGAAACTTTTTTGTGGCGCACCCGGTATCAAAACCTCTGTGAGAGAAAAAAAAAGTTATGTTGAAGCTTTTTTGAGTCAAAGTTGTTCATTTGTTTTGAAAAATAAAAATCTATTATCAAGCTTTAATGAAGCCCGGGGGGTACTAGGGCAAGATGGGCTACGGGGATGCTCCGCTGGTCAGGGTACCTTTTTTAACCTCCACGAGTCCCAGGTAGGGTCGCAAAAACACCAAAATAGAAAAATCAGTCCCTCGTAGGGTGCCTATTTTTGGAAAATTTAGGGAAAAAGTAGAAAATTTGAGAAAAAATTGGAATTTCAGTCCCATTCAGGGTCACTTTTTTCGCAAATTTCAAGTCCCACGTAGGGTCCATTTTTCGAACCTCAGCGGAGCACCCCCGTCGATCGACAAGGGTAGTACCCCCCCCCCGGGTAATGAAGCTTATGGACATTTTTCAACAAAATTAAATATGAAATAAAATGTAAAAACTAGAAAAACAGTAATATAATGCCTCTACATTCATTTCTCCTTATGTCACTTTCATTAAAATTCCAAGAGACACCAGCCAAAACATAAAATAATTCACAATAATTCCAAAAAAAATGAAAAACATTTCTCAGTCAAGCAAATGAATTCTTGGTACTTATTTTAAATCATAGCTTGGGTTTCTTTACTTTATGTATATGCATGTCAGGATGTACAGTGATCTTTCATTGGAACTTTTGTTAAATCGGGATTATTTTGGCTAATATCCCTTGTATCTCCTTAATTAGTGCTCATAAGGAGATGAAATTTGGTATATAAAGTCTCTCCCAATTTAAAAGTAGGGAAATAAGTTTTTTGATACATCAAACTGTTGGGCACTTTCGTTTTCGAGAGATCCCTCTATCCCGTCCTCATCCCGGTTGAGATCCCTCTAAATCGGAATCAAGATCATTCCGGATAGGAAAGTGCTACAGACTTGAAATTTTCACAGAATGTACTTATATTTGTCCTCTAAAGGATAAAAGAAAAAGAAAGCATTTCTTCTCAGTTAATTTCCTAAAATCTCGCTAAAAAAAGAAAATTTGAATCCGATTAATCCAATCAAAGATCGCCGTGATGATAGCGGAACAAGAATATAATCCATTAAAAATGAATTTAAAACATATTCCCAAGTTAGTTCAAGGAATGTCGTTTGATGTTTGAGCTCTGAGTTTGGAAAGAAGCACGTCAAATTATCAATATCATTGACCGATTCATAATTTTGATAACAAAAATCACATTCATGGTCTTGAGAAGTCTGTCTACAATCTCTTTGATATCGGAACTATTTGACAGGTTCAGTATCATATGCAATCAATTCAACAATTTTGTCTTTGTTGGTCACTAGATAGCCCTATCATAAGCTTCTGCTGCTGTTGTATTTTGCAGGCCATGGGTCATGCTGTATCATGATGGACAAAATAAAATCCTCCAAAAATTCCTCACAACAAGATTCAAAGCAAATCATTCCCATAATTTTTGAGTTTCTACAATGACAATATCCATTCTCTCCCTTGTATAAATTTCGTCTTATGACTGTTCTTTTTTCTTGAGGTAGAAATAAATCCAGACAAACATGTCCCTCTCAGGACTCAGCTTCTTGCAAAGTTTTATCTTCCAAGTTTGTTTTCTCTCTGTCTTCCTTTTCATCATAATCACAACAGTTTACAAAACATCAAACTGACACTGATAAAAATCCATTAAAGTATTCTCAGGGTCAACAGTCTATTTTCAACCCATTTTAATCATCAAAACTCCATAAAACTGCATGAAGAGCACAAAGGTTTAAAACCACTGTAAACAGTTTTTCCTGTGTCTCACATTCTAGACAGGCCTGTTCATAACAAAAAATCGAGATTTTCTAGCCTAGCTGAGCGCGTACTACTTAGGTAAAGAAATCTATCAGTTTGTTTCGCTTAGCTTGCGAGCGTGCAAAATATATATTCAAAGGTATTTCAAAATCAAAACAAATATGGTAGACAATCTAAATTGGATGTTAAAAAAAATTGGCTGGCTGGATGAAGTTGCTTGACAATGAACAGTCAGTCTTAAAGATAAAGATTATCAGTTAAGAGTTAATCAAAGATAAAATAGCAGTTAGCAGTTTTTTAACATAAGTTTTCAAACTAAAGTTTTGTATAAATTCTGTTGATGTTTTTTAGCATAGGCGGGTAGCGGGGTTTTCTCAAAATCTTCAAGTTTCAGTGGGGACCGGTGGGGAAATAAAAATTTTGAAGAGCTACTTAGTGGGGATATTAGAAGAATTGAAAGTTTTCAGTGGGGATTCCCGGAGGCAAATTTAGCCTGTTTTTTTCCCCGGGGACAAAATTTTGGACTTTTTTTTCAGCGGGTGGGGGTGCCCAGCGGGTCTGTGACACGGAGTGTATATTCCCTTAGCTACTGATGGTACATGTTTTTTTATAACAACAAACTATATATAAGAACATAAAGCTTTGCTGGTCAAAATGTTTAGAACAAGTTAAGAACATTTTAAGGCTTTGTGGACTCGTCAAAAACACCCTATTTCTTAGGAAAATGGTCAAAAATATTCACAAAATGGTCAAAATAAGAACATTTTAAGAAGAGTTTTAGGCTTAAAACTCAAAAAGTAAAGAACATCCCAAGCCTTCAAAAATTTTGGATTTTCTTACAAAAGTAAGAAATCGTTGAGGTAGATAATATAAAATATTGGAAACTTTCGTAAAATAAAAAAAAACAGAGATGAAAATGAAGCTAAAAAATGGAGAATTTAATTCAATTTTTCTAGCATAAAGGAGACTCAGGTTATTCCAAATATAAGATTTGCTGACATCATCAATTTTTCTTTAAGGTATCTTTCTTGGCTCAGGGAGGGAGCACTCGATTTCTAAACAACGGTATGTGCCGCCAAAAAAATGGTTTTCAAAATCGAACCTCACAGTTCAGCCTTTCAGAAGTGAAAAGGTACCCTTACAGTGTATTTTACCGAATGTGTCTGACCCTTACAATGTAGTTAGTTTGATTTCATATTTTATTTTGCTGAAGCCACCTGAAAATCAAAATAGGTGCGAGTCAGAACTATAAAGATGCATCAGATTTTAACCTTACAGTGTATCCAACTAAAAGAAGGCCCTTGTAGTGCGCTTTATCAAAAGTACACCCTTCTAATGCATTTCGAGGGTCCCGAAAACATACATTTAAGAGCCAGACCATACGAGCCCCCCCGGGTTCTTGGCTGAAAAAAAAATTTTCATACATACCCATTTCCATAATCCACAATACATTTCTTTTTAATTGATTAAGTTAATATGTTTTAGATGATGGAAAAGGACATCTGTCCCAGACCCAGTTGGAAATTTGGCCAAGATTTCGTTCCTGGTGAGAAAAGTACCCTACAATTTTAGCCTCACTGGAAATAAAATCTATGACTTCGTCCCCAATTGATAATTCTATTGTTTTCAGCACCAAAAAGTCAAATGGAAAAGAATTTCTATCCCCATTGGAATTTTTATATAAAACCTTTAAACATTACATATTTGTAATAGCAATGATATTAATGCATTCAGGAAGATTCCCTTGCATAGCTTAAACCTGTGTGAATGCGTGTAAATGCGCGGGGTAACCAGATTCGACTCGGAGATTAGTCCTACACGTGGCTTAATTCCATAAATTTTTGATTTACTTTATCAAACTAAACGATGATTTTAAAAATAAGATCAAGATCTCATACATGGTCAGTGCCGTAGGAAACATTTTGATATTAGGGAGGGGGCATAAGTTCAGTGACACCGTGAGGGCCATGGTTTGGCCCGAGGGGGGCTAAATTGGCTAAAAACACACGCAAAAAACTAAAACAGTTCGAATAAAGGCTAAATTTATAGGTAGAATACTATACTATTCTATGAAAAAAATCACTCTTAAAAAAACTATTGGTGGGGGGGGGAGCTAAGCACCCCTAGCCCCCCAGTAGCTACGGCACTGCATGGTTATACTTTCCTTGTCTGGTACACAAGGTGTTTTGAGCCACCATGAAGGAACTTTTTCTCCTTCATTCAGAAGTGGAAACAATTTACAATGAATTATTTCGTTTCATACATTGTCCCCAGCTCTGGCAATCAACGTTGTTTGAACGTCAATCTAATGTTCACAACGTCCATATAACGTTAGATGAATGTTGAAGGAATGTTGTTTGTCAGCTTGGTCATTACGCTTTACACCAACTCAGCAATATTGATACTGTTTACATGTTTTTGGACAATACTTTGCCACTCTTTGGCTTCGAGTGCAAAAACCACCTCTAGCCCATGATCCACACAAATAGTCTGGATACTTGTCAACACAGTCTTGAATAACGTTGGCTTTAGTTGTTGTTGAGGTTGTCGATACTATAAAGGAAAATATAACCCGATTGTGGTTGGAAGCACAATTTATTCTCAGTCAGTTTTAAGGTTCCTCACCACTAAGTTAAGACATGAATATCATGCCAAAGACTTTTCCGATGATACACGATTTTATAAGAACATTTAAAATTTTTGAATCAAGAAGTCTGTAACTTTTTGGTTTTAATCCTATAAATATTCCTGAAATGTTCTTATTTTGAATAGTTTTTTTTTCACGCTTTTGTACAATTTCTTGTACGAATTCCTTGGGCAATTTTCTAAGAACACATAAAGCCTTCTTATAAAGTTTGTTTTTATAAAAAAATACAACATCTCCACACATTGAGCAGGCAAAATAGGACGTAAAATATCTGAAATTTCGATTTTCTGCAAAGTTGTGTTTGTTTTTTTTTCTTACCGGTTTTATCAAAGCAATATATTGTTGAAAAGTGAAAATTTTACGTCTATTTTCCACGCAATGAAATTGAAAGTGGGAGGCCAATGAATATAGTCTAAGGAGTGGCCGGGCCATGCCCCCTGCCCCCCCCCGGTGGCGCTGGCTCTATGATACTTCTGAGAGCTGTGCCCTCTTTAAAACTACACCCCTGCCTCGCAGTGTCAACGAAACTTAATCCCAAAGTGGGCAGGGGGCCTATTGTTCCTATGTCAAATTATCCAGTTGGATGGTTTTGTCAATTTCTAAGTGAGGTTGAATCTTGCAAAGTATTTTTCCACTGTGGAAGAAATTTTGGCCTAATGTCATTGCAGCGGGCCAGTTCCACCGGGTCTATGACAGGGGTGGGTAATTAAAAAAGCATAAACCTTTACCTGGTCTTTTACCATAAAGCTGTTGAATATTTGTGATGTCATCTTGATCAAGGTTAACGGTACTTGCTAGGCTGTGTCCAGGATAGAAAGGGTACATAACAGATGACTTGACGTTCGAGTGTTGAAGACCTGTGCGAAAAAAGAAGAATTGATAGTAGATACAACTCTAAACCCTTTGCGACTGTAGTTCAGTGGTAGAGCATCCGGCTACGGTGCGCAAGGTTGTGGGTTCAACCCCCGGTCGGGTCATACCAAAGATTCCCTAAATGGTACTTGATGCTTCTCTGCTTGATGCTCAGCAATTAAAACTACATTCAGGTAGACAGCTATCGAAAGAGAAGCCTTTGGGTCGCCTCCGACTGTGGTCGCAGACTTACTTACTCAAACCCTTTGCAGTGTGGTCAGATTTCAAAGAGACTGGTAATTAAATTACAGAAAAGGACGTCAAAATTTTTTATCTCTGAGGATGTCAATGTAACGCCTTTAGATATTTTGACGCCTTTCGTTTAAGGCCAGCTTAAAGCTAGTCTCTTTACTCTTTAAAGATTGATAGGAGTAATACTTTAATCGTAGAAATTTTAGCGAGACTAATTTTAGCGCATATTAGCGAGTCAGGAAAATCTTGATTTTTTTTGGATTTATTTTAGCGAATCACGATTTCAAAAAATTTCGCGTGGATTAACTTTAGCGAATACTCGTATTACATTATTGATTGCTTTCGTTTTCTAGCATTTCTTTGCACTAAAACCCTTCTTATTGATAAAAATTTGTCAATGCAATATAACCAGAAATTTCGCATGGATAAATTTTAGCGATCTGGCGATTCGGCGTGTTTTAGCGAGATTTATTTTAGCGAAAATAGGAAAAACTCGCTAAAACGCTAAAATTAGTCTCGCTAAAATTTCTACGATTAAAGTATGTCGCAATGAATCATGGGAGGTTGGAATTGAATGCTTTGTAAGATGTAATGAAAGTCATTCTCTTGTTTTATTTTTGATAAATGTGAAAAAATTGTGACTTTTTTGCCACCCACCTAAACTATGACCGATTTCATGCAAAGCTACCCAAGGGAGGTTGATGCCTCCTTGACTTCCAGATGCAATGAAATTCTCGTGGTCATCAAAATGAATTCCGCCATTGGGTGGAGGAAAGGCGTGCGCTAAGACACGCCCAATTCCATCGAAAGGGAAATTGTCACCATGGTCTCCTGAAGCAAACCTGAAAAATAAAGTTTTGAGTGTTTTAAGGACTTGTTTTTTATTGACTGTATCAAAATCGTTATTTTCACTCATTTT
Source organism: Clytia hemisphaerica (assembly GCF_902728285.1). Classification (NCBI taxonomy): domain Eukaryota; kingdom Metazoa; phylum Cnidaria; class Hydrozoa; order Leptothecata; family Clytiidae; genus Clytia; species Clytia hemisphaerica. The sequence goes on along the minus strand of NW_027104385.1, from coordinate 865,291 downwards.
TTGTCCTATTTTACTCCTGAAAAGGTATTTTGACTTCAGAAATGTCAAATATTGGCTTCAAATCAGAATTTTTAGAAATTACAACAAAATGAGTAAAATATGAACCTAAAGTCAAAATGACCAAAATAATCATATTGCACTCCTAATTCATAAATTTGACCTTGCAGGACTTTTTGTATCACGATCAACTCCAGTTCTGTGAATTTTCTAGTCCCGAATGACAATTGCATCGAAATTATAAAGGTTTTTGTAAAATTTGGGATTTTTGAATTTGAAATTTTGATACAGTCAAAAAAAAACATGTACATAAAAATCATTCGAAATCAAAAAAAATGCTGACGTATTTTCTTAATAGTAACAAGAAGCCGAATCCACATAAAGACCAAACCACATAGCCACATAGCAATAATCGAATTTTTTCTCGTAATGCCTACATTTCGTACCACGGTGCTGTTTCTTCAAAAAATAGCTTTAATTGACAAAGCAACGCTTTTTCAAAAACGGTCATATAAACCTCGGATAGCTAAACATGATTATGAAAGACCCAATGCTGGGCCTATAAATAGAACAAATTTAGAAATTGCTATTTTAAACCCCTTTTAAACCCCCTCAAATCCCTAGACTGCAATGATTGAACTGAAAATTAACAATCAATATTTGAGAAAAAGGATACTTCCCACTAAATCTTACAGCCAAAAACGATTTGGAAGTGCTCTAATTTAGGTTGTAAGGATGGAGTTTTAACGCTAGACTTAACACTGAGGATCCAAAAGTTCAAGAATGGTTCAATAAGACTCAGAATATATCCTGGAATTCTACAAATTACTCCAAAATTGAATTATTCTATTTCAACGAATATCCAAAAAGTGACTTTTTCTCCCGAACTTCAAATTTCGAAAAACGGGAAAGTGACCAAAATTTTCAATATATGATTATATAATACTCACTTCATCATGATATCAACTATAGAATTATTACTCTTCTCAAATGTAAGATCAGATGCTTTTGTCCATTGCTCGAAAGAATCTTTGAAAATCTGGTCAATGTCTTGTTTAGCTAAATCAGAAGTATATTTTTCGACTCGATAAGTCAAATCCCATTTTTTCCAATAATATCTTTGGGGAAGCGAGAAAAGTAATGTTTGTGGTTGAAAATCTGGTCGTCCGCATCTTGGTGCTTCCATTTGATGTAATGTTGCATCGTCGAATTCGCCTAAAGAGGAAATTATTTGTCTTAATCTTGTACCGTACTCACGACTGAAAATAAAAAAAAGTTCGCTCAACAATAATTAAACACAGTAAAATCGCAAAAAGTTTACTAATTTATGGTATAGCCACTTTGAAAAAAAGACAAAACCAAACTCGCACATTATCCGCGAAATGGTTTTTGCAGGGTTGTTTTACATACGACCAGCTAAGTTCCTCTCTCGAATTATTCAGAAATTTTTAATTTCAGTGCAAATGTTCTCATTTAATTGTTCAGAGAACTTATGGATTGTCAGTCGTCAGCCATTTTTATTTGAAATCTATCGTATTTGAATTTGTCTACCTGAACGTGTTGCGCAACGGCTTTGCGAGGAGAATTGGAACTTTCCGACTAGGTGTATATTTAATTCTTTTCTAAAATTTTGGTTCAAATGTATAGGCAAACTTGCTTAACTTTCTTAAAGCGAAATTGAGCTTTTATTTGAATTAGAAAAATTCTTAATTCACTGTTATTATCAAAGCTTTAAAAAAGTTGAGGCCAACGATAGGCTCTGAAAATACTCTTCAGGTTAGGTTTGGCAGGATCTTTCAGTCAATCACAATACCCAATTAGAACAGAACGTTATGACAACATTCATTTGACGTCCCTAACGTTCATTAAATGTTCAATGAATGTTAAAACAACATTGCGTACCAGCTGGGAAGAATCTAAAATGAAATCGCTAAAATATTTTACCTGTTTGAGGGAGTCCAACGAATCTCTGGAAGTTCTTGATGCTCGATTTGATCGTTTCTTCTTCTTCAGGGATAGTTGATGATGAATATTCGAAAAGGAGGTTTTTTTCAGACGGTTTTTGGTGGTATCCATACCTTTCCAAGTAGCTCTTAAACAAATCATAATATTTTAACAAAATAATTTTAAGTAAGGAACTGTCATCGTACATTACACTTTTTATAAGAATTTCCCAAGTTTTTGAAGCTTTCTTAACTTTTTGAGTCATAGGCCTAGTAGAAATGTTCTTTAAATGCTCTTATTTTTCACTATTTTATGAGTATTTTTGTTTAATTTCTTAACCCTTCAAATCCGAAAGACGTACATATTCGTTCAAAGTTAGTCCTACAATAGTCCCAGACTTGAGGCTATAACTCCTGATCACTTGATTTAAAGTCTATTCACGATAAGTGTGCACTCTTTTTTCATTTACCTATAACTTTTGAAGGAATTCTTCAATTTTTATAAATTTGGTATCATTGGAAAGACGTTGAGTGGAACAATTTGAAATTAAAAAATCTTTAAAAAAATTATAAAAATGAAGATGAAAATAAAGAAGAAAAAAATGAAGATCTTGTAGAAAGGTGATATGACTTTCATTTTCACTGAAGTGGCTCCTTGATTATCGAACATTATCACTGTGAAAAGATTTCTCAAAAATAATCATTCAGTCAAAAGATATCAAGCAAAGTTATAAGCTGATTGACGTCTAAAAACGGTGTTTTCTGCTGTTTTTTGCTGTTTTTTGGGGTCAATCACTTATCAACTTTGTATCATAACTTTTTAATGAATATATATTTTAGTAAAATTTCTTCACAGTGATGATCTCCTAAGATCAAAGAATCTCTCCAGTGAAAATGAAAGTTATAGCACTTTTCTACAAGATCTTAATTTTTTTCTTCTTCATTTTCATGTTCATTTTTAGAATTTTTTTAAACACTTTTTTATTTCAAATTGTTCCACTCACAAATATCTCTCCAACGATACCAAATTTATAAAGATTGAAGAATTCCTTCAAAAGTTATAGGTGAAAGAAAAAAGAGTGCACACTTATCGTGAACAGACTTTAAAAGGGTATACACCAAATGCTTTTAGAAAGAATATAAAAATACCTTTTTAGTGGTGCCAAAAATATTGTTTAACTCTCAAGCTTCAAGCTTTTATGCCAATTTAAAATTTTGGATTAAAAAAAAAAAATTCGAAATTTCAACATTTTTCAAAAAATTGTTGCACGCTGGAAAGATTAAGAAATTATTTTTTAAACAAACTCTTTTATCGGTATGCTCAGAAAAAAAAAGAAAAAAGATCCCAGAAATGTGCCAGGAATAATTCCCTTGGAATGAGACCCCAGCTGACACACAACGTTGCTTTAACGTTTATCTAACATTCACAACGTCCATATAACGTTAAGTGAACGTTGAAACAACGTTGTATGCCAGTTGGGACAGCGATAAAACCTACCATAGGCTGGAGAACTGGTAACGAAACAATTCGTCCAATGAACACACACGTTAACAAAAAATAAAGTCTCTCAACAAGGGAATCAACAACCATTTTGAAAGCTTTGCATAGGTCCTCTGATTCACAACAATTCACTCAACTGTCTTTATGGCATTTTGATCCAAATTTGTCAGGGACCCATGGACCAGAATTGACTTATTTTTTATTATCACCACTGTGTTATATTATTTTGTTACCATGACGAATAAAAATGTCTCCAAAATTAAGTAAGACCTAAGATATCTTTTCTTCGTAACTTTATTGGGACTTGTGTCAACATGTAAGGAAGTCTGCGACCGCAATCAGGACACCCCTTCTCATATACCCGCTGAGATCCCTTTCCACTGAAAGAATTGGCCAAAATATCGTCCCCAGTGGAAAAAACTTTTGTCTCCGCTGAAAATAATCAGATAAGAAAATCCTTACTGCAAAAAAACTGTGCTCTTTTACCATCCCTACTAAACTTCTTTGCTCCAAAAAAATGGAATTCGAATTCCCTGCCACAAGAAAACATATCAATCCCCATCGTGTTTTGGGCTGCTCCACTGGCTGAAAAAAATCTCACCGGGTCTGTGAGAAGGAGGTGTGTCAGGGGCAACCCAAAGGCTCCTTCTTCTTTAACTATCTACCCAAGGGTAAGGTGCCCTACCTCTTTTCCACTCTTTTCCTTGGTTTTCTCGGTTTACGTTTGATTCGTCTCCTAGGGTGCTTTTTTGCATCTTTTTTTCCTTTAGGCGAGGCCAATTTAATTTCTTGTTTTACGAGTCAAGCTACCCAAAAAAGAGGGTCAGTTGGTCGGCGAAAAAATAAAGTTAAAATTAGAATTTTACTGATAAAATCTCCTAAAAAGGCAGCACAAACTACTACGTATAGGCACAAAAAGGTCGAATTCATGGATAAAATGAAAATTTGAACATAGAATTCTCAAAACCTTGGAAAAACTATCAAAATTTTGAAAATTTGGCAGTCTGTAAAGCAATGAAAATAAAAATGTACAGCCAAAATGAATTTTATTTTTTTTTGATTTTTGGAATATCAGGGTCGGTCGGGCCCGTAAAACAACTAATCAAATTGGTTTCACCTATCGAAAACTACGAACCATTCTTTTTTTCGCACCTTATAGCTATAAGCAAGGTTAAGCAAGGACTTATTTAGTACGTAAGGTGCCATTCCGTGGCCCTGTACTTAAAATTTTACTTACATGTTTTATTTGGAAGATTTACGTACAGGGCCGCGGAATGGCACCTCACGCACTAAATAAGTGCTTGCTTAACCTCGCTATAGACAATAGAAAAAGGTGTAAAAAAGGATTGGATCGAGTTTAGGGGTGTGGGTAATTGAATAATAAAGTGGCACACGCCTGACCACGCGACTATGGTCAAAAAGGTGTATTTCTTTATGATGTTTCGAATCTCCTTTCTCAAGCAATATTTTCCTTGGGTTTGTTTGAATATCGTCGTCCACATGACTTAAGGTTCAATCTCAAAATAAGTGTCTTGGAAAATTGGAAATTTTTCAATTCTGTGCTGCCTTTGAGATTGACCTTTTTGTCATATGAAAACATTGATTATTCCTCTACATGTAAAAAGGGTAATCTAAATCTCAAAGATGACCACAACAGTAAAACTTTAAATTTTTTAAGGTACTAATTTTGAGATGTAACCTTTAGTCATGTGAACGACGATATACAACACGTACAAAATACGAACTTAGATAAGTAAAAACATTGTTTAAATATCATCAAGTCCATGTCATTTTCAAATGGTACGTGTCAATTCAAACAAAGCGTGGGCCCATTTTTTGACCCAATATACTTTTTTGAACAATATGATTTCTTTCCCTCAATTGTAGATAATCTTGATAGAAATTTTCATCCTCGATGTGGGAAGAAGCAGGGATGTTATTCGAATTTTGAAAAATAAGATCCATGTTGGTCCTTAAAGGTCGAAAAACTCTTAGTTCTAAGGGTCATCAATTTTATAATATAAACTTTATTGCTATGCCCGTTCAAGGACAAAAATCCAATATAGCTACAATGCAATAGAATGCCCACTTTTCACAGACCCACGGAAAAATTTGCCAAAATATCATTCCAAGTGGAAATTTATACTCTAAATTTTGTCCCCACTGGAAATAATCAGATAAACAAATCCTCACTGCAAAATATTATGCTATTTTTTCTACCCACACTAACGTTTTAGGCTCGAACAATGAAATTCAACCCCCCCAGCCATATAAAAAACATGGGAATATCAATCTCCATCGAGTTTAGGTCCGTTATTTTTACCCCCACCACCTGAAAAGAACCTACCCGGTCTGTGAGGAAGGGGTGTAATATAATCTTTAACGGGATTCGATATTTTTTTATAAGTATAACACTTATAAGCATATGAAGACTCAGATTTGCAGAATTCCTAAGCATAACATAAGCATATATGTCAAAATAATTGACATATATGCTTCATGATCTGTTTAAAAAGGTTTGGTCGAGGTCAAGCAAAAGCTAGCTAGATTCAACACACTGCTTCCAAAATCTGAACACATTTTTACAAAAATTTCTGAAAGTTCACTAAAAACCTGGCTTGGGGTGAATCATAGGCATGATTCGTCAGCATAAAATAAGCATAAGCTATGTCTGGATGCGTTAAGAACTTAAGCATACACGAGCCTGACCAAGGGGCAGACACACTTGCTTATAAAAAAGAAACATGTATTGTGCTAAGCGTTAGAAACAATATATTTTTTGTCAATAAATAATACAACTCTATACTGTTGCACCAAACAGAGCCAGCTGTCTTATTAAAGTAGGCTAATTCTTAATCATGGATGACAACTTGGTATGTCCATTATTTATTTTGTCTTGAGCTAAACATCAAAATATTCTTGTCTTACTATTTTCCAAAATCGAGATATTTAAGTTACAAGTTTTAGACTTTCAGTTTTGGAACTTTAGCAATCTGAGAACAATAGAATTTTGACGTTAAGGAACGTGTAAGAATCCATTTTTAGAAATTTCAAACTTTGATATCTCGACTTTAGATAGACAAACATTCATGGAGGTTTTAATCAGGACAACAGAATGTATCTGCAGGTCAAAACATCTGATAACCAAATGCTTTCCCTATGGGCACGCAACGTCTTATGGACATTCAATGGACGGCTTTAAGACCTTTGGACGTCCTAGAAACGTACATTAGACTTCCAAAAGACGTTTGTGCTCATTGTGTTAAAGCCATTTGGACACCTTATTGTCCGATATTCGAATATCGTTACGTTCATATTTTTTAAAGTTTGAAAAAAATTCTAAAAAATCTTCTCGTCTTTAATTCATTGAAAACAATCCTTCAAGTATAACGAGCAGATTTCCTCATTCATATGAGTGAAGGTAAAAAGTCTATCACCATATTGCCCTAACAAAGCTCAAAGCTGAAATGGGCTTTTCCAGAAATAGTCGATACCCCCTGTTGAGGATATCGGATATCCAGGGGGTTAAATATCTACAAGGGAGCGGATATCCAGGGGGTTAAATATCTACAAGGGAGCGGATATCCAGGGGATACTTATAAATCAAGGGGATTATTAATAGAGTAGGATATCCAGGCGGTTCGATACTTCAAAAAATCGATATCTTCAACAGTGGGGTAAATTTTTTTCTGGAACAGCTCTTGCAGATGAAGAACGATAAACTCAATATATATATTCTTCATTCATATTTGTTCGATACTCTCCTCCGGTCAAAAGGCTCATCATTTTTCATAGGTCGAAAAGCTTCATTCTGTGTTCAGTGTCGGACGTTTATAACATTTTTGCCGGCATCCTTGCAATTCAAAATGGTTTCTCCCCAATGTTTTGGATATCCGTCCATAACTATCTTCGTTCTAATAAGAAAAAAGAGACAAAAATAAAATGATTTATGTAAGAAGTGTCATGTTAAAATGTTACTACCTCTAAATTTGATTCTTTTAATTTTTTTCAACCCACACAGACTTTAAAAGCAATAGCGTAGACAGGAGGGGCGCAAAATTTGTGTTGGAGAGCAGATTTTTATGACACTGTAATTATCTATTCAAAATGTAAAAAAGATAAATTCGAATTTCATAAAAATCTGCTCTCCTACACAAATTTTGCGCCCCTCCTGTCTACGCTACTGAGAAGTCCTTTACTTTGATTTTGAAATTAAGTTTTAGCTGTCCAAAAAAGTCCCTATTCATTCCAAACTTTATTTTCAAAGGCATCTAGGAAGGTGACTTTCCCGGAGCAAAACCTTTTATAGGGACTTACCTAGAACAATTTAAGAAATTTAAACTGTGGAGACGGACAGCAAAGAAGTTACCACGCATGTCTCAATTACATTACTACCTTATCGGGGAAAACTTCGTCGGGGAAAAGTGACGAAATTTTGGACAAGTGTGGAAAATGTTCCCCGGCCTTAATGCGTTTACCAACTACCAGCAAGTGACGAATTTTTCCCCGAACAAAATTTTCACCGACGAAAATTTTTCCCGACGAAGTTTTCCCCGAAAATGGAGAGTACACGGCCTTCATCCTAGCCTATACTAGACGTATACCGGGTAGTCCAAAAAAAGTGTCCATAAAATTCATTTTTTGACGTAGCGTGTTCTAATGTCTCTAATGACTTGGAGGCTATATTCGAGCTTTAAACATTCGATTTTTTGACGTCACTTTTAACTTTCGAAGCTCCTAAAAATCGAATTTGCGTCAAAGCACTTGAAAGACTTCTATTTTCCGAAAATCGTCAAAGTGAAACTCACTAAGAAACGACTTGAAAAATCCCGGTTTTTAGTGAAGTTCTCGCTACCTTCATCCAAGACCTCGGATGATTATCATGGTTACTTTGATTTATGCTGAGTGCACGTTGAATATAGAATCGAGATTTGTCGTCACAGCGTAATATTCATTCATGCACTGACTCACGGTAGGGTTACAATAGACCTTTTCATACTTATACTTCACAAACATCACTTGCCCCGTATTCAAACAATAACCTGGTGACTTTGCCTCAGAGATTAATCAAATGATTTTTTTTATGAATAGGAAGTACTTTTAATAAAATCACCAGTTAATCACCTTGGCAATAAATTCAAAACGATGCAAGTGATGTTTGGTATATCGATAAAGAAATTGTTATCGTAAAAGTTAAAAAGCCCTTCTTACCTTTCATTGTATAAATATATCAAGTCATTTTTAACGAAATATGTCAACCTTTTCCCTTGGTGAACACCTGAGAATGCTGCACTCAAATCATTCGGTACACCGGGGAAGACATCCTGAATATCTTTGGCTTGCCCCTCATCCGTAGTCTGTAAATTATTTAAGTTCGTTTTCCATACGTATCTCGTATTGATAATATACAGTTGTCTTTTTATGGTCATTGATGCGTCTATTTTGCGGACCCAAGGTGGCATTTTGAGTTTGAGCGGGTTTTGACCATTGTGTATACTATGAGGACCAGATGCGAATTGGAAATAACGTAAATGATACAGGAAATAGCTGAAATAAAAACAGAACAACTTATAACTTATTTCTCTTGCATACACTGTCAAATCAAGATAACAATCAACATTTATCAACATTTATCAACATTTGGAGATCCAGTTCCGTGAGACGGCGACACATAACATGGTATAAATCTGGAAACCAATGCTCTCGCATACTAAGTTGAGGTCATAGCATTGATGTCATCTGACGTCAAAAAATTGATCTCAACTGAACATTTGTAAACCTGATGAAGACTTCCACTAAGGAGGTCGAAATATTGTTCAAAATAAAATTTTATGTGAAAGAATGCCCATTTGAACGTACATAAATGATTCAAAAACATTCTCATCTAAAGTATATCAATTCAAGAATTAATCAACAGAAGAAGTATAGGCATTTTAGACTATCAATTAAAAGAGTTCTTCAATCTCATAAACATATAAAGAATTATAGAGAACGTCAAATTGAACCCCTACATTTTAGAGTTCACCCAACCTCGTCCCCGTGTATCCCAGGCTTTATTTACGTTACTGATTGACGCCAGAGAATTAGTATTATCTAGCACTCTCAGTAAGCATCAAAAAGCTGATAATACGCAGGGAACGAGGTTGGAGTTCACCTACATTTTGGGGTGCAGGCAGTTTACGAGGATCTTCTCGGATATTTTAGGGCACAAAAGTAAAAGTAAATAACAAAAGACCATTATTAATACAATAATGACCGGTTAGTGAGGGCTGTACTGAGAAATATTGCCCGAGGTCAAGTAACGACCGAGCTTGCGAGGTTGTTGCGTTGACCGAGGGCAATATTTTCAGTACAGCCCGAAAAAAACCGGTCATTATTGTATTTGTTAACCGTTTCCTTCAACTTTGATTGATTTTTAGCGCTTTATCTAGGAAAAATAGCGAAATAAAGCAGAAAAAACAAGCGAAAAGAGATAAGAAATTGCTATAATTTCTGACGTCAAAAATAAAAAATGAGAGAAATGATGTCAACGCATTGTTCATTTTCCTTTGAAAAAGTGACGTCACAATGAATTTTCCTAACGACGGGCAACTCTGGACTATGTAGGCCCGCCGTCATGCGAAAAGAACCAATTGCATTGCGCAAAAAGCCATGTAGCCCGCTTCGAAAAAGTAACCGGTTAACAATGATTAGTATCAATATATCCAAGTGATGTGACAACTTAAACTTTCATTCTGGATATACGTAAGATATACGGAAATACCGGAGAAAAAGCCGACCCTAACAAATGAAACACGATAGTCAAAATCTGGGTGCTTTTGTTAGAAAATATGAAGTCATCTTGACTTACGCAAATCAAAAATAGAGACCTTGATACCATAAGGGCTACATATACTACACAGTATATTGTCAGGCAATATTTTGACAATATATTGTTAGCTTCATTTACAATATTCCAACAATATAGGGGGATTGTTTACTGAAAGAAAATCCATTTTTATAATAAAGCACCTGTTGTTCGCTTCTTACATTACTCTTGTCTCCCGAATAGACGTCCCCCCGCTAATTGTTAAGAGAAAAAAAAATCCATCCCCCACTCTTATTAAGACCCCCCCCCCCCGCCCCGCTAATTAAATTCGAATAATTCAATATTTTAATACATTGTAGATAGACCTTAAACTTGTTAAAATTTTCCTTTTTGCTAGTATTGGTTGTTATTTTACGTGTTCATTTGTTAAAGCTTCTTTTTTGTTGTTGAAATTGATATCAGTTAAAAAAAACCTTTTTTCAAATTACCCCCCCCCCCCTCTTATTCCACCCCCCCTCTTATTCCACCCCCCCGCTTATTAAAATTTAGAAAATCTTCCTACCCCCTGCTTATTCGGACCCCCCCCCGTCTATTCGGGAGACAAGAGTACGATCCGCAAAATATATTGTCGAATATTGTTTGCCAATATATTGTGTAGTCTAAGTTGGCCTATACTCACCTATCTTTAGAAAAGACTGCCATGTAATCTTTTCCTCTGATTCTAACGGTCGCCGATGCATCCACACATTTCAAGTATTTACCACGACGTGCGATCAGAGCATATCTTGAAGTCGTGTACGATACTCCTTTAGAATTCACCATCATAATTTCATCGCTTTGTAAATAAACTAATAGTCTTTTATGGAAAGGGTAGTATACTAGTGCTGTGACTTCGAATTCAGGACATGTTTTACGATTCACATTTGATTGTGTGGTAGTGGTCCTTGAAGGAGTGGTCATTGTTGATTTAGAAGGGATGGTCGTAGTTGTTGTGGGAGTGGTCGTAGTTGTTTTAGGGATGGTCGTTGTTTTTGTTGGAGAGGTCGTAGTTGTTGTGGGGGTGGTCATTGTAGAAATTCTTATTGCAGGAGGCGTTGTTGTAAGTTTATCGTCTGATTGTTTTACTGTGCTCATCTGGATCGTCCCTGTTGTAGGCTCAGTCTTTTGTGTTTCCACTGTTGTCTTTAGTACTGGTGGTGGTTTTCCTGCAAATAATATTGAAATGCTATGATTTCATTTTGTTTCAAAGATAATTCACCCACAAGGGTTCATTCATATTTAAGCAATTTGCTCGTCGTCAATACCTAGCTGGCACAAAACGTTGTTTCAACGTTCAGTTCATCTAGCGTTATATGGACGTTGTGAACGTTAGATAAACGTCGAAAAAACGTTGTGTGCCAGCTGGGTATATTTTTTAAATGTTTGACCGTTTTTTCAATCGGTTGGGCTGAAACTGTAGAGTATTTTTCCCACTGGGGAAGAAATTTTGCTCAATTTTTCTAGAGGATTGGGGTACCAGTCACTCTGTGACATAGGGATTCCTATAATCACGCTGATATGGCTTCCACGTGCTACAAACTACCTCTTCAAGTGTCCACCATACTCAGCTTACCTATCGATTTATTATCAATGCCATGTAGCTAGACTACTCTAATCTTAATCAATCTTTACTTCATTAGTTTTCCACTTCGTATCAGTTTGAATCACAGCATTTCATATACATTACACATACATGAAATATATAAAACTTTTTTGTTAGTCAGAGATCAAGAAAATCATGTTTTTTTTATAAGAATGCACTTTATAAGAATGTTCATGATGAAAATGGCCAAAAAATTAAGAATGAAAATGCTAAGAATATCACCATCATGGAAGTTTGCTACTCAAGCTAAGAATGTAATTTTCAATTAAAAATTATCAACTACCCCCAGGAAAGGCTCCTTTAACATAAATGTAATTTCATGCTTGAGACGTATGTACTAAATGTTAAATATAAGTAAGTAAGTAAGTAAGTAATGAATTTATTTGTTTTAATAAGCGAGACGAGCGACCACACTCATAGACATAAAGCTAAACTAAGGAGGTGGCCGCACGCTACTGTTACAAGAAAAAATAGTTTCTAAGATCTTACTAGGATACATTGAAAATAAATTTTTTATAAAATAGCAATAAAGAAATGAAAAATTTAGAACGAAACTCGAAAATCGTAAAAATTAAGTATATGAAGAGAGGAAAAATAATCTTGTTAAATCTTTGAGACGATCCAATGTTAGTGTAGAGATGTCGTCATAGGCTAGGTATTTTTGTATTTCGTTCCAAATCGAAATAGATTGGTATAAAATTGAGTAATTACCATAAGTCACTGTAGTTACTTCAGGAATTTTTAAAAGACCAGACTTACAACGAATTACATTTTGACGGTCAGTATCATTTAGACGCCTATATTCAAGACTTTGCAGAAGAGGAAGAGGTAGCTTGTGATTTAAAAGTTTAAACAGTAAAATGATATTTAAGTATTTGACAAAGTCAAAAAAGGAAAGAAGTTTAAAGTCCAAAAGCAAGGGAAACGAATGTGCACGAAAATCAGAGAAGGACATAATTCTAAGAGCTTGCTTCTGGAGAATAAGAACTCGTTTAGCATGAGTAGTTTGATGTTGGCCCCAAATTTGGGCTGCATAAGAAAGATGACAATGGAAGAGAGAAAAGTATAATGATGTTAAGGTTTTTTTGTTGACATAATGTCGAAGTTTACTCATAGCCCCATTGGCTCTTTTTAATTTGTTACATACAAAGTCAACGTGATGTTTCCAGTTCAGATGCTCGTCAATATACACGCCAAGATATTTTACAACTTTGCTTGGCCTAAGCGATGACCATTGATTTTAATTTTTAAATCGTAGTTGATTTTCTTTCTGACTGGACGGAAGATCATAAGCTCAGTCTTGCTGGTGTTCAGAGATATTTTGTTTGCCTTCAGCCAATTCATCAAGAGTTTTAGATCAATATTGGCTTGCTTTGAAATTGGTTTTAGAGATTCGTTTGAAAAAAATAACATAGTGTCGTCAGCAAAAAGATTGACCAATGCATATCGAAGTGCAATGTGGAGATCATTCACATAAAGAAGAAAAAGTAAAGGGCCAAGGACAGAGCCTTGCGGGACACCATGTTCCATCGGTTTTGATCTTGAGTTCTTACCAGATACTGACACGAATTGTGATCTACCAGAAAGAAAAGAACGAAACCAGTCAAGAGCTTTGCCACGAATGCCATAAAAATCGAGTTTTGACAGTAGAATTGAGTGATCGACGGTATCAAAGGCTTTTTGCAAATCGATAAAGATAGAACATCCATACTCACCATCATCAAGAGCTTTAGAAATTTTGTTTATGCAGTAAAGAAGGGCTGTCTCAGTTGAATGATTAGAACGAAAGCCAAATTGTAAAGGATATATAGAGTTAGAATGATCAAGAAAGTTTATTAGCCGCTTGTGCATAAGTTTTTGGAAAATTTTGTCGATGTTTGAAAGAAGAGAGATGGGCCTGTAGTTTTCAGCATCAAATGGAGAGCCCTTATTTTTGAAGACGGGGATGACTTTTGCTTCTTTGAGTTGACTAGGAAAGATACCCGTAAAGAAAGAAAGATTTATGATATCTGCAAAGATTGAAGAAAGACTTTTCAGATTTGAGGAGATAATTCGAAAAGGAATGCTGTTTGGACCTGAAGCTTTATGTTCACTGAGAGATGAAATAACTTTGGAGATTTCATTTTTGGAAGTTGGAGAAACAAGAAAGTGATTGACGTTTCGATTGTCATTCTTCAGCCATTCTGAGAAATGATGACGCGTGTAAGGAATTTTAGAGCGTATCTTACCTGCAATAGTAGAGAAAAAGTCGTTAAAAACTTCAGAAACTTCTTCAGGATTAGAAGATAAAGAGTCATTGATATTCAAGGAAATGCCAGTGGAAGAAGAAGAAGAAGATATAATCTCTCTGACGCCTTGTCATAGTTTGCGAAGATTACCAGAATTTTGAAAAAAGTAACGAGAATAGTAAAGTTTTTTACTTGCACGAATAAGAGACACAATTCGATTTCGATAAAATTTATACCTACGACGGAGAAATTTTTTAAGATCAGGTGAAGAATCAGGTACTCTCAGATAGTCGTTGTTAAGGTTATCTCTGATTTCCATGGAGTAACGAATGCCTTTGGTGATCCAAGGTTTTAGTAAGAGATCAGCCTGACGCCTGGTCAATTGTTTCAGGGGAACATGCTTGTCATACAAAGAATTAAATCGAGTTATAAAAGAGTTAAAAGACGAATCAACATTTCCCCTTTCAATATCAAGAAGACCTTTCCAATCCACGTTCTCGAATTCTTCTTTGAAACCTACTTCATCAAAGTTTGACCAATCTCGACGAAAAGGAAGTTCAGGTTTATAGTGAGAGCTACAATCGGTGTTTAGAATCAAAAATTGTGGAAGGTGATCGGATATCGAGACAGTGAGGTTTCCAGAAATTGAAGAGCAGTTTAGAGGAGAGATAAAAATATCATCAATGAGAGTACTTGAAGTATCAGTGATCCGCGTTGGAAGAGTAATAGATGGAAGAATTTGATAGGCACCAAGGACGTCAAGAAATTTGGAGTGAGAGATGTCAGAATCACAAGTCAAAAGATCAATGTTGAAGTCACCCAACAGGACGAGATTTTTGTTTTCTTGACAATACTTTCGCAACAAAGGAGTTAAGATTTTTTCGTTAAAAAGGTCAATGTCGAAAAGAGGGTGTTTATAAATACATCCAACAATGAAATTTTTACGGTTTTTCAGGACAATTTCAGCAAAGGTGGATTCAAGGTTGCCAGAACTAGAATATACAAGCTTTGAAAGATCTTCACGAGGCTTGCTATTGAAAGATTTAGAAATAAAAAGGGCAGTTCCCCCAACTGTTGTGACTGCCGGGGTATCGAATGACTTAAAACCAGGGATGGAGAGAGCTCAGTATTTTCGATCGTAGAATGAAGCCTTGTCTCAGTGATACCAAGAATGCTAAAATGATGGTTGAGACGAGAAAGTAACGTAGTAAGATTATCGTGGTGTTTTTCTAAAGAGCAAATGTTCAGATGGAAGCAAGAAAAATTTTTGTTTTTTGAGAGAAAGAGAGAAGAAAATTCTTGAGTACTAAAATATTTGCAATCAAAATGATTAACATGGTCATCATATGTAAATTCATCTCGTTGTTCATCGATTTGAGAATGAAAATTAGAAAAAGTATCTGAAATAGAATTTAAGTGTTTAAAATAGGTTTTCAAGTGACTTATGTCTTTACCAATGGGTAAATTTTCATCGAATCAAGGTTAGGTAAAGCATCATACCTGCAAAGTTTACAAAGCCAGATGTTCCTTACAAATTTTGATTCGACACCAAGACACTTAGCATGAGATCGCCTTTCGCAGTTAGGACAAAAATGAAAAGTTTTAGCTGTTATTTTTTTCGAGCAAACAGAGCATTCATCGTTTGCCATTGTAAGAATTTTTGTCACTGAATGTAACAAAAGTGTTTCTCGAGCCAAACACAAAATAGAATAAAAAGAGCATAAAGCAATAATCGGTTATAAGATCTACAGGGTGTCCCTAATAAAAGTATCGAGTTTGAACATGCGATTGAGTAGAAAGTTTTAAGTGTGTATTCACAAAATTGTATTTTAAGCTCTCCCTCTTTTTTCTTTGTCATTACGTAACAATAAAAACATACTCTGCCTGTTTACAAATGCAACGAAATTACGATCATGAGAAAAATGCAACAATTAAAACATGTTTGTAAAGAATCGTATGTAAAACTATGAAAATAATAAAAATGGAATGTATGGAACAATAAAAAAGTAAAACGAGGGAATTTGAATTTTTATTAATTTTGATTTTTAAAGACGTACATTTATGCAACAGGGGAATAGTAAAAGGGCTATTGATTAATTTATATGTTGTAACTACCTTTTGTAATGAGCCTATGTGATGGAGAACGTTCTTATATTTTAGCGATAACACACACAAACTTTTTTATTCAATCGCATGTTCAAACTCGATACTTTTATTAGGGATACCCTGTACATAAAAGAAAAATCAATTGTAATTGTATTCAAAGAGATCACTGTAGTCAGGAAAAGACTCAATTAAATCATCAAGATGTGTCACTTTAAACACTTCACCATTATCACCATTAAGTCTCACGTTAATTATACCATTAAATACCCAAAATGAATCAATCGCTTTTTCATTATAAAGGCATTTAACTTTTCCCCAGAGAAATCTGTAATAGCTGCAGAGATTGTTATTTATATAGATTTTTTCAGTTAAATTGGCTTTTTCAAAAACATCACGACACGTCTCTTAAATTCTTTCCCTTTTTTGATAAGATTTTCAGCAAGTTTTCTGTTGACAAATCTAACTATAGTACGTTTTGGACCATGCTGATTTCGACTTTGATATAAACGGTGACAAGCCTCGATTTCCTTCGGACAGATTTCAATGTTTACAGCTTTCCCAATTTCGATAACTTTTGATTCTAGATCACATTGTTTTACTGAATCTTGTATACCAACAATTTCAACATTATTCCTTCGTATATACTGCTGCATTTCATTTTTTTCTCTTTCTAGCTTTATAATGTCGTTTGAATCAGCCTTGGAATTCGCAACTCGATCTAATTTAGTCTGCAAACACTCGATGACTTCAGATTTTGTTGAAAGTTCTTGTTTGAGATTATCTACTTCTGTTTTGAGTGACAGGTTTTCGTTTTGTAGTTGAATCAAAATATCATCTTTCATTTCTTGCATTTTCTTATTAATGTCATACCTTATAACTTTCATCTCGTAAAAAATCATTTCAAGTGTGATTTATTTCATAGGATCTTCATCAAAACGTATCATTGAAGAAGCAGGAGGTTGAGAAATTGAGTCATGGAATATATCCCCATCAGAAGCATCTTTATGTGTTTGTTCTTGTGTTGATTGTGTTGATTGAGTAGTGTATTCAGGAATATCAGCAAGTATTTCCTCCATATCAGCTTGTTGATGCTGTTTTCTTGTTGTTACAGGCATTTTGGCTCGAGAAACAACGCCTACTTTTTACGCGCCAAAAATCTTGAAGACACGTCTTACCTCAGCGGTAGTGAAATTAAAGTTTTAATAATAATTTTTGTCACTTTTTTCTTGTAGTCAAAATCAGGAGTGATTGGTGTTTTTTTTAATGTCTGGTTTTTTTATAGTCTGAAATAGGATCCTAACCTAAGAATGCTGTAAGAATATTTTAGGATGATTTTCCCAAAGAAGTTAAAAATGTCCATGAAATGGATTTACACCATTCTTACAAAAAAAAAAATATGAAAAAAAAATTATAGCAAACTTACCATACAACTGTTGAACAGCTTTTCTATCGCCAGTGGAGATTTGAAAGTCAGCCTCGTTTTGAAAATTCTTATTGATTGGATGCATTATTGATGTCGGATCGTTTGTATGTTCGATACCAAGAGAGTGGCCTGCAAAAAAATAAAGACAATTCTTTGTTAAAAGTGTAAAGGAACCTGAAACATAACATTTATGCTCGAATATCAAAATCAATTTTTTGACTTATGGTCAGAGCCCTTAAGTGCTTTAAAGTACGGTTGGAAAGTAAAGTTTTAACTCTGAGTATTAACATGAGACTTAAGACTAAGGACCTTAGGATCTCAGGATTTAAAAACTCAAATTTGCTCGAATAAACATGGGCCCCGTCAACGGGGGGGGGGGGGGGCCGGGGGTCCATGGCCCCCCCCACTTTCTGGTAGACCATGTCATACGTTTTTAAGAGTTTCTATTTTAAGCTGGTTTGAGACCAAATCAAACCACAAAAACTATTATTCTCCCCAATTAGATATCGTTTTAAGGTGCTTTGAGGGTGTAAAATGTGAAAGATTTTCTTCGTCGCCCAACCATGGTTGGCGACATTTTTTTCTCCAAAATGTTGGCCCCCTCACTCAATATGCCTCACCGGGGCCAATGATAAAGCTGAAAAAATAGCCTGGAAGTCACTTAACCCTTCCCAAATCGAAAAATCCAATGGAACTAAGTGGAAGTACTGAAGTTCCAGCAATTCTCGCCAGATCTTTAAATTCTGAAAAACGTTAAAATACCCAAAAGTGCCAACATATTTTGCCGCCGATTGTAGGTATATAAATATATGGAATACGAATACTTACCAATCATATGAGTAAAAAGCCAATGAAAGTCTGCATCTGCTTTCCCTTCAACCAAATCTTGATTTAAATGGATATCGCCTGCAAGACCTCTTTGATTCAGTGGGTAGAAAGCGTGGCCAAGATCTTTGAATTCCTTGGTGAATGGATAAGGATCTCTATGGAAATCTAGAGAAAATTGGAAAATATCTTATATATGAATTCTTTATGAAACATTCATTGAGTTTAAAGCTCCGAAGCGGCTAGGGGGGATAAGACTCTTGAATGGGAAATGGAACCACTGGAAGAGCCATTTATTTCCCATTCCCAAAGTGAAATATCTCGTCAGCTTTCAACAAAAAGAACGTGTGAAAACAAACAAAGCGTTAAATTCAACCTGTCATTATGAATTCAGCGGGAGGCTTAATGCTTCACTCTTTCTTCCTTAAGAAAGGTTGAAGATTCTTCTCTAACCCCTCGGGTAAACTCCAATGAAGACACTACTCTTGTCTCCCGAATAAACGGGGGGATCCGAATAAGCAGGGGGGGGGTAGGAAAATTTTCTAAATTCTAATAAGCGGGGGAGACGGAATAAGAGGGGGGGGGGTAATTTGAAGACAAATTTTTTTTAACTGATGTCAATTTCAGCAACAAAAAAGAAACTTTAGCAAATGAACACGTAACATAAGAACCAATAAGGACAAAAAGGAAAATTTTAAGAAGCTTAAGGTCTATCTACAGTGTATTGACATATTGAATCATCATTCGCATTTAATAGACGATATCGCGTTTAGATAAATGTAATGCATTCTGGTTTCTCGGGGACTCTCAAAGGAATTATAATGTCGATTATATAATCATCTGGGATAGATTATAATTCCCTTGAGGGTCCCCGAGAAACCAGAATGCATTGCATTTATCTAAACGTGATATCGTCTAATAGCAGGGGGGTCTTAATAAGAGCGGAGGGGATGGATTTTTCTTTCTTAACAATTAGCGGGAGGGGGGACGTCTATTCGGGAGACAAGTATGTATCGTTTTCTCGAGTTAAATTTTTATATTCAACCTTTCGGTAATTTTTTGGAAAAAATTCCACTTGCCCATTGAGGTTATAAAAGGATAAAAATAGGAATAAAGTATCTCAATAATTAGTCAGCAAACCTTATAATGCAATTTTTTACTAATCACACATAATTGGAAATTTTGAAATGGTATATAAAAGTATAAAAAGTTACTAGCCGTATGCGCAGCGTCGCACGCTGCGTGTCCCAATCCAGTGAATCACTACACATCTAAAAAATTCTAACGGAAGAAAGGTAGCCGCCGATCGATGATTTGATTTTGATTTTAGGAAATAAAGGAGGAAGAAGATAACATTGCATTGCAATTTTTAACCACAATCAAATAAATGGCTTAGCAAAAGTATATTTTAGATCTTCTTAGCCATTGTGGCTAGCCATCGTGGTTGGACATTCGAGGGTGACTTTGAAAGACTTTGAAAAGTTTTGAAAGTGATAGGGAGCCGCTATTGTAAACAGAAAGTTTTAAAGAGCATCTGAATAAGAATTCTTTAAAATGACGAAAAAAAATTGGGAAGAAGGTTGATTTTAACCCATCAAGCTCCAAACTTGGTGAATAAAAAATAATATTTTGGGGTCTCACATTTATTCTAGTGGTAGGAAATCTGCTTAAGGTGCAAAAAGATGATGGTTCAACGCCATGAAGAGGAAGCTTTGTAGAGCTTTGTTAGATTTTCGAAAACTTTTTACAAAACGTTGTAAACACACACGTTTAAGCGTATTAATATATAGATTAGAGAGACAATTTCAAAGTGAAAGTTTGAAAGACACTCTTGCTATATCTTTGAATGAAGTAACTAATTTTACGCAAGTCACAGTTGGGTTACCAGTTCAAAAGAATGCACGTTCTTCAAAAAGACCAAAGTTCAAACCGGGACAAAATGTTATATAAAGTCTATTCACGATAAGTGTGCACTCTTTTTTCTTTTACCTATAACTTTTGAAGGAATTCTTCAATCTTTATAAATTTGGTATCATTGGAAAGATATTAGTGAGTGGAACAATTTGAAATAAAAAATTCTTTGAAAAATTCTAAAAGTGAAGATGAAAATGAAGAAGAAAAACAGGAAGATCTTGTAGAAAAGTGCTATAACTTTCATTTTCACTGAAGAGATTCTTTGATCTTCGGAGATCATCACTGTGAAGAAATTTCATTAAAAAATTTATTAAATATAAAGTTATGATACAAAGTTGATAAGTGATTGACCCCAAAAAACAGCAAAAAAACTGCAGAAAACAGCGTTTTTAGACGTCAATCAGCTTATAACTTTGTTTGATATCTTTTGACTGAATGATTATTTTTGAGAATTTTTTTCACAGTGATGACGTTCGATAATCAAGGATTCACCTCAGTGAAAATTTTAGTTATAGCACTTTTCTACAAGATCTTCATTTTTTCTTCTTCATTTTCATCTTCATTTTTAGAATTCTTTTAAAGATTTTTTTATTTCAAATTGTTCCACTCACTAATATCTTTCCAATGACACCAAATTTATAACGATTGAAGAATTCCTTCAAAAAGTTATAGGTGAAAGAAAAAAGAGTGCACACTTATCGTGAATAGACTTTAAAAATGTTTTAAAAAGTTTTGAAAGTGATAGGGAGCCGCTATTGTAAACAGAAAGTTTTAAAAAGCATCTGAATAAGAATTCTTTAAAATGACGAAAAAAAATTGGGAAGAAGGTTGATTTTAACCCATGAAGCTCCAAACTTGGTGAATAGAAAATAGTATCTTGGGGTCTCAAAGCTAGTCTAATGGTAGGAAATCTGCGTATGGTGCAAAAAGATGATGGTTCAACGCCATGAAGAGGAGCTTTGTAGAGCTTTGTTAGATTTTCGAAAACTTTTTACAAAACGTTGTAAACACACACGTTTAAGCGTATTAATATATAGATACCTTTTGCAATGTTGATAACAATATCAGGATTCAATGAAGATTTCTCGAATCGAAGGTTAGTGTGTTTTGACCATCTTTCAAAAGATTTTGTTATGATTTTGCTGTATTTTTCTCTTTGTTGTTTGGAATGTTTTGGTAAGCTTTTAAAATCCCAAAGAATGGTGTTCTAAGAAGAAAATAAGAAAATCACATTATCTAGTTGATAATTTTCTTACGCGCACGGTAAACCTCTGAAGGGGCTTGAAAGTTATGCATCTGAGGAATAGTCCTTCTACGGAAAATTCTACAACAATAATTTTCTTGTGCACCGGAAAGTTAAAAATTGATACGTCGCCCTATTCATAAACACAATAACGCATTTTTGTTGTCGTTCCTAGTCCTTTTAGACGAACGCGATCCTTACAATTTCGAGATTACATACTCGTCAGATTGTTATGTTTTCACACATTCCTTTAGAGCTTCAGCGTGGTTTGCAGAAAACATTCACCATCTGATCGCAATTTTAACAAGTTTAAGGTCTATCTACACTGTAATATTTTAGAAAATTTCAACTTTTCTTAGAAATAGTTGATTCTTAAGACAGTCCCGATTAAAAGATAAATAATCTTTATAACATACCTTTGTCCACTTTGTACCTTGCAATACAAAATCATGTTTCTTTTCCTGTTCCGTCTCTTTACCAAGACGAAACCCAACGTCAGACATGCCACAACGCTCTTGTTTCATCAAAGAGTACGTCTCTTCTGTTAACACGCCTGATACTCTTTGTCCGAAATATGCTTGAAACGTCCGAAGATCTTGTTCATATGAGTATTTCGGGTAGATCAATAACCAATTTGATTTGTACCCATATTTTGTCAAGTATTTCTATAAGGAGAGTTTATCAAAACTAACACGACAGAAACGAGGAGGCGACAAGCCGACTGCATACAAAATTTCCCTTTTCTGGGAAAAATAGCTAACCTTCTGTTTCCAACAAGGAGACTAAATTCTTTCCAAATTTATGATAATTCCGCCAATCCGCTCAAAGAAATGACTGGTTCCGCTCCTACCTACAACCGTGAAACCCTCTCCTATAAAGCTTTTGCGTTCACGTATAAATACATTTGACGTACAAATTCGTTATTGACGGAACCTATGGTATGATGCCTGTCCAAAAACAAGCATTTCCACCTCTTCCCCCAAAACAATGCTGTTATAGTTGAATTTAATCCAAGCCATATTTCCTTCGCGTACAACATTAAAACCGAGTTTATGTATGTGTCTTTTTCAGCGACGGAGACGGTAAGGTTTTAATTTGACTAGATCATGACCAACTGAGGACGACGGTAAATCAGCACTTTTACCGTCTTTCATTTTACGGGTCAGAACTGCGGGTCATTCCATATCGCTTCAGTTACTTTACCGTCCTCAAAAGCGCAAATACATAAACTCGCTAATCGGAGGGGAAAGGGGAGGCATTGCTTTGAAATAACTAAAATGTTATGTCATTGATTGTAATTACCTTTGCATATTTTTCCTTTTCAGCTGCATCTTCTGAGTTGACAGAATCTTTAATAGAAACAGTTGCAATGACGATGCTGACCAATAGAATCTTCCCAAGTTCCATCATGTAATGGTAAGATTTTATTCAATAGTATTTTTCATTGATTTATATATCTCTGAAAAGTGAGCAAATCGTCTTTCGTAGACAAAAAAAAGATACAGCCCAGTGAAGTAGGTCTACTTTGGCTATTTTCGTTCATTCTCGACCGTTTTCTTGGGGGGAGGTTGGAAAAAATCTCAAAACTTAATAAGCGGCGGAGGGTTGGAATAAAAATGTCCTAGGTAGAAAATTTCCATAAATTATGCGCGCCCATAGAAAAATATAAAAATACGCGCAAATATAAAGTGAGTGGGTGCTTTTTAACCAATTAGGTGCACTCACATATGCAGGGAGAAATATCCCTGCAGGCATGTTAGTTGGACCAGACTGTATACCAGAAAAATAATCTTTAAAAAACTAGACGGTGAAGTAGTTTACAGTCTTCATATCCAGGCCAATAAAATTCATGTGGTTAATTAGAGCTAAGCATTAGCTCATGTTAATTTCGAGGAAGCGACTAACGCTACGCCCATCACGGCTCTTACGCCCTTACGCATCAAACATACGCCCGCTTGGTGGCCATCTTGAATTGTAGCCTATAAACCGTGACCGAAAATCGAAACACATTCTTTTAAAATCATAATGTTTTGGAATTTGATGAGTGAAGTCATGTGGATTCTTGGAAATTTTATTCTGTAAATTTAATCAAGCTGTTGTAACTCGTTGATCCTATCGTAGTTGGAACCATCTTTGTGTAAATTATTTGGCATTCTGTCGTGCATGGTATCAATCAAATTTTGGGATACTGAACATTGCAACTTCCCTTTCTTGTGTGTTTACATTCGACCTGGTTGATTTGAGAATCAGCGAAATGTGGTGACCTTTCGAGACCGTTCCCAATCCATTTGTGGCCGTAACGTAGCCTTGGCTGGCCTGTCAACCTCCACAAACCAATCAGCGGAGTGCTTCCTGCCAGTCCTGCCCTGTTGTGACCTAGATTCCATCAACAACTCCAAGTTTGCTGGGTGAGTCGTTTCCTTTTTAGAGTTTGTTGTCCCATCTATATACGTGTCCAGCATTCCCACATGCGTCTCTAATAGCACACTGACTATTATTATGCCTCACCCTAGCTGGATTCCATGCACTAGTTTCAACATGGTTCAACTATCCCGTTTTTTATTTAGACTTTCTCAACTTCAGTTGAGCTATTTAGAATTAAAGTGTGTCTGTCAGTGTGTGGGTGTACGTGGGTGCATGTGCAGATGTTGGTCGTCACCTGGATGCATGCTCAGGACCTGGGGGTCGGCTGATTTTGTTAAAGTTTGTACATTTATAAGTTCCTTGGGTGAGTCCTTGGAACATTCTTCATTCTTCTTGGGAGTTGGCTGATTTCGCTAAAGTCTTGTACATGTAGTTCCTTGAGTGAGTCCTTGGGGCATTCTTCTTCTTCTTTTTTTTTTTTTTTTTGGGGGGGGGGGTGGCTGATTTTGCTAAAGTTTTGTACATTTAAGTCCCTTGGGTATAAGTCCTTGGGGCATTCCTCTCATTTTAATTGAATTTAGATGGGTGGGACGTACTCATAGGTTCTGGCATTCCTTGGTCAATACTATGAAGTAGTTAATATTTTGCATGCTTGTTCCTTGGAATCCTAGGAGTGTTTTGTTATTCCCCCTAGAGGTTGATTGGTGTGAATTTTGCACACAAGTTCTTGAGTGTATCCCTGGGCATGCTTCATACTCTATTAGATTTTGGGGGTGGGGTTACTGGTTTTTGTCCTAAACTTGGTACAAAAAGTGGGCAGGCTGGAGACCTCGAAATTGTCTGAATCCGCTTCAATTTCGAGCATATTGCGCTTCGGGTGAATTCACTGGGGCGTTTCCCCACTTTTCAGTTTTGCAATTTAGTTTTAGGGTCGCCAATTAAAGGCTGAGAACTAAGTCGAAATTTGGACATACTTGGGACCTCTGAAGTGTTTGAAAGGCAAAAATTTGCAATCATGGTCCTTGGGTGAATCCCTGGGTTAGTTTTTCTTCATTTTCAATGTGATATGATTCAAGGGTGTTGTCACACCCCATAACGCCAATATATAACACCATTACTCAGTTTACTTAGTTTACAGGATACTTTAGAGTGAGTCGATTTGGCTGGAATTTTGCACATTTGCTCCTTGGGTAATTCCTCAGTCTTAATTAGCATGTGGGTTTACAATTGGCCTCTGCAAGACTATGAAGATGCCGAAGCTGAGCTGGTGTTGTAAGCACTTCCAATCTAACTAGGGAAAACTGTCCATTGGGGGATAATTACTGTGCTCATAGTCAGTTTAGAGGCATATTACATTTTGTCGCTATCCTTTTTATGCGAGAGGCTAATTCATGAATAAACTTGATTACCACAAAACTTTTCATTTTCGTCATGCTGTCCCACAGCTCAAATTTTCAATTTCATGCCGTCCCGCGGTTAAAATTGGGCTGAAATTTTGCACACTTGATCCTTGGGCAAATCCCTGGGGGTGCTTTTTTCATTTTTTTCAAAATTTTGAATTTTGGGGCCTGGGGACGAGTTTTTCGCCAAAACGGGGCTAAAACTTTGGGGCAGGTTGGAGACTTCAAAATTGGTCCGATTGGGTCGTCGAAATTTTTGCACACTTGATCCTTGGGTAAATCCCTGGGTGAGTTTTTTCATTTTTTCAAGATTTTGATTTTTGGGGCCTGAGGACAAGTTTTTCGCCAAAACGAGGCTAAAACTTTGGGGCAGGTTGGAGACTTAAAGATTGGTCCGATTGGGTTGAAATTTTGCACACTTGATCCTTGGGCAAATCCCTGGGGGAGTTTTTTCATTTTTTCAAGATTTTGAATTTTAGGGCCTGGGGACGAGTTTTTCGCCAAAACGAGGCTAAAACTTTGGGGCAGGTTGGAGAATTCAAGATTGGTCCGATTGGGTTGAAATTTTGCACACTTGATCCTTGGGCAAATCCCTGGGAATTATTTTTCATTTTTTCAAAATTTTGGTTTTTGGGGCCTGGGGACAGGTTTTTAGCCTAAACGAGGCTAAAACCCAAAATGCTATAATTTTTCTTAAGCCATTAAGTTTACAATTGGGCCTACGAATGATTTCAAAGATACTGAAGTTAAGCCAGTGCGGTTAGCATTTGACAGTTTTATCATGCTACCCTGTGGCTTGAACTTTCATTTTCACCACATCGTCTCGCAGCTCAAGTTTTAAAATTTTCATGCCGCCCCACAACTTAGATTTTCAACTTTATCATGCCGTCCCGCGGCTTATCTTTTCAATTTCCATGCCAAAAATTTTAATTTAATTTTAATTTAATTTTAATTTAATTTTTCATCCCGTCCCGTGACTCAAAATTCAGTTTATCATGCCGTCCCGCGGCTCAATTTTTCAATTTTTCGTGCCGTCTTACAGCATCATGCGTTCTTTTTAATCACCCTTGGCGTTACCTCTGGTTTAGGCAACGACCCTAATCATCGTATCTACTCCTAAGACCTGTCTCGGGACCCATAGCGATCATAAACGTTCTATGCGTAATGGCGATCCTATGTTAGATTTGGCGGTGTTTTTGGGGGTGTTTCGTAACCCCTTACACTTATAGTTAGCGGCTAGTTTAGATCAAGTACACACTGCCCTTCGGGCACACACGACAAGTCCTCCCGGGACTTTAAGGTCACGACATACCGTAGTCCCAACGGTATTAAGCTAAGGACACTACACTGCTACGCAGTACCCGCTACGAGGTCGCTCACAGCTTCCGGCTACGCACCTCAGGCCGTCCGCGGCTTTCTCAGTGGCTGTCCCGCAGCCCTAGGCGTTTAAGTTATCATTTATATTGCATGGTACATCCCCAACGTCACCCCAAATCCTACATCAAGACGCAGCCACGCAGCAACGCAAAAACTTAAATTACATTTTCATTTTACATTCAACTCGTTTCGACAATAAATATTTCAGAACTCAATACTTTGTCTCTATTTCTCTTGTTTCCACTTTGCTTTTTTATTCGATAATTATTGAATCAAAAAACTCTACATTACGGCCATCTGACGTAGAAATTAATTAGAGCTAAGCATTAGCTCATGTTAATTTCGAGGAAGCGACTAACGCTACGCCCATCACGGCTCTTACGCCCTTACGCATCAAACATACGCCCGCTTGGTGGCCATCTTGAATTGTAGCCTATAAACCGTGACCGAAAATCGAAACACATTCTTTTAAAATCATAATGTTTTGGAATTTCCCACCCGCCCTTACTTGCCCAAAATAAGGATAAGCACCAGCTCTTACCTTCTTTGCTTTCTTTCGTTTTTTTTTCTTTCGTTTTTTAGGTGACGTCGACCGGCCAACGACGACGGCCAATCAACGATGTCAAGGCGCTGTTTGGTCCCAAGGTTTTACCTCATTTTCATACGCGGAGGATGTTTAGTCCAGGGACCGCCTAGTTTGGGATGTGCCATGTGTCATCAGGGGGGTGTGGGTTACTTCGTAACCCCTTACACTTATAGTTAGCGGCTAGTTTAGATCAAGTACACACTGCCCTTCGGGCACACACGACAAGTCCTCCCGGGACTTTAAGGTCACGACATACCGTAGTCCCAACGGTATTAAGCTAAGGACACTACACTGCTACGCAGTACCCGCTACGAGGTCGCTCACAGCTTCCGGCTACGCACCTCAGGCCGTCCGCGGCTTTCTCAGTGGCTGTCCCGCAGCCCTAGGCGTTTAAGTTATCATTTATATTGCATGGTACATCCCCAACGTCACCCCAAATCCTACATCAAGACGCAGCCACGCAGCAACGCAAAAACTTAAATTACATTTTCATTTTACATTCAACTCGTTTCGACAATAAATATTTCAGAACTCAATACTTTGTCTCTATTTCTCTTGTTTCCACTTTGCTTTTTTATTCGATAATTATTGAATCAAAAAACTCTACATTACGGCCATCTGACGTAGAAATTAATGTGAGTTAACCGTTTAATGTGACAGATCCAAAAATGATCATTTTCACTGTTCATGCGTTGCAACTATGAAAAATGTTTCAATATAGTTCAAATTTACCCATGAGCTGCATTTTAGTGTCCATTAAAAAATTCCAGAATCAGTTTATACTTTTTAAACAATAAATAATTATGTGAGTCGAGTTTGAAAAATCAAGCCACTGACTGTTTAATGCGACAGACCCAGACCAGAAATGGCCATCTATATATTAATACGCTTAAACGTGTGTGTGTTTACAACGTTTTGTAAAAAGTTTTCGAAAATCTAACAAAGCACTACAAAGCGCACAATAACAAACAATCAAACAATAACAAACAAGAGCCTGGTCATTTTTTAGATATGATTCGTCTGTTGAAGGAAGAAATTCTGGAAACACTGGGACAGAAAATCCAAGACATTCAATTTCAAGTACAAAACCTACAACAGACTCATCAATTACCTCAACAACAGACTCACCAAATACCTTCACAACAGACTCACCAAATACCTCCACAACAGACTCATCTGATACCCCCACAAGGACTACCGCTCAGACCACCATTCCAAATCCCTCAAATACCATTCAACCCAATGCAAACATTCCAGTAGTGAATAGCTTTGCATTTTTTAACATACAAGGGCTTTGTCCACAAACAGTACCCAGCAAAGTTCCCTTTATTAAAGATAATGTTTGTAATGAAAACCAACTTTTTGTTGGATTGTCAGAAACTTGGTTATATAACCATAAAGACGCAGAACTTAAAGTAGAAGGTTTCACTCCCTTCCGATGTGATTCAACAAGAAAGAAGAAATCTAGAGGCAGATTTACTGGTGGAGTTTGTTTTTATGTCAGGGATGATATTGCAGCTTCATGCGAAAAAATCTATTCTCACTCCTCGCCCAGTGTACAACTTCTTTGCCTATACTCAAGCATCGAAAATCTCTGGCTATCCTGGTAGTCTACCGACAACCTGACGACAAAGCAAATGGTAATCCTTCAACCGCAAATGATTTTATCATTCCTATCAATGGTGTAAAAAATGCACTTTCAAAGTTAGAAACCGTACCAAATATCATTTTTGGAGGTGATTTCAACCTTCCAAAAGCAACTTGGCCTGAGGGCCTTCCAAAATCAGGATGTACTATCAACGACCGTCTTATTCTAAACTCTTTGAATCAGTTTTGCAACAAATTCTTCATGTCACAATATATCGATTTGCCAACACACAAGGACGGAAATACATTAGACCTTGTTTTCACTAACAACGAACAAATAATACACAGCTACACAACAGTACCTGTATTGCAAAGCACATCATATCACGAAATTGTACTAGTATCAACAACTCTGAAAGTTCAAAACTCCTTTCTGGACGACGATCAACAAGAGCCACGCACAAAATTCAACACACTGAATTATTTTGCTGATGACATTGATTGGGAAACTATTAAAGATGATCTCAAATATGTCAACTGGCCAAGTGAGTTCGATACTGAAGACCCAGATGTTATTTTGGAAACCTTCAACAACATATGCTACAGAATATGCGAAAGCAGAGTTCCCGTGAAGGCCAAGACCCACATCAAAAACGAAATCAAAAAGCTGAGAGATACCGTCACTCTCTCTTACAAAAAGAAGAAGAAAAATTACACAAAAAACTTTTACACACCAACTCCAAATCCAAGAAAAGACAAGATAAAAGATGAACTTTTACAAATTGAGAAAAAAACTTCAAAAATCTTTTAATGAGTCAAAGCGTCACGTGGAAAGCAAAGTGATTGACTCAATTAAAAAGAATTCAAAATATTTCTTTACCTATGCAAAAAAGAAATCGAAAAATTCGGTCTAATATCGGACCCCTATTGAATTGCAATGAAGAACTTACACAAAGAAGCAAAGAAATGGCTGATCTCTTAGCCGACCAATATGCTAAAGTGTTCAGTAAACCAAAGCAACCACAACCACAACCTAACCAAGACAAAACAAACGTCAAGATTGATGAAATTAACATAACAGAAGACTCCATCGTTAAAGCAATAAATGAGCTGTCTCCATCATCTTCTGCAGGACCTGATGGATTTCCAGCTATGTTTCTCAAAAAATGCAAAGATGAGTTATCCGTTCCACTGTGTTTACTCTGGAAGAAAAGCCTAGAAATAGGTCTTGTTCCAACTGAACTGAAAAAATGCACCATAACACCAATTCACAAAGGAGGAAGCAGATCTCTGGCTGCCAACTACAGACCTGTTGCACTCACCTCGCATGTGATAAAAATTTTCGAGAAAATATTGAGAAATCATATTGTAAATCACATGAACAACAATGACCTTTTCAATCCAAACCAACATGGTTTCAGAAGTGGGAGATCCTGCCTTAGTCAGCTTCTCGAGCAACACGACCTCATTCTTGACATATTAGATGAGGGTTTGAATGCAGATGTTGTTTACCTTGATTTCTCAAAGGCTTTCGACAAAGTCGATCATGCAGTTGTACTTGGGAAATTAAAGCAATTGGGTATATCCGGACCAATCCACAGATGGATTGAATCATTCCTTACTGAAAGATATCAAACAGTAATAGTAAATGGTGTCAAGTCCAAAGCCCAGAAAGTAATTTCAGGAGTCCCTCAAGGCAGTGTATTGGGACCTCTTATATTTCTAATATTGATTGGTGACATTGATGAAAAAGTACTGTACTGTATATTGAAATCATTTGCTGATGATACACGTGCCACCAAATCAATCAAAAACACAAAGGATGTTGAAATTCTTCAAAAAGAACTAGAAAAAGTCTATGACTGGACTGAAGAAAACAACATGAAACTAAAATGACACAAAGTTTGAACTTCTACGCTATGGTCCAGATGAAGAAATAAAAAACCAAACTCACTACAAATCCCTTCAGGAGAAAATATCGAAAGGAAGAAATTTGTGAAGGACCTGGGAGTACTAATGTCAGATGATGCTGTCTTTACACATCAAATAAATTCAGTCATTGAGAAAGCAAAAAACTTGATTTCCTGGATTCTGCGGACTTTCTCTTCGCGTTTACCCCAACTAATGATTACTCTTTACAAATTATTGGTTATTCCAGTCATTGAATATTGCTCAGTCCTATGGAGTCCAAGTGCTGTCAGTTCTACCCAAAGATTAGAAGAAATCCAAAAATCATTTCTCAAAAGAATAACTGGCACTCCAAAAAACTATTGGGATTGTCTGAAAAAGCTAAAACTTTACTCACTTCAAAGAAGAAGGGAGAGATATCGGATCCTGTATACATGGAAAATAGCTGAAAATCTGGTTCCAAACATCAACAATAAATTTCAATTCAAGGAACTCCCAAGATTGGGAAGGATGTGTGTTCGCACCCATAGTTCAAAACTACATGATAGCACGCTTGTTGTGCAAGGTGCTAAATTATTCAATTCAATGCCCAAGAGTATTAGAGATATGAAGAATGTTACAGTCGAAAAGTTCAAAAACTCTCTAGACAGACACCTCAGTTCGATCCCAGACGAGCCACAGATTCATGGTTACACAGGGTGCAGGAGAGCCGACTCTAACTCCATTCTTGACATGAAAACTGTTTAGCTGCTGACATCCTTCCTTATTCAGGTTTGATGGATGCAGCATTGTGGTGTGAAGCAGAAAGTTTCTTGCCAGAGCATGAAGCTCGAAGACAACCAAAAGTAACCAAAAGTAAGTAACAAAGCCTTCTCTTCATGGCGTTGAACCATCATCTTTTTGCACCTTAAGCAGATTTTCTACCACTAGACTAACTTTGAGTCCCCAAGATACTATTTTCTATTCACCAAGTTTGGAGTTTGATGCGTGAAAATCAACCTTTTTCCCAATTTTTTTTTGTCATTTTAAAGAATTCCTATTCAGATGCTCTTTAAAACTTTCTGTTTACAATAGCGGCTCCCTAACACTTTCAAAACTTTTCAAAGTCTTTCAAAGTTACCATCGAATGTCCAACCACGATGGCTAGCCATGATGGCTAAGAAGATCTAAAATATGCTTTTGCTAAGCCATTTATTTAATTGTGGTTAAAAATTGCAATGCAATGTTATCTTTTCTCTCCTTTCTTTCCTAAAATCAAAATCAAATCATCAATCGGCGGCTATCTTTTTTAGAATTTTTTAGATGTGTAGTGATTCACTGGATTGGGACACGCAGCGTGCGACGCTGCGCATACGGCTAGTTTTATTTAATATGAGTAGAATCATGAATAAAGTCCCAATCTTGTTCAAACTTACACATTGAGCTGCATTTTAGTCTCCAATAACTTAATTCTATAATCAGCTTACTTGAAATAATTCTGTGTCGAGTTTGAAAAATCAAGCCACCAATCGTCAAACGAGACAGATCCAGAAATAACCGATTTTCACGCGTAACATCATGGAAAAAGTTCCAATCTTGTTTGAATTTACACACGAGCTCCATTACCGAATCCCAGAATCAGTTTACTTGAAATAATTATGTGTTGAGTTTGAAAATCATACCCCGCACACGTCCCACCACTGACCGTTGTTTTGTTAAAACAGCGACAGATCCAGAAGTGACTGTTTTCTTGTGTAGCATCAAGAAAAAAGCTCCAATCTTATTCAATTTTACACATCAGCTGCATTTCAGTTTATTTATTTTTATATCAGAAGCCATTATTTCCTAAAAATAAAATCTTTTTGAAAACAAGAAGCTAAAAAATGAAAGTGATTTTTAGGTAGAATTTTCACTCATAAAACTTTATTAAAACTTGAGCAAAGACTATAAGATATGACAGAATGTTGAAAAAGGTTTATAAAGAAAAATCATTACAAAATTTCTTTGGTTTGAAAGTCTCTTGACCACTAAAGCAAAGAAAATGTTCAAGGAAGTATGAATCAACCTCCTCGCTTCGACCACCATCTTGTTTTGTTTTGAAAATTGTTTTGAAGGAGCGCGGAATCAGAAAATATATCTTTTATAGCCAGTATCCGACTTTAGCAAGCTTTTCCCTCTCTAGACGGCAAAATTAAAAAGTGTGTTACTGGTTTTAAGCGCCGTTTCTACCAAAACGGACGGACAGACAGCGGAAGGACGGAAAGTTGCAAATGAAAGGCCCTATCGCTAGCGCTGGGCCAAAAACATTGCAAAACGTCTAGATAAATTCTTCATCGTTGAGTGTTGTTTGGATCATAGTCATTATAAAAAAACCCGGCGTGGCAATGTATTGCTTTAGCCCTTTGTTCAATTTTCTTTAGTTACATTACAAACAAAGGACAAGTTGCGATTTGCATACTTTTTGATCACGTTACCAAAATCTCCTCTTGGAATTGGTCTCCCAGCTCTGGCACATAACGTTGTTTTAACGTTCAAATAACGTTATTTGGACGTTATGAATGTGTTTTGAGGTTGTGTGCTGGCTAGGCTATTTTCTAATCACATGATCAAAAAGTTAGCAAAAAAAATAAATCGATTTCGGTAAGTAAGCTCTATCTTTTAACAATAAAAAGAGACAAAAGCTTTCCAGACCAGTATTTTTATAATGACTATGTTTGGATAACTGCAAATTTCCTGTTTGTAGTGACAAATGATGATCAACTTTCGTTAGGAATAGAGTGGGTCGTTACTTATCGTAATATTATACCTTTGTTACAAAATGTAATGACCGAAATCCAGGAGATTTTGTAGTAGTCTAACTATAATATCTCTCTTGTGAAATTTGACCTTGTTAAACACTCAAAACATTATTTTCTCTCACGTTCTCACTATACACAAGCCCCCAAAGGAAAATGAATGATAGCAAGAAATCGGCATCATTGATGCAATGTCATCACCACTTGATATCATCAGCGTTCTTTGAAAATCTCTCCTTGATCTCTCCCTGAAATCGGACTATCCCTCCCAAATTTCTTCTCAATATCTGACATATCTTTCTTTACTACACCCCTGTCTCAGTGCCCCGGGACAACTTTTTCCCTCAGTGGGGATGAAAATTTCTATCAAAATGCCAATGGGGATAGAAAATATATTGTTTCCAGCTCGAAAATTCCAGTGGGGATGGTGATGGAGTGCAATTTTTTACATTCAGTTTTCAATGGGGGTAAAATCATAGAGCAATTTCGTAGTGGGGTTCAAATTGTAGGATATTTTTTCCGCCGGGGATGATTTTTTGGCCTATTTTTCCACCGGGGTAGAGGTCCACCGGGTCTGTGACACAGGGGTGTTTTACTTTGTCCAAGATATTCATTAATTAAAAGAACATATATCTTTGATATAGATAAAAAGAACTGACTTACAATTGCTACATCGTGTTTCATGCTGGCGAAATCTTTCACCTCAAATTGCGCCAACATTAAACATGAAGAAGTATCGATCTACCTTGATATTTCATTCAAACTTTTCACTGTATATCTTCAATTAAAGTTATCTTTATCAACGAAGACCTGATTCATAATCTCTCTCTGGCGTAATATTTTGTGCAAAACTGTCACATTTATGTTTAGTCACAAAACACGCACTATTTATTTAAATATCATGACACTTGACGTTATTTCCAATTGATGTCTTTTTAGTGACAGTTTAAAGCCTACTTCCTACTATAGTTCCAAAACACACGGTGTTTTACTTACGTAGGCTGCACGCATCCCCTCCTATGAAAAATAAGCCCGAAGGAGTAGAATCGAATCTTCAACCTTTCTCAGGCAAGAAAAAGTGAAGTCTTAAAATATACGCCGTATTTTTGATGACAGATTGGATGGGATTTGTTTGTTTTCGAGTAGTATATTTTTTGAAATCTAGTTGAAACTTTTTCTTTCAATCCGGAATTTGTTTAAAAAGCACACGGGTCACTGAAGGCTGCGCAACTTTGGTAATTTAAGTGGTTTCAAATCTTACCAAGGAGATTCGATTAGCACTTCAGGCTTATACTTCATTGATCCCCTCTGATAAGATGCGCAACGTGTATAAAATTCCCGTCCGAGAGTTAACCCCGTCTTTGTGTTTTTTCAGTTTTAAAAAAACTTGATTAGCTCGATTAGTGCAGTTTTTTTAGAAGAAATCTTTGAATTTTACTAAATTTGAATTAAAACTATGAATAGCTAGATGTTAATATAATCATTGCATTTCTAAACCTTTTTAAGAAAATTGAAACAGGTAAATCCAAAATCGGTACCCTGAGTACCAGATTGAATCGAAATAATAGACAGACTTTATGTTATGATTCTCTATCACTGACTCTTTTTTAAAAGCATTGATGAAATTTTTGGGTTGTGTTTTCAACGACGGGAATAAAAATATCAACTTTGAACTTCATCCAAGATCTTGGATTGCCATGGTTACTTTTCTCTGCGTTGATTGCGCGCTGAATAGAATCTGGATTGGTCGGCACAGGTCAACATATGATTTCGGCCTGTGCTTTTCACAGTAAAAAATCGGGGTAACTCCCGGACGGGAAGCTTATATATGTTACGCTTCCCCTATATCGAAACATATCAGAAGGGATGCGTGCGGCCCAGTACTTACATCCACCTTTCAGAAATTCACTTCACGAAGTGCTAACTCAGCTGACACACAACGTTATTTCAACGTTCATATAACGTTATATGGACGTTATGTACGTTAGATTAACGTTTAAACAAAGTTGTGTGCCAGCTGGGAAACTAACAAAAATTAGTTCTCAATTCATGATATATTCATGACGTATTGCTTCATGACGTAATCTGGTAGCACCAAAAATAGCCCGGACGTTTGCTACTAGTTTCATTGTTTTAGTACAAAATCAGTGACATTATTTTCTTATCTGCGAACCGAAAATAAATTCATTTATTTACTAATTCTCCGAAATTATAGGCCTGAGACACAAAAACAAAAAAAGAACAACTAGAAATCTCGATTTCGAGACAGATTGATATCTTTCATGTAGTAGGAGCCGTACCAAA
This sequence comes from Clytia hemisphaerica, assembly GCF_902728285.1. Taxonomy (NCBI): domain Eukaryota; kingdom Metazoa; phylum Cnidaria; class Hydrozoa; order Leptothecata; family Clytiidae; genus Clytia; species Clytia hemisphaerica. The sequence goes on along the minus strand of NW_027104385.1, from coordinate 829,361 downwards.
GCCTAGAGTCGAAAAACATAAAATATACATCCTAATGAAAATAAAAATCCTAATATTAATTATCCTAGTTTTAGTCCTAATTCTAGTCCTACACCTAATCCTATTACTAACCCTAATCCTAATCCTATACCTAATCCTAACCCTAATCCTAATCCTAACCATAAAATACTTTTCGTAACCTATTTTCTCCGTTTGATCCCTCGGATGAAAACTGCACTAGCCCCGTTCGCCAATTTGGGTGCTCCAACTGTCTCTGAAATGGAACTGCTAGAGAGAACCGTGGGGGATCGAAAAGAAGAGCTGAAAACTTTGTAAACTTATATACATGAAACACGAAAACTTAAAACGCGAATAAACATATAACACTCCGGAAAAACCATCTATACTTAAAAAACCCCTTGTTGAAACTTGACCTTGAACATAGATATTGTACATACCGAAAAACACAACACCCGCATGTAAAACTGCTGTTTTGAAGCTGTCGTATCAAATCTTTCTTTTTGAAAGGGTACTTAAATTTCAGATAGAAAATCTTTGAATCTGTCAAATTCTATGTTAATACATAAAACATAAAATTATACAAAACACTAGTCAATATCTAATACATACAAAAAAGCTAAAAAAAACGTTCAACGCTAAAAACTTTTGTGACGTGTTGCTAGTAAAGTTGCAAGCGACTCTAGAAGCTTTGAACGACGTGTGAAGAGGAATGCAAAAATCTACCTTCTTAAGCCCACGTTTCAAAATTGATAAAATGCGGAACCCTAAAAACGCCTACCTAAATAACGCCCAAAATGCCGAACACGAAAAACTCTAAAAACGCCTTCCGCCTCTCGCATAATGTTCTCCGAAAATGTAAATAAATACACTTATTTTCTTATCTGCGAACCGAAAATAAATTCATTTATTTACTAATTCTCCGAAATTATAGGCCTGAGACACAAAACAAAAAAAGAACAACTAGAAATCTCGATTTCGAGACAGATTGATATCTTTCATGTAGTAGGAGCCGTACCAAAGCCTGTAGACTAAGAGCATGAGACAATTATCGCGAGTCTTTATTAAAAAAGTTACTTAAACATTCATAAACCTAAACTCCTAGATACATATAATAAACTTTTAATACTTTCGGATATATACCTGTTTTTAACGTTATGAGATTTCCATCTTCCATGTTTCATTAACAATCTGTCTTTTACGCCCAGATTTGCAGCTGTGGAAACACCACCTGATCTTAAACTGTGCAAACCGTACAACCTTTTATCAAAACCCAACACATTTACGATAGCTTTAAATTCGTTACGAATTGTTGAATATGACACTGCTTTGTTAGCCTTTCGAAGTTTATGTTTTGATGTTAATGCTCTGAAAATAAAGTTGTTAGAGTTAGAATTTTCTTTTATCTTCGTACAGTACGACTCTAATGCTCTCACTGGACAAAAATGTGATTTTAACCTAGCGAGGCACAACCAATGCCCATGTCTGTAAACGTCCGTCTTACTTTTCTCGATAAAAATCATGGCGTGAGTCGTAAAAAACTTCAAATCCGATCTTCTCAAGTTCTGACATTCCGAAAATCTCAAAAACCCAGTAAATGATACTATTAAAATTGTAATTAATCGCAGAGCCTTTAAACTGTCTTTCCTGGCCGATAATGTTTTAATCATCAATTTTAGCATGTCTACTGTAATCGGTTCCTTTTTCTTTGCTTCCTTCCCAACCAATCTTTTTGCTGCCTCTAGAGCGTATTTTAAAATCGATGTCTGGACAAATTGATGGCCCGAAATCGCATGAAAATATTTTATTGCCATGATTGTAGACTCTATTACAGAAAAAGATTTATCTTGTTGTGCGCATGAAACTATAAACAAAACGACATATTGTTCTTTTGTGGGCATGGGACTGATCTCCCGAAATTGTTTACACCAGTTAATCCATTTTTTGAAATATCCTTCGTACTTTTTGTTTGTGCTTTCTGATCTTGCATGCTTTAAAACTGCTGGTACCGAATTTACTAAAGAGTCCAATTTTGGATCGTAAACTTTGAAATATCTTTTCATACCACTTGCAATCAGACCTAAACAAAGTGATTTTCAATCATTAAAACGTAAACCGGTATAACAAGATTAGAATCTCCCAAAATTGAACCTTTATATTCCCCTTGCGAGATAAAAACTCTAGAATCTTTGTAAAAAATAGCTTCCTTAACAAAATCTTTAAAAACCCCTTCTTCTTTAATTAAGTAAGGCCAAAATACTGCAGAAGGCCAGAAGGGGACAATCAAAACACCTTTTGTCTTACCTTGAGACGCTAGGAAATGTTTAATTGTTTTGGGAATCAAATAGGGGGGAGGCACCATATAGCAAAATTCTCCAGACCAATCGAACGAAAAGGCATCTACCTTGAAACTCCCTGGAGAAAAATACCTTGAGCAAAAGCGTTCGCATTTTGTGTTATTACTATCTGCAAATAAATCTATGCTAAACTTGCCCCACTTTGTTTCCAAACTGTGCACAAAAGAAGATTTCACAAACCAATCGTCGTAATCTGTTGTTTTGCTTACCTTGTCAGCTTGTCCATTTTTGTCTCTAGAAATCCACGTGACAGTTAATTTTACATCCTTTTTCTTACAAGATAAATATATATTGTTCGCTAAACCTTGCAACAAATCTTTATTGCTACCTACCCTGATAATGATCGCTGTGCTTATATTGTCTGTGTGCCATAAAATCGTTTTACTATCTAACATTTCGTCAAAAGAATCTATCGCATATTTAATAGCCAATAATTCTCTAAAGGTAGAACTTTCTTCTATTCCTAACCGCTTCAAGTTTCTATAACATACATTTGTATCAAGAATTGCACCAATTCCCGTGGCACTTGCATCTGAAAAAACTTTTAAATCTGGAATTTCATATTTTCTTATTGATTTTTTGTTATTCAACTCACGTAGATTAAACTTCCAAAACAATAATTCTCTTAAAACGTCATGAAAAAAGGTAACATTTATTTTCTTATCCCAGGAGACCCTGGATTCAATTAGTTTGTAAATTAGACGAGTTTTTAATCGAATTACATTTCCTAAAACAAATTTCATAGAGACAATTTTACCTGCCACACAAGAGAGCTGTCTTGCAGAAGTGCGTGTTGGATGATCAAAAATATTTTCAAGTGACTTCAATAACGAAGTAATGCGCTTCTCCGAAATAGAGTAAGTTTTGTTTCGAAATCTACCTGAATGCC